>NC_135236.1:320391895-320694925 GCF_051348905.1 Ranitomeya variabilis
CCAACAGCCAAAAAGGGCGCTCCCAAGACTTGCAGTGCCTGGTCCTTTTTTGACACAGTTGCAGATGACATTTGCTATGTCAAATGCAAGGTGTGTCATCACAAAGTCAAAAGAGGTAGAAATGTCAGCAACCTCAATACCTCCAACATGTGGAAACATGTGCGGACCAGGCACGCGGCGGAGTTACAGAAACACACTGAAGAGCTAGGCCAACCAACAGCAGCAGCTACCACCTCTTCAGCTCGTGTTGCCTCTTCCTCCAGCTCACACGCAGCTGGTTCGGCTTCCTCCCAGGATCGCCGTGGAAGAAACTCTGGCCCTGTTGTCCAGAGACCCACTGTAATTCCACCCGCAGCACCACGTTCCCAGTTATCCTCACACTCCCAGGCCAGTCTACAGCCATTGGTAGTACAGGCATGGGAGAAAAGGCGGCCTTTCTCGGCAAACCACCCACGAGCACAGTCTCTGACTGCAGGCATTGCCAAACTTCTGTCACTGGAAATGCTGTCATTCAGGCTGATGGAGACTGACAGCTTCCATGACTTGATGTCATTGGCAGTCGCACAGTACAATGTGCCCAGCCGCTTTTATTTCAGCAGGCAAGCCGTGGTGGAGGATGAGGATTCACCATTTCCATCATCTTCTGGACAGTCAGCGCCACGTGGTTCCTAACAAACGCGTAGGCAGGGGACACTTTGTGAGGAGGATGAGGAGGAGTCAATGGAGGAGGAAGACATCCGTCCAGAGGAGGGAGTTACACAATTGTCCAGTAGTCAGTGTGTACAGTGAGGGTGGGGTGATGACGAGCGGGCAGAGATCACGCCTCAAGCAAGGGACAGCGTTTCTTGGCCAGTTGGCAGTCTGCAGCACATGGTGGATTACATGCTGCAGTGCCTGAGAAACGACCGCCGCATCGCCCACATTCTCAACATGTCTGATTATTGGGTGTTCACCCTCCTCGATCCTCGCTACCGGGACAACGTAGAAAGCCTCATCACACCGTTGAACCAGGAGCGAAAAATGCGGGAGTACCAAGACACACTGGTGAATTCCATCATCTTCTCCAGTCCAACTGAGAGAAGTGCTGCTAGTGCATTACAAAGCAGCTAAGTGCGTCCAGGCAGTGGAGGAGGCTCTGCACAAAGAGGGAGCAGAAGCAGTGCCTCTGCCCAAGGCAAGACCAGTATGGCCCAACTGTGGCACACTTTTGTGTGCCCGCCACAAAAGTCTACACCATCACAGATGGCTCCAGGCAGCAGGAGGCAACGGTTCCGTCAGATGGTGACAGACTACATGTCTTGCCCTCTTGCTGTACTCCCAGACGGCTCTTCCCCTTTCAAGTTTTGGGTCTCAAAGCTGGATACATGGTCAGAGCTAAGCCAGTATGCATTGGAGGTGCTGGCTTGCCCTGCGGCTAGTGTATTATCGGAACGCGTCTTTAGTGCTGCAGGTGGTGTACTAACTGACCGTCGCATGCGACTATCCTCCGATAACGTTGACCGGCTTACTTTCCTTAAAATGAACCAGGACTGGATCTCGCAGGAATTTGCCACGCCTCTTCCTGATTAAATAATTAGGTGACTGTCTACAGTATCCAGGTCTCCTGTTGTGTTCATCTTTCTACCACCTGAACTTTAATTCCTGGGCTCCAACACCGCCAGTTGAGGCTCAGAAGTGCCGTCTGCACAGTCAAAACATACGACCCAGTGTTATTGGGTGTCAGTAACGTCAGCTGATCCCCAGCTGTGTAGCCAGCAATGTGTCCTGCGACAGCCACGCTGACACAACAACTGAAATGTAAGGGAACCTGTCCCCCCCCAGGCGTTTGTTACTGAAAGAGCCACCTTGTGCAGCAGTAATGCTGCACAAGGAAACGGTAGCTATTTTTGTTTAGCTCCTTGCACACGCAGAACTTAACACTTATAAAATGTGTCCACTGATACTGTAAAACCATCCCGTAGGTGGGACTTTCCTTCGTAATGTGACGCAGCACAGCCGTCATTCCTACCCCCTTGGCGCCGTGCGCCGGCTCCTCAGCGTTGTTTGATTCTGTCCCGAAGCCTGCGCTGTTATGTTATCCCTTGGCCAGGCACACTTAGCGCTGCCCCTCTTCTGACATCATTTGGTGTCAACCTGACTGCGCCTGTGCGTCGGCCGAGATCCCGCCTCGCAGTGTCTTCTGACTTAATCACACATGCGGGCCTGGGATCCATGGGCATGCGCACTGCATATCTTCACCTCCACCTCTCACTCATCTCCCTTCGCCTTCTTCAGACTGTGCGCCGTCAGCTGATCCCTAATAGCATGCCACGGAAGTGACACCGCACAGTCTGAAGAAGCCGGAGGGAGGGGAGTGAGAGGCGAGGATATGCACTGCGCATGGCCACGGATCCCAGGCCCGCGGTGGGATTACATTAGACGACACTGCGAGGCGGGATCTCGGCCAGCGCGGACGCACAGGCGCAGCCAGACTGACATCAAATGATGTCAGAAGATGGGCAGCGCTAAATGTGCCTGGCCAAGGGATAACATAACAGCGCAGGCTTCGGGACAGAATCAAACAACGCTGAGGAGCCGGGGCACGGCGCCAAGGGGGTAGGAATGACGGCTGTGCTGCGTCATATTACGAAGGAAAGTCCCACCTCCGGGACGGTCTCACGGTATCAGGGGACACATTTTATAAGTGTTTAGTTCTGTGTTTGCAAGGAGCATAATGAAAAGAGCCACCTTTTCCTTTTGCATCCTTTGTGCTGCACAAGCTGGCTCCTTCAGCTACAAACGCCTTGGGGGGGGTTAAAGGTTCCCTTTCGACTTTCTCCAATCAGGCTTCGGCCTACACTGTGTTCCTCTGCTCCTCCTGCTGTCCCTGGGCTCCAACACCGCTAGTTGTTGTCCGGAAGTGCTGTCCGCACAGTCAACAGTCGCTCCTCTGTTATTGGGGTTCAGTAACGTCAGCTGTTCCCCAGCTGTGTGTGTGGCAATCCCTCCTCTCTCCTCCACCTCCTCCTCCTCCTTCTGTCCCTGGGCTCCAACACCGCTAGTTGTTGTCCGGAAGTGCTGTCCACAAAGTCAACAGTCGCTCCTCTGTTATTGGGGTTCAGTAACGTCAGCTGTTCCCCTGCTGTGTGTGTGGAAATCCCTCCTCTCTCCTCCACCTCCTCCTCCTCCTTCTGTCCCTGGGCTCCAACACCACTAGTTGTTGTCCGGAAATGCTGTCCGCACAGTCAACAGTCGCTCCTCTGTTATTGGGGTTCAGTAACATCAGCTGTTCCCCTGCTGTGTGTGTGGCAATCCCTCCTCTCTCCTCCACCTCCTCCTCCTCCTTCTGTCCCTGGGCTCCAACACCGCTAGTTGTTGTCCGGAAGTGCTGTCCGCACAGTCAACAGTCGCTCCTCTGTTATTGGGGTTCAGTAACGTCAGCTGTTCCCCTGCTGTGTGTGTGGCAATCCCTCCTCTCTCCTCCACCTCCTCCTCCTCCTTCTGTCCCTGGGCTCCAACACCGCTAGTTGTTGTCCGGAAGTGCTGTCCGCACAGTCAACAGTCGCTCCTCTGTTATTGGGGTTCAGTAACGTCAGCTGTTCCCCTGCTGTGTGTGTGGCAATCCCTCCTCTCTCCTCCACCTCCTCCTCCTTCTGTCCCTGTGCTGCAACACCGCTAGTTGTTGCCTGGAAGTGCTGTCCGCACAGAGCCAAACACCTCGCCAATGTGTTAGTGGGGTTCAGTAATGCCTGCTGCTCCCCTGCTGTGTATACGGCAACGTGTCATGCGACTGCCACGCAGGCACAACAACTTAAATTTAAGGGAACCTGTACCCCCCAGGCGTTTGTTACTGAAAGAGCCACCTTGTGCAGCAGTAATGATGCAAAAGGAAAAAGTGCCTCTTTTCGTGGTGCTCCTTGCACATGCTGAACCTGACACTTATGAAATGTGTCCCCTCACACCGTTAAACCGTCCGGTAGGTGGAACTTTCATTTGTCATGTGACGCAGCACATCTGTCATTGTTACCCCCTTGGCGCCGTGCGCCGCCTCCTCAGTGTTGTTTGAATCTGTCCCGGAGCCTGCACTGTTATGTTAGCCCTTGGCCAGGCACACTTAGCGCTGCCCGTCTTCTGACATTATTTGGTGTCAGGCTGGCTGCGCCTGTGCAGCCGCGCTGGACGAGATCCCGCCTCGTAGTGTCTTCTGATTTAATCCCACTGCGGACCTGTGATCCATGGACATGCGCAGTGCATATCTTAACCTCCGCCTCTCACTCATCTCCCTACGCCTTCTTCAGACTGTGCAACGTCAGCTGATCCCTAATAGCATGCCACGGCCGTGACGCCGCACAGTCTGAAGAAGCCGTAGGGAGGAGAGTGAGATCACAGGTCCGCAGAGTGATTACATTAGATGACACAGCGAGGCGGGATCTTGGCCAGTGCGGCCGCACAGGCGCAGCCAGCCTGACACCAAATGATGTCAGAAGACGGGCAGCGCAAAATGTGTGCATGGCCAAGGGCTTACATAACAGCGCAGGCTCCGGGACAGATTCAAACAACGCTGAGGAGGCGGCACACGGCGCCAAGGGGGTAAGAATGACGGCTGTGCTGCGTCACATGACAAATGAAAGTTCCACCTACCGGACGGTTATACGGTGTGAGGGGACACATTTCATAAGTGTCAAGTTCAGCATTTGCAAGGACCATAATTAAAAGAGCTAAGTTTACCTTTTTCAGCATTAGTGCTGTACAAGATGGCTCCTTCAGCTACAAACGCCTTGGGGGGGTTAAAGGTTCCCTTTCAACTTGCTCCAGTGCAGGCTTCGGCCTACACTCTGCTCTTCCTGCTGACCCTGGGCTCTAACACCACCTGTTGGCACCCGGAAGTGCTAGCTGCACAGAGCAAAACACCAGCCAATGTGTCAGTGGGGTTCAGCACCGCCAGCTGTTCCCCTGCTGTGTAGCCGGCAACGTGTCCTGCAAAAGCCACGCAGACACAAAGCTGCCTCCAGTGCAGGCTTCGGCCTACACTCTGCACCCTCTACTCCTCCTGCTGACCCTGGGCTCTAACACCGCCAGTTGGGGCCCAGAAGTGCTGGCTGCACAGAGCCAAACAACTCGCCAATGTGTCAGTGGGGTTCAGCAACGCCAGCTGTTCCCCTGCTGTGTAGCCGGCATCGTGTCCTGCAAAAGCCACGCAGACACAAGAACTGAAATTGAAGGGAACCTGTTCCCCCCCAGGCGTTTGTATGTATAACAGCCACCTTGTACAGCTGTAATGCTGCATTTGTACAAGGTGGCTCACTAAGTTATTCTCCTTGCACACGTGGAACGAAACACGTCTAAAATGTGTCCCCCGAGACCATTAAAACGTCCCTGAGGTGTAACTTTCCTTTGTAATGACACGCAGCGACCCCCTTGGTAGCGCAGCCCTTCTTCTGACATCATTGTGTGGCTGGCTGCGCCTCTGCGGCCGCCCTGCCCGACACAACGCCCCTCGGTGTCTTATTTATTTTGACTGCGAGGGTGTGATTGACGGGCATGAGCAGTGCATATCTTCGCCAGGCTGTCACTCAGCTCCTTCCGCCTTCTTCAGACTGTGCGGCTTCATGGCCGTGGCATGCGATAAGGGATCAGCTGACACCGCACAGTCTGTAGCAGGTGTAAGGACACGAGCGAGAGGCGAACATATGTACTGCGCCAGGCCATGAATCCCAGCCCCGCAGTGTGAAACACTGTAAAGACACTGCGGGGCTGGGATTCATGGGCATCGCGAACCGCACCAGCCGACATGAAATGATGTCAGAAGACGGGCAGCGCATGGCCAAGGGATAATGCAACAACGCAGACTCCTGTACATCAAAATGCGATGCTCAGGAGGCCGCACCAAGCACCAAGGTGGTATTTTTGCCAGCTGTGCTGCGTCTCATTACAAAGGGAACTCCCGCCTCCAAGACAGATTGACTGTATAAGGGCCAAAATGTTGTACGTGTTTCATTCAGCTTGTGCAAGGAACAAAATTAAAAGAGCAACCTTTGACTTGTGCAGCACTACTGCTGCATAAGGCGTGGCTCTTCTAGTTTGTAACACCTGAGGGGGGGTTAAAGGTTACCTTTAAAATTGGTTCAATTAGGCTTCGGCCTACACTCTGCTCCCCCTGCAGAGCCCGGGCTCCAACACCACCAGTTGGGGCCCGGTACTGCTAGCTGCACAGAGAAAAACACCAGCCAATGTGTCAGTGGGGTTCAGCACCGCCAGCTGTTCCCCTGCTGTGTAACCGGCAACGTGTCCTGCAACAGCCACGCAGACACAAAGCTGCCGCCAGTGCAGGCTTCGGCCTACACTCTGCTCCCTCTCCTCCTGCTGACCCTGGGCTCTAACACCGCCAGTTGGTGCCCGGTACTGCTAGCTGCACAGAGAAAAACACCAGCCAATGTGTCAGTGGGGTTCAGCACCGCCAGCTGTTCCCCTGCTGTGTAGCTGGCATCGTGTCCTGCAAAAGCCACGCAGACACAAGAACTGAAATTGAAGGGAACCTGTCGCCCCTCCCCCAGGTGTTTGTATGTTTTACAGCCACCTTGTACAGCAGTAATGCTGCATGTGTGCAAGGTGGCTCATAAACTTATTCTCCTTGCACACGTAGAACGGAACACGTCTACAAGGTGTGCCCTGAGACCATTAAAATGTCCCTGAGGTGTGACTTTCCTTTGTAATGACATGCAACAACCCCCTTGGTAGCACAGCCCTTCTTCTGACACAGTCTGTAGCAGGTGTAAGGACACGAGCGAGAGGCGAACATATGTACTGCGCCAGGCCATGAATCCCAGCCCCGCAGTGTGAAACACTGTAAAGACACTGCGGGGCTGGGATTCATGGGCATCGCGAACCGCACCAGCCGACATGAAATGATGTCAGAAGACGGGCAGCGCATAGCCAATGGATAACACAACAACGCAGACTCCTGTACATCAAAGTGCGATGCTCAGGAGGCCGCACCAAGCACCAAGGTGGTATTTTTGCCAGCTGTGCTGCGTCTCATTACGAAGGGAACTCCCGCCTCTAAGACAGATTGAATGTATAAGGGCCAAAATGTTGTACGTGTTTCATTCAGCTTGTGCAAGGAACAAAATTAAAAGAGCAACCTTTGACTTGTGCAGCACTACTGCTGCATAAGGCGTGGCTCTTCTAGTTTGTAACACCTGAGGGGGGGTTAAAGTATCGGGTATCGGCCGCTACTTAGCGGTATCGGAATTCCGATACCGAGATCCGATACTTGCCGCGTATCGGATACCGGAATCGGAAGTTCTCAGGATTCAAACTGCACGAATTCAGCCAATGAGGAATGATTCTGAGTGTGGGCACATCCTGATCAGCATGGTGGGCATGAAACTACTGGCAAGGCTGTGATTGGCTGCTGAAATGATGTCATGCTGCAGTTTAAAAGTCGCTGGTGCCATTTTGCGCTCACTCTGCTGTGAATTCAGTTAGTGACAGGACGCTGTTTGCTGACTGAGGGCCAGTTGAGATAGCGATTTCCTTCATTGTTCTTTTCCAAGGCTAATTTAGCAACCGCTGTGTTCACCTACTAATCACCTTGCTTTTGCCTTGCAGCGCTGTTTTCACAGCGATCTGCAATGTCTCTCTGTGTGTGTGTGTGTGTGTGTGTGTGTGTGCAGCCCACTCTCTAGTCTGTGTGCAGCCATAGGCCATAGCTGGTTGTATTCAGTTCAGGGAGGGTGGTTCACTGCCTCATACTGTTCTATTTTTTTTTTCCTTTTCAAGTAGTGCAGGCTGCTGCACATTTTCTCAAAAAATTCCTATTAGTGTCTTTCCACCCGTATCCAGCTAAATTGTGGAAAAACACTACATAGGATAACGTAGAGGAGGTTTTTGGGGCCTTGCAGCGCCGTTTACGGCTGTCTGCACGGTCTCCGTGTGACTGCAGCTCACCCAGTTGTCAGTTCAGCCCCCAAAAAATAAATAAATAATAAAGTTCACCAAACACACCACTTTACAGTTGTGTAGGCCACATTAGCTGATATTAAAGTCTAGTCCACACTTTAGAAAATTATTGTTTCTTATACCTGTTAGGAGCTGTTCAGGAATAAGCACACAAAGCCGTTAGTACTTTTCTGCTTATCTTTATCAGTCAACCAAGATGAAGAAGGCAGGGAGTAAGGCACGTGGGCGTGGGTGCAGAGCAGGGAGAGGACGTGGGGATTCTGTGCCTGCTGCGGGCACCGGTGACTCATCATCACCCAGTTTCAGGAGGGAACAGTCCTTCATGCACAGCTTTGTCGGAGAGCACCGTACACCGCTGCTGCGTGAAGACCAAATTGAAGCCGTTGTCGGATGGATGGCAGCTAACGAATCGACTTCAATTAGTGCCACATCCTCTCAGGCACAGAGCACTGGAGAGCACCCATCTGTCTCTTCACCACCTGCCAAATTGCCCGGGCAGTCAGAGAGCCCAGGACAGGAGCCGTCTCTACTTCTGTTCTCTGAATCTCTTGGCTTGGAAAAAGGGGGCCAGCCAAGCAGCATTGGAGTAATGGAAGAAGAGGCAGTGTGCAGTGATGCACAACAGCTTTGTCTCTCTGACTCTGAAGAGGCGGGTGGGCCAGTGCCTCCGGTCACCACACCGCAGTACACATCTGATGACGACACTCAGGTGCCACTTTCTGGTGCGTGCTGTGCTGCCGAGACTACCCAGGAGGAGCAGTTGGTGGCAGAGGGTAGTGTAGATGATGAGGTCCTTGACCCATCGCTGCGTGAGGAACAGGAAGGTGATGGGAGCAGCTCTGAGGAAGAGATTCCCCGAACGGGCCAAAGAGGGAGAGGGAGGGGGAAGATTGCGGATCCTGTAGCCTCCACTTTGGCACCCGTTAGGAGCGTGTCTCTTCCAACAGCCAAAAAGGGCGCTCCCAAGACTTGCAGTGCCTGGTCCTTTTTTGACACAGTTGCAGATGACATTTGCTATGTCAAATGCAAGGTGTGTAATCACAAAGTCAAAAGAGGTAGAAATGTCAGCAACCTCAATACCTCCAACATGTGGAAACATGTGCGGACCAGGCACGCGGCGGAGTTACAGAAACACACTGAAGAGCTAGGCCAACCAACAGCAGCAGCTACCACCTCTTCAGCTCGTGTTGCCTCTTCCTCCAGCTCACACGCAGCTGGTTCGGCTTCCTCCCAGGATCGCCGTGGAAGAAACTCTGGCCCTGTTGTCCAGAGACCCACTGTAATTCCACCCGCAGCACCACATTCCCAGTTATCCTCACACTCCCAGGCCAGTCTACAGCCATTGGTAGTACAGGCATGGGAGAAAAGGCGGCCTTTCTCGGCAAACCACCCACGAGCACAGTCTCTGACTGCAGGCATTGCCAAACTTCTGTCACTGGAAATGCTGTCATTCAGGCTGATGGAGACTGACAGCTTCCATGACTTGATGTCATTGGCAGTCGCACAGTACAATGTGCCCAGCCGCTTTTATTTCAGCAGGCAAGCCGTGGTGGAGGATGAGGATTCACCATTTCCATCATCTTCTGGACAGTCAGCGCCACGTGGTTCCTCACAAACGCGTAGGCAGGGGACACTTTGTGAGGAGGATGAGGAGGAGTCAATGGAGGAGGAAGACATCCGTCCAGAGGAGGGAGTTACACAATTGTCCAGTAGTCAGTGTGTACAGTGAGGGTGGGGTGATGACGAGCGGGCAGAGATCACGCCTCAAGCAGGGGACAGCGTTTCTTGGCCAGTTGGCAGTCTGCAGCACATGGTGGATTACATGCTGCAGTGCCTGAGAAACGACCGCCGCATCGCCCACATTCTCAACATGTCTGATTATTGGGTGTTCACCCTCCTCGATCCTCGCTACCGGGACAACGTAGAAAGCCTCATCACACCGTTGAACCGGGAGCGAAAAATGCGGGAGTACCAAGACACACTGGTGAATTCCATCATCTTCTCCAGTCCAACTGAGAGAAGTGCTGCTAGTGCATTACAAAGCAGCTAAGTGCGTCCAGGGAGTGGAGGAGGCTCTGCACAAAGAGGGAGCAGAAGCAGTGCCTCTGCCCAAGGCAAGACCAGTATGGCCCAACTGTGGCACACTTTTGTGTGCCCGCCACAAAAGTCTACACCATCACAGATGGCTCCAGGCAGCAGGAGGCAACGGTTCCGTCAGATGGTGACAGACTACATGTCTTGCCCTCTTGCTGTACTCCCAGACGGCTCTTCCCCTTTCAAGTTTTGGGTCTCAAAGCTGGATACATGGCCAGAGCTAAGCCAGTATGCATTGGAGGTGCTGGCTTGCCCTGCGGCTAGTGTATTATCGGAACGCGTCTTTAGTGCTGCAGGTGGTGTACTAACTGACCGTCGCATGCGACTATCCTCCGATAACGTTGACTGGCTTACTTTCCTTAAAATGAACCAGGACTGGATCTCGCAGGAATTTGCCACTCCTCTTCCTGATTAAATAATTAGGTGACTGTCTACAGTATCCAGGTCTCCTGTTGTGTTCATCTTTCTACCACCTGAACTTTAATTCCTGGGCTCCAACACCGCCAGTTGAGGCTCAGAAGTGCCGTCTGCACAGTCAAAACATACGACCCAGTGTTATTGGGTGTCAGTAACGTCAGCTGATCCCCAGCTGTGTAGCCGGCAATGTGTCCTGCGACCGCCACGCTGACACAACAACTGAAATGTAAGGGAACCTGTCCCCCCCAGGCGTTTGTTACTGAAAGAGCCACCTTGTGCAGCAGTAATGCTGCACAAGGAAACGGTAGCTATTTTTGTTTAGCTCCTTGCACACGCAGAACTTAACACTTATAAAATGTGTCCACTGATACCGTAAAACCATCGCACAGTCTGAAGAAGCCGGAGGGAGGGGAGTGAGAGGCGAGGATATGCACTGCGCATGGCCACAGATCCCAGGCCCGCGGTGGGATTACATTAGACGACACTGCGAGGCGGGATCTCGGCCAGCGCGGACGCACAGGCGCAGCCAGACTGACATCAAATGATGTCAGAAGATGGGCAGCGCTAAGTGTGCCTGGCCAAGGGATAACATAACAGCGCAGGCTTCGGAACAGAATCAAACAACGCTGAGGAGCCGGGGCACGGCGCCAAGGGGGTAGGAATGACGGCTGTGCTGCATCATATTACGAAGGAAAGTCCCACCTCCGGGACGGTCTCACGGTATCAGGGGACACATTTTATAAGTGTTTAGTTCTGTGTTTGCAAGGAGCATAATGAAAAGAGCCACCTTTTCCTTTTGCATCCTTTGTGCTGCACAAGCTGGCTCCTTCAGCTACAAAAGCCTTGGGGGGGGTTAAAGGTTCCCTTTCGACTTTCTCCAATCAGGCTTCGGCCTACACTGTGTTCCTCTGCTCCTCCTGCTGTCCCTGGGCTCCAACACCGCTAGTTGTTGTCCAAAAGTGCTGTCCGCACAGTCAACAGTTGCTCCTCTGTTATTGGGGTTCAGTAACGTCAGCTGTTCCCCAGCTGTGTGTGTGGCAATCCCTCCTCTCTCCTCCACCTCCTCCTCCTCCTTCTGTCCCTGGGCTCCAACACCGCTAGTTGTTGTCTGGAAGTGCTGTCCACACATTCAACAGTCGCTCCTCTGTTATTGGGGTTCAGTAATGTCAGCTGTTCCCCTGCTGTGTGTGTGGAAATCCCTCCTCTCTCCTCCACCTCCTCCTCCTCCTTCTGTCCCTGGGCTCCAACACCACTAGTTGTTGTCCGGAAGTGCTGTCCGCACAGTCAACAGTCGCTCCTCTGTTATTGGGGTTCAGTAACGTCAGCTGTTCCCCTGCTGTGTGTGTGGCAATCCCTCCTCTCTCCTCCACCTCCTCCTCCTCCTTCTGTCCCTGGGCTCCAACACCGCTAGTTGTTGTCCGGAAGTGCTGTCCGCACAGTCAACAGTCGCTCCTCTGTTATTGGGGTTCAGTAACGTCAGCTGTTCCCCAGCTGTGTGTGTGGCAATCCCTCCTCTCTCCTCCACCTCCTCCTCCTCCTTCTGTCCCTGGGCTCCAACACCGCTAGTTGTTGTCCGGAAGTGCTGTCTGCACAGTCAACAGTCGCTCCTCTGTTATTGGGGTTCAGTAACATCAGCTGTTCCCCTGCTGTGTGTGTGGCAATCCCTCCTCTCTCCTCCACCTCCTCCTCCTCCTTCTGTCCCTGGGCTCCAACACCGCTAGTTGTTGTCTGGAAGTGCTGTCCGCACAGTCAACAGTCGCTCCTCTGTTATTGGGTTTCAGTAACGTCAGCTGTTCCCCAGCTGTGTGTGTGGAAATCCCTCCTCTCTCCTCCACCTCCTCCACCTCCTTCTGTCCCTGAGCTCCAACACCGCTAGCTGTTGTCCGGAAGTGCTGTCCGCACAGTCAACAGTCGCTCCTCTGTTATTGGGGTTCAGTAACGTCAGCTGTTCCCCTGCTGTGTGTGTGGCAATCCCTCCTCTCTCCTCCACCTCCTCCTCCTCCTTCTGTCCCTGGGCTCCAACACCGCTAGTTGTTGTCCAGAAGTGCTGTCCGCACAGTCAACAGTCGCTCCTCTGTTATTGGGGTTCAGTAACGTCAGCTGTTCCCCTGCTGTGTGTGTGGCAATCCCTCCTCTCTCCTCCACCTCCTCCTCCTCCTTCTGTCCCTGGGCTCCAACACCGCTAGTTGTTGTCCGGAAGTGCTGTCCGCACAGTCAACAGTCGCTCCTCTGTTATTTGGGTTCAGTAACGTCAGCTGTTCCCCAGCTGTGTGTTTGGCAATCCCTCCTCTCTCCTCCACCTCCTCCTCCTTCTGTCCCTGTGCTGCAACACCGCTAGTTGTTGCCTGGAAGTGCTGTCCGCACAGAGCCAAACACCTCGCCAATGTGTTAGTGGGGTTCAGTAATGCCTGCTGCTCCCCTGCTGTGTATACGGCAACGTGTCATGCGACTGCCATGCAGGCACAACAACTTAAATTTAAGGGAACCTGTACCCCCCAGGCGTTTGTTACTGAAAGAGCCACCTTGTGCAGCAGTAATGATGCAAAAGGAAAAAGTGCCTCTTTTCGTGGTGCTCCTTGCACATGCTGAACCTGACACTTATGAAATGTGTCCCCTCACACCGTTAAACCGTCCGGTAGGTGGAACTTTCATTTGTCATGTGACGCAGCACAGCCGTCATTCTTACCCCCTTGGCGCCGTGCGCCGCCTCCTCAGCGTTGTTTGAATCTGTCCCGGAGCCTGCGCTGTTATGTTAGCCCTTGGCCAGGCACACTTAGCGCTGCCCGTCTTCTGACATTATTTGGTGTCAGGCTGGCTGCGCCTGTGCGGCCGCGCTGGACGAGATCCCGCCTCGTAGTGTCTTCTGATTTAATCCCACTGCGGACCTGTGATCCATGGACATGCGCAGTGCATATCTTAACCTCCGCCTCTCACTCATCTCCCTACGCCTTCTTCAGACTGTGCAACGTCAGCTGATCCCTAATAGCATGCCACGGCCGTGACGCCGCACAGTCTGAAGAAGCCGTAGGGAGGGGAGTGAGATCCGAGGATATGCACTGCTCATGCCCATGGATCACAGGTCCGCAGAGTGATTACATTAGATGACACAGCGAGGCGGGATCTTGGCCAGTGCGGCCGCACAGGCGCAGCCAGCCTGACACCAAATGATGTCAGAAGACGGGCAGCGCAAAATGTGTGCATGGCCAAGGGCTAACATAACAGCGCAGGCTCCGGGACAGATTCGAACAACGCTGAGGAGGCGGCGCACGGCGCCAAGGGGGTAAGAATGATGGCTGTGCTGCGTCACATGACAAATGAAAGTTCCACCTACCGGACGGTTATACGGTGTGAGGGGACACATTTCATAAGTGTCAAGTTCAGCATTTGCAAGGACCATAATTAAAAGAGCTAAGTTTACCTTTTTCAGCATTAGTGCTGTACAAGATGGCTCCTTCAGCTACAAACGCCTTGGGGGGGTTAAAGGTTCCCTTTCAACTTGCTCCAGTGCAGGCTTCGGCCTACACTCTGCTCTTCCTGCTGACCCTGGGCTCTAACACCACCTGTTGGCACCCGGAAGTGCTAGCTGCACAGAGCAAAACACCAGCCAATGTGTCAGTGGGGTTCAGCACCGCCAGCTGTTCCCCTGCTGTGTAGCCGGCAACGTGTCCTGCAAAAGCCACGCAGACACAAAGCTGCCTCCAGTGCAGGCTTCGGCCTACACTCTGCACCCTCTACTACTCCTGCTGACCCTAGGGTTTTAACACCGCCAGTTGGGGCCCAGAAGTGCTGGCTGCACAGAGCCAAACAACTCGCCAATGTGTCAGTGGGGTTCAGCAACGCCAGCTGTTCCCCTGCTGTGTAGCCGGCATCGTGTCCTGCAAAAGCCACGCAGACACAAGAACTGAAATTGAAGGGAACCTGTTCCCCCCCAGGCGTTTGTATGTATAACAGCCACCTTGTACAGCTGTAATGCTGCATTTGTACAAGGTGGCTCACTAAGTTATTCTCCTTGCACACGTGGAACGAAACACGTCTAAAATGTGTCCCCCGAGACCATTAAAACGTCCCTGAGGTGTAACTTTCCTTTGTAATGACACGCGGCGACCCCCTTGGTAGCGCAGCCCTTCTTCTGACATCATTGTGTGGCTGGCTGCGCCTCTGCGGCCGCCCTGCCCGACACAACGCCCCTCGGTGTCTTATTTATTTTGACTGCGAGGGTGTGATTGATGGGCATGAGCAGTGCATATCTTCGCCAGGCTGTCACTCAGCTCCTTCCGCCTTCTTCAGACTGTGCGGTTTCATGGCCGTGGCATGCGATAAGGGATCAGCTGACACCGCACAGTCTGTAGCAGGTGTAAGGACACGAGCGAGAGGCGAACATATGTACTGCGCCAGGCCATGAATCCCAGCCCCGCAGTGTGAAACACTGTAAAGACACTGCGGGGCTGGGATTCATGGGCATCGCGAACCGCACCAGCCGACATGAAATGATGTCAGAAGACGGGCAGCGCATGGCCAAGGGATAACGCAACAACGAGGACTCCTGTACATCAAAATGCGATGCTCAGGAGGCCACACCAAGCACCAAGGTGGTATTTTTGCCAGCTGTGCTGCGTCTCATTACGAAGGGAACTCCCGCCTCCAAGACAGATTGACTGTATAAGGGCCAAAATGTTGTACGTGTTTCATTCAGCTTGTGCAAGGAACAAAATTAAAAGAGCAACCTTTGACTTGTGCAGCACTACTGCTGCATAAGGCGTGGCTCTTCTAGTTTGTAACACCTGCTGGGGGGTTAAAGGTTACCTTTAAAATTGGTTCAATTAGGCTTCGGCCTACACTCTGCTCCCCCTGCAGAGCCTGGGCTCTAACACCGCCAGTTGGTGCCCCGAAGTGCTGGCTGCACAGAGAAAAACACCCGCCAATGTGTCAGTGGGGTTCAGCACCGCCAGCTGTTCCCCTGCTGTGTAACCGGCAACGTGTCCTGCAACAGCCACGCAGACACAAAGCTGCCACCAGTGCAGGCTTCGGCCTACACTCTGCTCCCTCTCCTCCTGCTGACCCTGGGCTCTAACACCGCCAGTTGGTGCCCGGTACTGCTAGCTGCACAGAGAAAAACACCAGCCAATGTGTCAGTGGGGTTCAGCACCGCCAGCTGTTCCCCTGCTGTGTAGCTGGCATCGTGTCCTGCAAAAGCCACGCAGACACAAGAACTGAAATTGAAGGGAACCTGTCGCCCCTCCCCCAGGTGTTTGTATGTTTTACAGCCACCTTGTACAGCAGTAATGCTGCATGTGTGCAAGGTGGCTCATAAACTTATTCTCCTTGCACACGTGGAACGGAACACGTCTACAATGTGTGCCCTGAGACCATTAAAATGTCCCTGAGGTGTGACTTTCCTTTGTAATGACATGCAACAACCCCCTTGGTAGCACAGCCCTTCTTCTGACATCATTGTTTGGCTGGCTGCGCCTCTGCGGCCGCCCTGCCCGACACATCGCCCCTCGGTGTCTTATTTATTTTGACTGCGAGGGTGTGATTGACGGGCATGAGCAGTGCATATCTTCGCCAGGCTGTCACTCAGCTCCTTCCGCCTTCTTCAGACTGTGCGGCTTCATGGCCATGGCATGCGATAAGGGATCAGCTGATGCCGCACAGTCTGTAGCAGGTGTAAGGACACGAGCGAGAGGTGAACATATGTACTGCGCCAGGCCATGAATCCCAGCCCCGCAGTGTGAAACACTGTAAAGACACTGCGGGGCTGGGATTCATGGGCATCGCGAACCGCACCAGCCGACATGAAATGATGTCAGAAGACGGGCAGCGCATAGCCAATGGATAACACAACAACGCAGACTCCTGTACATCAAAGTGCGATGCTCAGGAGGCCGCGCCAAGCACCAAGGTGGTATTTTTGCCAGCTGTGCTGCGTCTCATTACGAAGGGAACTCCCGCCTCCAAGACAGATTGACTGTATAAGGGCCAAAATGTTGTACGTGTTTCATTCAGCTTGTGCAAGGAACAAAATTAAAAGAGCAACCTTTGACTTGTGCAGCACTACTGCTGCATAAGACGTGGCTCTTCTAGTTTGTAACACCTGAGGGGGGGTTAAAGGTTACCTTTAAAATTGGTTCAATTAGGCTTCGGCCTACACTCTGCTCCCCCTGCAGAGCCTGGGCTCTAACACCGCCAGTTGGTGCCCCGAAGTGCTGGCTGCACAGAGAAAAACACCAGCCAATGTGTCAGTGGGGTTCGGCACCGCCAGCTGTTCCCCTGCTGTGTAGCCGGCATCATGTCCTGCAAAAGCCACGCAGACACAAGAACTGAAATTGAAGGGAACCTGTCGCCCCTCCCCCAGGTGTTTGTATGTTTTACAGCCACCTTGTACAGCAGTAATGCTGCATGTGTGCAAGGTGGCTCATAAACTTATTCTCCTTGCACACGTGGAACGGAACACGTCTACAATGTGTCCCCTGAGACCATTATAACGTCCCTGAGGTGTGACTTTCCTTTGTAATGACCCGCTACAACCCCCTTGGTAGCGCAGCCCTTCTTCTGACATCATTGTTTGGCTGGCTGCGCCTCTGCGGCCGCCCTGCCCGACACAACGCCCCTCGGTGTCTTATTTATTTTGACTGCGAGGGTGTGATTGATGGGCATGAGCAGTGCATATCTTCGCCAGGCTGTCACTCAGCTCCTTCCGCCTTCTTCAGACTGTGCGGCTTCATGGCCATGGCATGCGATAAGGGATCAGCTGATGCCGCACAGTCTGTAGCAGGTGTAAGGACACGAGCGAGAGGCGAACATATGTACTGCGCCAGGCCATGAATCCCAGCCCCGCAGTGTGAAACACTGTAAAGACACTGCGGGGCTGGGATTCATGGGCATCGCGAACCGCACCAGCCGACATGAAATGATGTCAGAAGACGGGCAGCGCATGGCCAAGGGATAACGCAACAACGCAGACTCCTGTACATCAAAATGCGATGCTCAGGAGGCCGCGCCAAGCACCAAGGTGGTATTTTTGCCAGCTATGCTGCGTCTCATTACAAAGGGAACTCCCGCCTCCAAGACAGATTGACTGTATAAGGGCCAAAATGTTGTACGTGTTTCATTCAGCTTGTGCAAGGAACAAAATTAAAAGAGCAACCTTTGATTTGTGCAGCACTACTGCTGCATAAGGCGTGGCTCTTCTAGTTTGTAACACCTGAGGGGGGGTTAAAGGTTACCTTTAAAATTGGTTTAATTAGGCTTCGGCCTACACTCTGCTCCCCCTGCAGAGCCTGGGCTCTAACACCGCCAGTTGGTGCCCCGAAGTGCTGGCTGCACAGAGAAAAACACCCGCCAATGTGTCAGTGGGGTTCAGCACCGCCAGCTGTTCCCCTGCTGTGTAGCCGGCAACGTGTCCTGCAACAGCCACGCAGACACAACAGACCTACAAATGCCTCCAGTGCAGGCTTCGGCCTACACTCTGCTCCCCCTGCTGACCCTTTGCTCCAACACCGCTAGTTGGGGCTCTAGGAAGACAAGCTTGAATAGGTCCCCATCCTGGTTCCAGCACCGTCAGCTGGTTCCGGGCAGAGCCTTTGGCATAGGTGCCTCCTTCTGGGTATCTGAGTTCCACCAACGTCAGGTGGTCCTTGGTAGTGCTTTCAGGCACAGGTACCTCCTGCTTAGTAACCGGGTTCCAGTAACGTCAGCTGGTCCTCGGTAGTTCCATTGGCTTTTGGACCTTCGGCTACCCATCCGGGTTCCAGTACCGTCAGCTGGTTCTCGGCAGTGTCTTTTGCTCTTGTACCTTCTGCTCCCCATCCTGGTTCCAGTACCGTCAGCTGGTTCCGGGCAGAGCCTTTGGCTTAGGTGCCTCCCTCTGGGTATCCGAGTTCCACCAACGTCAGGTGGTCCTTGGTAGTGCTTTCAGCATGGGTACCTCCTGCTTAGTAACCGGGTTCCAGTAACGTCAGCTGGTCCTCGGTAGTTCCATTGGCTCTTGGACCTTCGGGTAGCCATCCGAGTTCCAGTTCCATCAGCTGTTTCTCGGCATTTTCTCAGCCTTCTTGTACCTTCTGCTACATTTCCAAGTTCAAGACCCTAAAGACGACGACCCGGAAGACCACCCCTAAGATGACGACGAGACCAGAGACGACAACCACTGAGATGACGACGACCCTGGAGACGAGGACCCTGAAGACCACCCCGATGACGACGACCCCGGAGACGACGACCCTGGAGACGACGACCCTGGAGACGACGACGACATGGGAGACCGAGAAGCAGAAGAACAAGAGGCTGCAGAACAAAGAGCAGAAGAACATTAAGCATAACACTAAATATCAGAGCAAACGATATTATCTAAATTATAAGCAGAAGAAGACTACACAGTGTATGGGGGTGAGTCCGTTCCTCCTCGTGGTGCCCCTGGATAAAGCCTGATGCTGCAGGCCAAACTGAACGCGGACAAATGTAACTCTTTTGTGACAGGCAGAACGGAAGGTGTAATCTTCAAACTTTTATAGATAACAACTACGGGAATGCCTGTCACAAATAAGAATATGATGAAGAAGCTGAATATGAAGAAGAATAATAGTTAAATAAAAAGAATATGAACAATGTAAAAAAAAAAAATTATAGGTAGAAGATGAAGTAGATGAATAAGGTGAAGAAGAAGTTGATGTCAAAGATGCTGATGATGATGAAGAAGAAAGTGTGGGAGAAGTAAAAAAGAGGGTGAAGGGCGTGGAAGTAGTGAAACATCAATATCTGACAAAATAAAAAAATCTTAACATAGTCAATATCTTTGTAACTCCGAACGTCTTTAAAAAAAATTTAAATTCCTGCTATTCTATTTGATTGGGCTAAACCTCTATGCCTTTAATGTCTCCGCCACCTCCCCCAATACATCCTACATTATTCTTAGTTGTTTTCCTTCATGTAGAATGAACCTACAAGGGAAGAAAGGGTTTATTTTAATTCCGATATTTTCGTCCCATTGACTTGCATTGGGATCGGGTATCGGAATCGGCGAGATCCAATACTTTGACGGTATCGGCCGATACTTTCCGATACCGATACTTTCTGATATCGGAAGGTATCGCTCAACACTAGTCCCGATAGGTACCCACAAATTAGCCCTAAATTAGGTAGGCAGGGCACAGCATATCCACATCAGTGCAAGGCCTACAGGCACTGTATGTGCGTACATTGCTCCCACTGCATCCCTCCCAAAGCTCCAAAACTGTCTGCTGTTGCAGCTTCTTTACTATATACCTAGTTGCATTTTTTTTCCCTAAAAAAATCACCCCCCCAAAAAAAAATATACTGTCTGTTCTGTCAGACTGAGACCTGTTTAAAAATCATAGTTTGTCAGGCATACGTAGCATAGTTGTGTGTGCTAGCCTTGTGCCACTGCTTTTTTGTGTGTTTTAAATTCACCAAAAAAGGCCTCATATGTCTGCGTGCTCCAAGTTTGGGCATTTTAGGCCATTTTGCCACTGTTTTTTCTGTCTGTTACTCTACTTATATACAGCATTATTTTACATTTTACAAAAAAACAGGCCACACATTTGGCAGTTTGGTATTTCCGTGACAGGCCTCATATACCTGCGTGCTCCAAGTTTGGGCATTTTATGCCGTTTTGCCACTGTTTTTGCTGTCTGTTACTCTAATTATATACAGTACTATTTTGCATTTAAAAAAACACAGGCCACCTATTTAGCAGTGTGTTATTTCCGTGACAGGCCTCATATATCTGCGTGCTCAAAGTTTGAGCATTGTAGGCCGGTTAACCACTTTTTTCCTGTCTGTAACTCAACTTATATACAGCACTATTTTGCATTAAACTAAAAATACAGGCCACATATTTGGCAGTGTGGTATTTCCGTGATAGGCCATATATATCTGTGTGCTCCTAGTTTGGGCATTGTAGGCCGGTTTAACACTTTTTTTGCTGTCTGTTACTCTAATTATATACAGCACTATTTTGCATTTTAAAAACAAAGGTCACATATTTGGCAGTGTGGTATTTCCGTGACAGGCCTCATACATCTGTGTGCTCAAAGTTTGGGCATAGTAGGCCGGTTTCCAACTTTTTCTCCTGCCCGTTACTCAACTTATATACAGCACTATTTTGCATTTAAAAAAAAAACAGGCCACATATTTGCCATTGTGGTATTTCCGTGACAGGCCTCATATATCTGTGTGCTCAAAGTTTGGGCATTGTAGGCCGGTTTCCCACTTTTTTTTCCTGTCTGTTACTTTAATTATATACAGCACTATTTTGCATTTTTAAAAAAACAGGCCAAATATTTGCCATTGTGGCATTTCCGTGACAGAGGCCTCATATATCTGCGTGCTCAAAGTTTGGGCATTGTAGGCCGGTTTACCTCTTTTTTCCAGTCTGTTACTCAACTTATATACAACACTATTTTGCATTAAACCTAAAATAGAGGCCACATATGTTAGGAGTCGAGTTCCCGCTGCTGCACAGGGGGAATCTTGAACCATGTCTGCTGTGGTCTCCCATTCTACATCAGCCGCAGTGGAGCCTGCTCAGCAGAGACATCGGTCCCAGTGTCTCACTCAGTCTGATACTGTGCAAAGGGTTACTGCTGCCTTTCTAGGCTTTGCTGTTGTAGCCTGCACTGGTCAGCGGCAAGCAGGCTTTTCTGGGACTAAGTCCTGCTTTGCACACACTGAGCATGCCCTCGGGAGGATCTCTCATTGGAGATCGGGGTCACATGCTCAGGCCCTGTAGCAGCTCCCATTGGACCACTAGGAAGGTCCTTGTCTGCTGCAGCTATAAAAGGTTTGCATGGCCGAACAGCCATGCGCTAGTATCAACCTGTGTTATGAGCTTTGCTACTTGATGGTCATGTCTGCATGTGGTTAGGGTTGGCTGAAATCAGCCCCTAGAATACCGGCACCTTCAGTGAGGAGTTTTGTGTGCTTGGATTAAGGGCTCGGCTGAAATAAGCCCCTAGAATACCGGCACCTCCGGTGAGTTGTTTGTGTGCTATGTTGACTGCATGACCACTCTTTGCTTTGCTCAGTTAGATAGCTATGATCCTCTGTGAGGTTAACAGGGCACAGAGTTTTCATATCTTTGTGATTCTGTGAAGTTAACAGAGTTTGCTTATACCGCCATATAGTGCCGCCAATTACTTTGCAGCAAATATCTCTGCACAGTGGACCTCGGGCTACGAATGCACCTTGTTGTTTCCTTCCTATACTCGGTGCGTTCCACTAGCCCTAACAACATATCTGGCAGTGTGGTATTTTCTTGACAGGCCTCATATACCTGCGTGCTCCAAGTTTGGGCATTGTAGGCCAGTTTACCACCTTTTTGCTGTCTGTTACTCTACTTATATACAGCACTATTTTGCATTCAGAAAATACAGGCCACATATTTGGCAGTGTGATATTTCTGTGTCAGGCCTTATATATCTGCGTGCTCAAAGTTTGGGCATTGTAGGCCGTTTTGCCACTGTTTTTGCCGTGTGTTACTCTAATTATATACAGCACTATTTTGCATTTAAAAAAAACAACAGGCCACATATTTGGCAGTGTGGTATTCCCATGACAGGCCTCATATATCTGTGTGCTCCAAGTTTGGGCACTTTAGGCTGGTTTTCCACTGCCAATGACTCACATGTCATAATAAAGGATTGGAATTTTATGGACGGTGAGTGCTATTCATTCTTTTCTTTTGTCTGTTTCCACAGTTTTTGCTGTCTGTCACTCTACTTATATACAGCACTATTTTGCATGAAATAAATACAGGCCATATATTTGGCAGTGTTGTATTTCCTTGACAGGCCTCATATATCTGCGTGCTCCAAGTTTGGGCATTTTAGGCCATTAGTCCAGTTTTTTCCTGTCT
Organism: Ranitomeya variabilis; assembly: GCF_051348905.1. NCBI lineage: Eukaryota > Metazoa > Chordata > Amphibia > Anura > Dendrobatidae > Ranitomeya > Ranitomeya variabilis. The sequence goes on from NC_135236.1 coordinate 320,414,223, forward strand.
GTTACTCTACTTATATACAGCACTATTTTGCATTTAAAAAAATACAGGCCACATATTTGGCAGTGTGGTATTTCCATGACAGGCCTCATATACCTGCGTGCTTCAAGTTTGGGCATTTTAGGCCAGTTTTCCACTGTTTTTGCTGTCTGTTACTCTGCTTATATACAGCACTATTTTGCAAAAAAAAAGTACAGGCCACATATGGGACATCATGACTGTCTTAAATGCTGCAGCTACTAGTACCACCATCATCATCTTCTGCCTAGAGGCAGTCACTGTGAACATAGAAAGTCTGAGGAGCAGAGTGTGAACGCTTGGGCAGTGTTGTACTCTGTCTCTGTATTATTAAGGTGTTTTCTCCCACCAATAAAAATGGTACTGCCATAAAGCGAGGAGCCATGAGCTCAATGACCGCCAGAGAGCGAGGCACCGTGCACTCCATGAACATGAGTACAGCGCACGTGCAAAGTAGAAAGAGACAGTTCATGCTCCGTGTTCAGCTTTGCTAAACAATAATTAAAGGGAGGACATTGGTATGGTCAGCAAGGTACTCCCTCTGCATTTTCCCAAACTTTGCACTCTTTGTGAGAGTCCACCTTGCCTCAGGGCCAGGTCGATGAGGGGGTCTTAGAAAACTCTCCCCGAACTTTGCCAGTGTTCCACTGCCTCTGCCGGATTGGAGTTGTGTCTCTCTCACCTGTACTCATTACTTGGCCAATGAACTGTGACCTCTTCTGCCAGCGTTTTCAGATGGGACTTTTTTAAATAATTCAGCAAGAAGGGCCCTATGGTCCTCCAACATTGTAGTACACCTTTCTGCCTCTGGAATAAGAGATATAAAGTTCTCCTTGTAGTGTGGATCTAGAAGTGTCAACAATCAGCATTGCCTGTTACCCAAAATTTTGAGAACGCGAGGGTGACGGGAAAGGGAGCGTAACATAAACTCGGCCATGTGTGCAAGACTGCAAACAGTCGATGCTTCTGAGTTCTCACCAAGAGGAAAACTGACCAAGGTCTCCCCCTCCTCCTTGTCCTCAGGCCTCCGCGACTTTCGACAAACCTCAGTAATATCAATGTAAATGCATCATTGTAAATACATTCCTCTGTAGTTTTTATCTCCCCCACCTCATTGTAGATTGTAAGTTGTCATGATCAGGATGGTTTTTTTTTGGCTTAATTATTTTTATCGTTATTACTTAGTGTAGATTGTAAGCTGTCATGAGCAGGGTAGTTTTATTTCTGTTTAATTATTGTATTATTGTTATCGTTGTTACTTAGGACTGTTGTGTTTGAAACTGTAAATATGTTGACGCTATATAAATAACTATAAATATTAATATTAGAACACAGAGAAGCAGGATGGAGATGTTAATTATGGTGTCATTGTCGCTCACCATCTTGGTGAATTCCTCAAAGTTTTGGAGGATGGTACATATGTCTGACATCCATGTCCACTCCTGAGATCTTATGTGTGAAGTCAGAACTGAATACCGACGGCTTTGTTGCTGCTGATAGTCAACAACTGCCCTCTTCTGCTCACAAATCCTTTCCAAAATATGCAGTGTGAGTTTCAATGCATGGGGAGGACATCACACACCAGTCGGTGAGCCAGAAGCTGCAAGTGCTGAAGCATGTCAAGGGAGGACGAAGCTCTAGTTGACTCTCTAAAATGGGTATGCAGAGCCTCGTACTTTTCCTAGCAGATGTGGCACCTCCGTGTCACTTTTTAGAAAATGTTGAACAATGAGAATAAGCACATGGGCCAGGCATGGCATGTGTGTGAGCTCGCCTCGACACAGAGCAGCCACCAGGTTCCAGCTATTATCACACATGACCATGGCCTGCTGTAGGTTCAGCGGTGTTAGCCTCAGATCTGCCTGCTCTTTCAAAGGTGTCCACAAATCTTCAGCATTGTGCGGCTTGTCACCTAAGCATATAAGCTTCAGCACAGCCTGTTGCTGCTTGGCTGAGGCAGTGCTTCCAGCTTGTGACTGATGTGCTACTTGCAGAGATGGAGGCTGAAGAGGAGGAGGTGCAGGAGCTGAAGACTGTGGGGGCAACCCAGATTGACGTAGGGCCCGCAATACTCGGGGCTGGTTGGACATGCACCATCCCAAGGTCAGACTGGGTCCCGGCTTCTATTATGTTAACCCAGTGTGCTGTTAGTGTGATGTACCATCCCTGACCACAAGCACTTGTCCACGTGTCTATGGTTAGGTTACCAATAACAGCATATTGGAGGGCACAGGTAATGTTTTGGGACACGTTCCTGTGTAATGCCGGGATGCCACACTGTTGCAAAAAGTCCCGCATGTTCGGGGCCTCAGGGTGATCCTCGACTCTGCCCTCTCTTTTAATATACATATCCATGCCCTTGCCTCCTCCAGCCCACTACAACTCAAAACCTGTTCTAGGATCTGTATATTCCAAGAAACTGCAAAAATGTTTATGCACGCCCTCGTGATCTCCCGCCTCCACTATTGCAACCTTCTACTGTCTGGCCTCCCATCTAGCACTCTTGCACCACTCTAATCTATCCTAAAGTCTGATGCCCTAGTAATCAACTGTCCCTCTGTTATTACCCGGCCTCTCCTCTCTGCTAGGCCCTTCACTGCCTTCCAATTGCCCAGAGGCTACAGTTTAAATCCCTAACTATGACATGCAAAGCCTTCCACACCCTGTCTCCATACATCTGTAACATGGTCTCCCAATGTCCGACTGGGTCATGGCTTCCCCTACACTAACCCAGCGTGCCGTCAGTGAGATGTACTGTCCCTACCCACAAGCACTTGCCCATGTGTCCATGGTTAGGTGCGCTTTCCCTGTAATAGCATTGTTGAGGGCCCGGGTAATGTTGTGGGATATGTCCTTGCTTGATTAATGTCGTAACGGCAGACCGGGCAAAATTGTGGCGTAACGAGTACCTTGTGATGGTCACCGCCATCAGGTTGCTGAAAGCTTAGGTCTCACACAGGCCTAAAATGCAACATTTCGAGTGCAAGCAGACGAGAAATGTGTGAATTTAGTACTGTGGCATTGGCTGCTTATTTCCTCTTGTGTTCAAAGGACTGGGGTATGGACAACTGAACATTGCGCTGGGAAAAGGATGGGAACTAGCTTGTTGATGGTGCTAGTTGAGTTTGTGTGCAACTGCAGATGCAGTGCATGAGGCATCTGTGTATGCACCATGGACAAGGGATTGGCTTGCATGCACAACATCAGAAGAAGCAGTGGTATCACCCGCAGACATTTGTTCATGGAGCCTGTGTTCAACCAACAAAGTCAGGTGCTTTGCTGCCACGTGCCTGATCATGCTTGTGGTGGTTAGGATGGAAATTTTGCTGCCCCTGCTGATGCGGGCATCGCCATTGGTGCAAATGGCCTTTTGGGGGTTATAGGCAGTCTTTAAAAAACAACAAGGGTGTTACGGGGACATTCAGTGTCTCCCTCTCCCCCACCACCTCCTCACCTCGACCACGGTCTTTCGGTGTTGGCCAAGGCACAGTTCTAGGACCCCTACTCTTCTCCATGTACACCTTCGGCCTGGGACAGCTGATGTAATGGCACGGTTTGCAATATTATCAGTACGACGATGACACGCAGATCTACCTATCTGTACGTGACATCACCTCTTTACTGACCAAAATCACACGTCTAACCACTAATTCATCCTTCTTTTCTGCTCGCTTTCAAAAAGTGGACATGGACAAAACAGAATACATCATCTTTCAACCATCTCAGGCTAAATAGACATGAGAGCTGTGTATGCATCATTCAGTACCACTTTAGTAAGAGGAAAAGTTTGCACAATAGAAAATGATTTTCCAGACATTCACGGCCTTTTTTGCACATTTTTTGCAGCTGTGATCTTCATCTTCATGGTGTGGATGTGGTAAATTTCAAAGTGGTCATCAATACCATCATCATCCATATCTTGTAAAGAGGAAAACTGGTGTTTTCCAGGGTCATGGCTATCTACATTTAGTGGCATTTCTTTAAAAGTGTTCATTACACTAGAAGAAATGATTGTTGACTGTGACATTTGGATATTATTGGTAATATGTCTGGGTGAAGATGAAGAAGCTTGTGTCACGGGTGTGTTTATAGTTACGGACTGTACACTGCTCTTTAAACTTTGTTTTTCACAAGCATCCATCATTTTGTTTGGTTTTCCTACAACACTGATCTGCTTTCTCTAATTCAGCATCTCTCGAACATGTTGCACTTTGCCCTTTAGACAGACACGTGCGTCTTTGGCAACATATTTTTGACAGGCATTTTTTAGGCCGAGTCTAACCCGCATCTGTTACAAAGATCTTCTGACGGGCATGAAACACATTCTGGTAATTGGTGGTTGCTAAGTAACTAATCATTGCAGGCTTTATCCTGGATCTCCTACCTCCCCTAGCCACTCCTATTAATCATGTACGTTCCCATTCCTGTCAACACCATGCCCCTTTTCCTGATCACTTCATCCAACGATTCGTCCGCCATATTTTTAGCAAAAACCCTCACCTTCCTAGCAGCAACTGTGTAGGAAACCAATTTACAGTTTTGCAAGGTGTTTATGATGCCCGTTAACAATTTTTTTTTTCAAATTAACCCAGTGGTTCTCTGTCTTGGTGTTGCTTCTCTGATATTCCATACGGATGATGTTCTGTCTTGGTGTTGCTTCTCTGATATTCCAGACGGATGATGTTTGAAAGCCTCTTGGTGATGATGTAAGTATACTGTATATAGTTAATCTTTATATATACGTAATCATTATATGTATTTAATCCTTACATGTACCTAACCTTTGTATGTTAACATATACAAAAGTGTACGCACTCATACTATTCAATGATACTATTCCTTGAATTTTGTACTTTTGCAATAAAATTGTGTTGTATTGCAAGTATTAGCCTTTTTTAAAGCCGTATCTGAACCTTAGTGTTAAAAACATGGCAAATAAAATTGCCAAATTCTCCTGTAAATAATTCTACAAAGCCATCATACCATAAAAAATACAAGTGGATTTTCATGGGCCCATCCAGTATGTGGGTTCAAAGGAGTAATGGGGTGCATATAACTATGCAGCAGGGTTGGCCTTCCTGCCAATGTGTAAAACAAAGGAGTATGGGAGTACAAAATGCATATTGTGAAGTGAATTTTCATGGGCCCATCCAGTATGTGGGTTCCAAGGCATAATGGGGTGCATATGACTATGCAGCAGGGCTGGCCTTGCTGCCAATGTTTAAAACAAAGGAGTACGGAGTACAAAATGCATATTGTGATGTGGATTTTCATGGGCCCATCCAGTATGTGGGTTCAAAGGCTTATTAGGGTGCATATGAATTGGTAGCAGGGCAGGCCTTGCATTCAATGCCACATTTTGTCAGGAGGCCCTTCTGGACATCTTATGACAGGGGTATTGTGGTGCATTGTAATTCTTGGCAGCCCATCCACTCACAGCGTAGGCTGCAACAGTTTAGGAGACCCACTATTTCACTGTTTTCATGCCCTTTAAGAAGATTAATGCTGCCTGATGCACCAGTAAAAATAGGCTCTGTGACTTTAAGAGTCTCTCCTTCATAAATGAAACAAGATGGGACTGCTTATGTGTCACACAACACATGGCCAGCTAGGGTTGTAAAATGTTACAGTGACATTTCCCAATGAATGCATTTGTAGCAATTGAAAGCAATGTTAAATTTGAAAAATGCTTCAAAAATGCTGCGTCTGAACTAAGCACAAGTGGGGGAGGAACATTTCAGGCTGGGGTTAATTATTTGGCCTTTCAGGCAAGTTATTAACCTGCAAAGGATGTTCCTTAACAATTTTCCCAGCAAAATCCGTTTTGATTTCATTTCACTGTGTTTTTTGTGGCACTGGGAAAAATGGAATGAATCTCGGAAAAAATGGCTTAAAGCTGTGAACTAGGAGTCAGGAATGCTTCCAGGAGCGATCCCCACGATGTTCCTGTGTCATTTGAGCAGTGTTTCCATCATTTTCAGACATTTTTAGACCTTAAAGGACCCCCGGGGGGGATTGCGGTAAAAATACTCAGGTCTCTCATAGACTTACATTGGGCTCATTGCTCTGGTCGATTACCTGAGTATACCCGAGCAACGAGCACCCAAGCATTTTAGTGCTCGCTCATCACTATCAATAAGTGGAACACAATTGTGAAGTTGAATGAAATTTATTGGTTATTTTAAATTTTTGTGGAAATTCAAAAACTGAAAAGTGGGGCGTGCAATCTTATTCGGCCCCTTTACTTTCAGTGCAGCAAACTCACTCCAGAAGTTCATTGTGGATCTCTGAATGATCCATTGTTGTTCTAAATGCCTACTGATGATAAATATAATCCACCTGTGTGTAATCATGTCTCCGTATAAATGCACCTACTCTGTGATAGTCTCAGTGTTCTGTTTGAAGCACAGAGAACATCATGAAGACCAAGGAACACAACAGGCAGGTCTGTGATACTGTTGTGGAGAAGTTTAAAGCTGGATTTGGATACAAAATGATTTCCAAAACTTTAAACATCCCAATGAGCACTGTGCAAGTGATCATATTGAAATGGAAGGAGTATCATACCACTGCAAATCTACCAAGACCCGGCCGTCCCTCTAAACTTTCATCTCAAACAAGGAGAAGACTGATCAGAGATGCAGCCAAGAGGCCCATAATCACTCTGGATGAACTGCAGCGATCTACAGCTGAGGTGGGACAGTCTGTCCATAGGACAACAATCAGTCATACACTGCACAAATCTGGACTTTATGGAAGAGTGGCAAGAAGAAAGATATCCATAAAAAGTGTTTAAAGTTTGCAACAAGCCACCTGGGAGACAAACCAAACATGTGGAAGAAGGTGCTCTGGCCAGATAAAACCAAAATCAAACTTTTTGGCAACAATGCCAAACGATATGTTTGGCGTAAAGGCAACACAGCTCATCACCCTGAAAACACCATCCCCACTGTGAAACATGGTGGTGGCAGCATCATGCTTTACTTCAGCAGGGACAGTGAAGATGGTTCAAATTGATGGGAAGATGGATGGAGCCAAATACAGGACCATTAATGAAGAAAACTTGTTGGAGTCTGCAAAAGACCTGAGACTGGGACGGAGATTTGTCTTCCAACAAGACAATGATCCCAAACATACAGCAAAATCTACAATGGAATGGTTCACAAATAAACGTATTTAGTAGTTATGAGCGAACGTGCTCGCCACTATTTGGTACTCGCCCGAGTATCGCTATGCTCGGCTTTGTTGTGGTCGTGCAGTGATTGGCTTGGCTGTACAGCATCATCACGAGTATAAGAGACCTGCCGCTGCCCTGCTCGCTGCATTCTGTTACTCTTTCAGCAAGAGTAGGGAGAGCTGGTGCCAAAATAGGGTCAGAATCGTGGTTTTTAGAGGTAGTGTAGGTCTGCAATTCTTACATCCACAACTCCTGAGAAACCAACAGTCCTTTTTAGGGCTAATTTGTGGGTCCCGATATTGCAGCCCTAGGTAGGCAGGGCACAGCATATCCACATCAGTGCAAGGCCTGCAGGCACTGTATGTGCATCCATTGCTCCGACTGCATCCCTCCCAAAGCTGCATAACTGTCTGCTGCAGCTTATAAACTATATATCTAGTTGGATTTTTTTTTCTAAAAATGTACCCCCTCCAAAATATATACAGTCTGTTCTGTCAGACTGAGGCCTGTAGAAAAATCATAGTTTGTCAGGCATATGTAGCATAGTTGTGTGTGCTAGCCATGTGCCACATTTTTTTGTGTGTTTTAAATTCACAGAAAAAGGCCTCACATATCTGTGTGCTCCAAGTTTGGTCATTGTATTCCAGTGTACTTATTTTTTGGCTGTCTGATACTCAAATTCTATACAGCACTATTTTGCATATCAAACCATAAAAGAGGTCACATATTTGCCAGTGTGATATTTCCGTGACAGCCGTCATATATCTGCGTGCTGCAAGTTTGGTCATTGTAGGCTGGTGTACCCCTCTTTTTTCTGTCCGATACTCAAATCCTATACAGCTCTATTTTGCATATCAAACAAAAAAAAAGGCCACATATTTGCTAGTGTGGTATTTCCATGACAGCCGTCATATATCTGTGTGCTCCAAGTTTAGTCATTGTAGGCTGGTGTATTTATTTTTTTGCTGTCTGATACTCCAATTCTATACAACACTATTTTGCATAAATTCACTTCACAAATCACAATAAAAACCCCAAACATTGAATACAGTCTGTTATATCAGGCTGAGGCCTGCCTGGTGTTTGGGTTTGAAAAATCGTAGATTTGCAGGCATACTGATCAGATATTACTTTGCTACTAATAAAGACATTTGTGTTGGGCATTTGAAATAGTGCAGTAGTCCATTTAAAATGGTTAAGGCAAGGGGCAAGGGATGGGTAAATGGACGTGATGCTGATGGTGCATACAGAAGACGAGGCCGTGGCCAAGGTGAAAGTGGGCAACAACAGAGACCCACATCTTCTCACTCGACCTTACTTTTCCAGTTTCTAGTGGACCGCAGCACACCACCATTGAAGCCAGAGAAGTGTGAAATGGTTTTTGTTTGGATAGCGGATAATGCTTCCAGTCACTTAACCACCACCACCACCATGTCTTCCACACGGTCAAGTCTGAGTAGCCATGAGTGTGGCCAGGATATTCCTCACCCTGATCCTCCTTCTTCCCATCATGCCTAGTGCCCTGAGACAACTGATCCCACACTTGGATACTCTGAAGAGCTGTTCAGTTGTTCATTTCAAGTTTCAGAAATCACTGCCGGTCAACTTGAAGTGGGGAAAGATGAGATCGCATGTAGAGCTGCCCAAAGCTTTGACCACACCTGGTCACACGAAGGCAATGGTGGGAAAGTGTCACAAGAGGTGGACGATGATGAGACACAATTGCCAAAAAGTCAGGAGGAGGAGCAGGGTGCGGATGTGGAAGACGAGGTAGTGGATGACATAGTGACTGACACAACCTGGCAGGAGGACATGAATAGCGAGGACAGCAGCACAAATGGGGAAAGAGGCATATCCCACCAACAGGCAGGAAGAAGCAGTGTAGTCGCCACCAACAGAAGTCGTTCATCCATTCCCAGTAACACCAACATGAGGGAAGTTGCCATTCCAACTGTTAGATCTTCCCGATTCTGGTTATTTTTTAAAGACTGCCGATAACCCCAAACAGGCCATTTGCAGCACCTCCCATGCCCGCATCAGCAGGGGTAGCAAAACAACCAGCCTGACCACCACCAGCATGATCAGGCACATGCAAGCAAAACACCCAACTTTGTGGGCCGAACCCCAGGCTCCAGGAACATGGTCTGCAGGTCACACCACTGCTTCTTCCACTGTTTTGCATAGAAACCAATCCCCAGTACACCGTGCATGTGAAGATGACTCTAGCCCTGCACCTGTTGTGCCCCACAGTCAAGCAGCACCATCATCAAGCCCGTCCATGTCCTTGTCCCAGCACAGCCTTCAGTTATCTATAACCCAGTCTTTTGAACGCCAACAGAAATACCCAGCCAACGCCCCACAGGCCACAGTCCTAAATTCTAATATTTCTCTTCTGCTTGTGCTAGAAATACTGCCTTTTATTCTCATTGAGACGGAAGCTTTCTGAAACCTGATGGCGGCGGCCATCCCAAGGTACTCGGTCCTCACTATTTCTCCTGGTGTGCCATTGCGGCATTACACCATCATGTGTCCCACAACATTACCCGTGCCCTCAGCAATGCTGTTACCGGGAAAGTCCACCTAACCACGGACGTGCTTGTGGGCAGGGACGGTACATCTCAATGACGGCACACTGGGTTAACATAGTGGAAGCCGGGACCCAGCCGGACCTTGGGTTGGAACACATCTCCCCCACGCTGAGGATTGCTGGCCCTACGTCAATCAGGGTTGCACCCACAGTCTACAGCTCCAGCACCTCCTCCTCTTCATCCTCTATCTCTGAAATCAATACCTCAGTCATAAGCTGGAAGCACTGCAGCACAGCCTCAGCCAAGCGGAAACTGGCTGTGCTGAAGATAATCTGCATAGGTGACAAACCGCACAATGCACAAGAGGTGTGGACAGTGCTGAAAAAGGAGTCAGATGTTTGGATGACACAGCTGAACCTACAGCCAGGCATGGTCATGTGTGACAATGGCCGTAACCTTCTGGTGGCTCTTAGGCAAGGTGAGCTCACACACGTACCTTGCTTGGCCCATGTGCTTAACCTCGTGGTTCAACGGTTTCTGAAAAGCTACCCAGAGCTGCCGGATCAGCTAGAGAAAGTATCCATCTGTCTGCCCATTTTAGAATGTCAGCTACAGCTTCAGCCTCCCTTGCCGTGCTTCAGCAACATTTTCAGCTTCCAGCTCACTGACTGTTGTGTGATGTCCCCACGCACTGGAACTCTGCGCTGCATATGTTGGAAAGGATTTGTGAGCAGTAGAGGGCCGTTGTTGACTACCACCATCAACAAGGCTGTTGAATTTCATGTCAGACTCCACACATAAGACCTCAGGAGTGGACATGGATGTCAGACATATGTAACATCCTCCAAAACTTTGAGGACTGCACCAAGATGGTGAGCGGCGATGACGCCATAATTATCATCACCTTCCCACTTCACAGCATTCTGAAAACCTCTCTGCTCACAGACATAGAGGATGCATTGCAGGCAGAGCACGAAGACATGGAGCAAGGAAACATACAGGGGGATTACACTCAGCCCAGCCTCATGTCTTCTCAACTTGGATTGGTAGGCAATGAGGAGGAGGAAGAACAGTAGCGTCTTTTCAGCAGGGATGGCCTGAGGACAGGGAGGAGGAGGATGAGGATGAGGTGGAGGAGCACAGCATGGTCAGTCGTCCTGTTGGTGATGACATGGAAGTCTTGCCTGTTAGCAGTCTGGCACTCATGGCTGACTTTATGTTGTGCTGCATTTCACGTGACCCTCGCATTATCAAAATTTTGGGTGACACTCATTACTGGTTGGTGACACTTCTAGTCCCACACTACAAGGAGAACTTTCAATCTCTTCTGCCTGAGGCAGAGAGGTGTACCAAAATGTTGCAGTACCACCGGGTCCTTGTAACAGAATTGCTTAGAAAATTCCCATGTGAGAACGCTGGCAGCAGACATCAGAGTTTGTTGTACAACCAAGGACCCCAAGCGAGAGAGACAGAAGTACAATCCAGCTCAGGCAGGGGAACAATGGCCAAGTTCTGGGACAGTTTTCTCAGACCCTACCATCATGGCGGCACAGAGGCAAGGGGTGCTGTCACAAGAAGTGCAATGTTTGGGAAGATGGTGAAGAAGTACCTTGCAGATCGTACAAACATCCTCCATGATTCCTCTGTGCCTTTTAATTATTGGGTATCAAAGCTGGACATGTGGCATGAACTGGCTCTCTATGCCTTGGAGGTCCTGGCCTGCCCTGCTGCTAGCATTCTGTCAGAGAGGGTTTTTAGTGCCACTGGTGGAATTATAACAGATAAACCCATCCGCCTGTCAACTGAAAATGCTGACAGGCTAACTCTTATAAAAATGAACAAGGCCTGGATTGGGAAAGACTTCTGTACATCACCAAGTGAATACAGCGAAACATAACCTCAAATACATTTTCTCTTTTGGGGAGGTGTATTCTCATGCACCACTTCACAACCACACATGGGTAGACGCTTCCAGATTTGGTCTGTTTGTTCTTATCCTCCTCCTCATCCAGAACCACTATATCACCAGGGTGAATTAGATCTGTACGGTGCATTTTGGCCAAGGGTGCTGTGATGGCACTCTTTTATTTTATTTTTTTAAAAAGGACAACACATTGGGGAATTGGGCATGACATTACATTGGGCCTACTTCTTAATTCGGTCTCCTGTAATCTGTCCTGTACCTGCCAGTAGATCACCAGGGTGAACGTGCTCTGTTCAGTGTATGTTGGCCAAGGGGGCTGTGATGGCACTCTTATTTTTTTTAAAAAAGGATCTACCTGCCAGTAGATCACCAGGGTGAACGTGATCAGTACTGTTATAGGCTGGTGAAGTTTGGGCAAGGGGGCTGTGATGGTAATAGTATATTTTTAAAAAAGGTACCCCACATTGGTGAAACCACATCTTTGATGGCCAACACTTCACATTTGTGTACCTTAAAGAGCTCACTTGAAAAGCTCCTTTTTGTATTGCCTGGTTGCTCAAATTGGACACAATACACTTCATATAAATTTGATAAAGCAATGCTGTTAGTTTGGCTCAGTAGTTCATTAAAAATATAGCTTTGTCCACTATATCAGTTTCTCTCTTTGAGAGCCATAACTTTGGCTGCCTCAAATGTACAAATGACGAATATACAAATAGCGATTTGTAAACAAGATTGAAATACTGCACACTGAATGCAGACAATCACATAGCTGCATTTCTTGTAAAACATTTACAGATGTCACAGACAATGCTCATAGTGAAACAATCTTGATAAATGCTTGTTTACTCACTTCACAAACAGTTATAAGCCTCTATATGTTTGCTGTTTGTCATTGTAAAACATTAAGGTTTACTGAAACTATGCCTGTGGTAGTTTGATCTAAGTCCTTGTTTCTTTTATTTTCTAGGGGTTTATGGCCCCTCGTCTGATGAGTCCATTATATCTCAGTTTCATCCAACCTTAAAAAATTGGCCATTTGAAGGTCTAGGTGAAACTAGAGTTATTACATAGTGTAAATCACTATATAAGACAAGAGAAACATGTCTAAGACAGATACCAAAACTGGGGTACCTGTACATGTACAGTATGCTGATACCTGCATAATTGAGGATGCTCATGCAGTGTAGGTAATCTTCCAGGGGTTCTCTGTCTTAGTGTTGCTTCTCTGATATTCCAGACGGAAGATGTTTAAAAGCTTCTTAGTGATGATCTAAGTAGACTGTATGTAGTTAATCTTCATATATATGTAATCATTATATTTATGTAATCCTTATATGTACTTATTAACCTTTGTATGTTATCATTAACGTATACAAAAGTATATGCACTCACACTATTTGATCTTAATATTCCTTGAATTTTGTAGTTTGCAATGAAATTGCTTTGCATTGCAAGGATTAGCCTTTTTTAAAGCCGTATCTGAACCTTAGTGTTAAAAACATGGCAACCACAATTGCCAAATTCTCCTGTAAATAATTCTGCAAAGAGGAAACCATCATACCATTAAAAAATACGAGTGAATTTTCATGGGCCCATCCAGTATGTGGGTTCCAAGGTGTGATGGAGTGCATATGATTGACTATGCAGCAGGGCTCACCTTGCTGCCAATGTGTAAAACAAAGGAGTACGGAGTACAAACTGCATATTGTGAAGTGGATTTTCTTGGGCCCATCCATTATGTGGGTTCCAAGGCGTAATGGGGTGCATATGACTATGCAACAGGGCTGGCCTTGCTGCCAATGTGTAAAACAAAGGAGTATGGAGTACAAAATGCATATTGTGAAGTAGATTTTTATGGGCCCATCCAGTATGTGGGTTCCAAGACATAATGGGGTGCATATAACTATGCAGCAGGGCTGGTCTTGCTGCCAATGTTTAAAACAAAGGAGTACGGAGTACAAAATGCATATTGTGAAGTAGATTTTTATGGGCCCATCCAGTATGTGGGTTCCAAGGAGTAATGGGGTGCATATGACTATGCAGCAGGGCTGGCCTTGCTGCCAATGTGTAAAACAAAGGAGTACGGAGTACAAAATGCATATTGTGAAGTGGATTTTCATGGGCTCATCCAGTATGTCAGTTCCAAGGTGTAATGGGGTGCATATGACTATGCAGCAGGGCTGGCCTTGCTGCCAATGTGTAAAACAACGGAATACGGAGTACAAAATGCATATTGTGAAGTGGATCTTCATGGGCCCATCCAGTATGTGGGTTCCAAGGCGTAATGGGGTGCATATGACTATGCAGCAGGGCTGGCCTTGCTGCCAATGTGTAAAACAAAGGTGTACTGGAGTAAAAAATGCATATTGTGAGGTGGATTTTCATGGGCCCATCCAGTATGTGGGTTCAAAGGCTTATTGGGGTGCATATGAATTGGTAGCAGGCCAGGCCTTGAATTCAATGCAACACTTTTTCAGGAGTCCCCCCTGGACATCTTATGACAGGGGTATTGTGGTGCGTCGTAATTCTTGGCAGCCCATCCACTCACAGCATAGGCTACAACAGCTTAGGAGACCCACTGTTTCATAAGGGCCTTTTAAGAAGATTAATGCCGCCTGATGCACCAGTAAAAATAGGCTCTGTGACTTTAAGAGTCCCTTCTTCGTAAATGAAACAAGATGGGTCGGCTTATGTGTCACACACCACATGGCCAGCTAGGGTTGTTAAATGTTACAATGACATTTCCCAGTGAATGCGTAGTGGTTGAAAGCAATGTCAAAGTTGAAAAATGCTTCAAAAACGCTGTGTCTGAACTAAGCCTAAGTGGGGGAGGAAATTTTCAGTCTGGTGTTAAATATTTGGCCTTACAGGCAAGTCATTAACCTGCAAAGGATGTACCTTGACATATTTCTAAGCAAAACCCATTTTTGTTTCGTTTAATGTGATTTTTGTGGCACCTTGAAAAATGGCATGAATCTCAGAAAACATTGATTAAAGCTGTGAACTAGGAGTCAGGAATGCTTCCAGGGGCGATCCCCGTGATGTCCCTGTGTCATTTGAGCAGTGTTTCCATCATTTTCAGATGTTTTTAGACCTTAAAAGGACCCCCGGAGGGGATCGCGGTAAAAATACTCAGGTCTCCCATAGTCTTACATTGGGCTCGTTGTTCTGGCCGAGTACCCGAGTATTCCAAATTGCTCGACCCGAGCAACGAGCACCCAAACATTTTAGTGCTCGCTCATCACTAGTATCCAGGTGTTAGAATGGCCAAGTCAAAGTCCAGACCTCAATCCAATCAAGAATCTGTGGAAAGAGCTGAAAACTACTGTTCACAAACGATCTCCATCAAACCTCACTGAGCTTAAGCAATTTGCCAAGGAAGAATGGGCCAGAATTTCAGTCTCTCGATGTACAAAACTGATAGAGACATACCCCAAACGACTTGCATCTGTATTCGCAGCAAAAGGTGGCACAACAAAGTATTAAGTTAAAGGGGCCGAATAATATTACACACCCCACTTTTCAGTTTTTGAATTTCCACAAAAATTTAAAATAACGAATACATTTTGTTCAACTGCACAATTGTGTTCCACTTGTTGTTGATTCTTCACCAAAAATTTACATTTGGTATCTTTATGTTTGAAGCATGATATGTGGGAAAAGGTTGAAAAGTTCCAGGGAGCTGAATACTTTTGCAAGGCACTGTATATGTATATATATATATATATATATATATATATATATATATATATAAATGTATTCTATGTGTATATATCTATTCTATCTTTTCTATTATAACCTGTCAGTGTGATTTTTACTGTAGCCGCATATGAATTGCCGGCTTTTCAAAGGACACCTATGCGTAAAAATCAGACAGCACTCGCATGGTACAAGTGCTGTCCGATTTTTTTCTACCACCCATTGACTTGCATTGGCACGTTTCGTCAGAGGTACGCAGCAAATCGCAGTATCCTGCAAATTTTTTTTCTCAGTCCGATTTCAGCTAAGAAAAAAAATCGCAAATGAGGTGTCACCCAATGAATAACATTGGTCCGAGTGCTATCCAATTTTTTATCTGATTGCACTCGACTGTATTTCTCGCAAATGAGTATGAGCTTTTAGCTGTGCGCTAAGGAAGCAAATTACAGGCAAGCAAAACAGAAATGGCCACTGGAAGAACATGGCTTATACACTGACCAACCGAGTGAAAATAACAGAACTGTGCCTTTTATGACTTTTTGAGGTATGATTAATATTGCAATTTTTTTTTGGACCATGAATACTTTTAATGGTATGAAAAAAAGATGTTTCTGGTTCAATTATGTTCACCAACATTGCTCCCCTTTTAATGGTGGACCTTGTCATCTTAAGGTTAACCATTATTTCCGATGGAGCAAGCCATTCCCCTATCTCAGCTTTGCGTATCCATCTTGGTCCTATGTTAGGAACAGCTGACACAACTTTTGTGAAACTCCTTTATGATAGTGTCTGCTCAGTTTGACGAGAACCAATTTCAGAAGGGCACATAACAGACAGATCGCTATGTTATGGATGCCGTTTGCTACTCACCACAAAGCTGTACTGCTGCAAAGATCAGGCCATGAACTCTGGCTTACATTCCCGATACATCCAAAGCTGGATGTTGGAGGTGGTTGGACAAAATGTGGAGGTTCTGCTTTCACATACAATTTGTTGAGCAACAGAGCAATAGAATATTTTTGACTGCAGAAAACAAGCTTTTTATGCAATAGAGCAATAGGATTTTTTTTCCTCAGAGTACAAGGCTTACATGGAACAGAACAGTAGGATTTTTTCCTCAGAGTACAAAATTTATATGGCTCATAAAAATCAATTTTTTTTGCCACAGAACACAGTTTTTATGCAACAAAGCAATAGGATTTTTGCCACAGTGAATAAGATTTTTTTGCTATGGAGAACAAGGTTTATATGGTACAGAGCAATGAGAAATTGTTTTGCATCATATTACAAGGTTTATATGACACAGAGCAATTGGATTTTTTGCCCCACAGCAATAGGATTTTATGGCACAGACTGCAAGGTTTTTTTTTCAAAAAGCAACAGGCTGTTAGGGCAGTCTATACAACACTGGTATGGCACACAGGAAGAGGCTTTTAGGGCAGTCTACACAAACCTGCTTTGGTACACAGGAACTGTATTTTCGGGCACAGAGCATGAGACTTATATGGCACACAATACGAGGCTGATAAGGCACAGAGAACCACGCAGACAGTGCATGAGGAATAGAATTGTGGAGCAACCTATGGCCCGGCCTCCATAAAGGCAGAGTCACATGGTGCACTGGCCAAACACAGCCATTACCTACTCCTGAAGTGCCCACAGCCTAAAATCTTGTTGATTGCCTTCACAGCAGCCTTTCATCAAGCTTTATTCATCTGGCAAATCAAAACATTATGTTGAACTTTCGGGAAAAATCTGTGTTCGAGGTCCGTGTACAGACCTTAGGAGTCTTTACAGTTCAGGTTTGCTCATCCCTAATTGTGAGAAATAAAAGTTACTTGTTTTATTTGACGAAGCTCTGTGTGATTAAAAAAAAAGAGAAGTCTATTCTCTCTGTATATGTATTACTCAAGTTAATGATTTACATCAACTGAATCATTTTCTCAAATTACTGCGGAAAATTAAACTTTAAATCTGAGTGATTGTTGGGCAACACTATAATTGTATACATTATTACAAGACATCATTTCTGCTTTATCAAACCCAGCAATGGGAGTTTCAGTTCTAGAACTTAAATATATATTTTTTTTTCTGTAATGTGCTTTAATGTAATGTTGGATCAATCAAATTCTTCATCTATACACATTTTATACTTGTTTCATATTTCTTTTTCTATTACTTATTGTAAATGTCTTCTTTTTTCTTTTTTTGAGTTGTATAGTAAACATAGAGTACGCTGAAATGGAACTTTGAAATGTGTTTGAGGCTTTTTAAGGAGATTTTAAAGATTTTGCTCTAAGACACTTTCTTTTCAGGCTAATTTGTAGCTCAAAGATCCTCTTCCTGTATTTCTAAAGGTCTTTCTTTTTATTAAGAAAAAAACTATTCAAGTGTCAGCTTAATTTCTTTTATGTTAATGTTGAAAATGTCACAATTGATGGGCTTGGTAGAAAGTGAAATTCAGAATATGCAAATTAAGTGAAATGAGTTTCATTGCTTGGTGGAAAATTGGTTTGAAACAACTCCAACTCACATCAAAATGTCCGCCATAAAATTGATTCTTTCTGCCTTTGAAACGCAAAGGATATTTTTACATTGAATGTTTTTAATGGCTGTTAATGGTCATCAAATTTGATGCCCAGAAAACACTGTGGGAATTGAAGTCCGTGAAATCTCATTTTGATAGACTTTATTATTGTGCTTGAAGCTGCACCTTATTCACTAAAGAATGAGCCTTTCAATTGGCATTAAGTAATTTACAAAGTCTCCTCTATTGAAGCAAAGAGTTAAAAAAAAATTGTATATATGATTACTCATGCAAGCAATAGATATTGTTATGTAAATGAATATTAACAAAATCTGGCAATGATTTATTTTTTGCCATAAATAAATAAATAAATACATTTCTTTCTCATGGACTGTTATTACAGGGATAAAATATAGCAATAATAAAATTAAACTCAACAATCTATACAATAGTGAAGGTAAAGTAATCATTCAAAATATTAATAATGCAAACATAATATTAAACCTAAAACCTACCACTATTACTACTACTTCTACTACTAGTACAAATAATAATAATAATAATCATAATAATATACTAGTATTAAAATTGTAATATTTTTTAAAAAATATGTTCCTGCACTATCTATGCCATTTTTATTAAATAGTTTTTTTTTAAATATTTGAAACAAAAATAGTAAAGCTTTTGATTATTTGAAAAAAATGTAAAAGAGACTTGGAGGGATTAATCTGTTCACATGAAGTTTTTTTTTAAAAGGAACAGCTGTCTTTGTGGGTGGTCTTGTGCTTTGCAAGTAGAGACACTGGATCCTTTACAACTAGATCTTTTAAAATAAAAATAGCAGGACATTTTTTATTGACCACAATCTTTAACTTAGTGAAAATCTACATACAAAGGACTTATATTAGTGATTAATCACAATTTTGGCCCACGGAAACATGTAAGATGTCCCAGATGAAAATCCTTTTATTTTAATTTATTGATGGATTGATTAAAAAGTAGAAACAAAAGAAAACAGCAGCACACTGTAAGCGCTACAATGTACGCAAACATTGAATATATGAAATCTGGACTGCATTACTGCTATATGAAATATAATTAGAAAAATAGAGGTATTTAGTGCATAAATTAGTCAATTCATGTGTGCCCATCAACCATGGCAAGTGATCTATCCTTGATGGGACTCTAACCTAATATTTATCATACATGCTTCTCCCAGGCTAAACTACTACAAATTTAAAGGGCAGGTAGAATACAGCACTAATTAAAAAAAAGTCTTACTCCCGCTTCACACGTCCTGCTGATTCCTGTTCTAGAAAATCCAGTAATGTTCCATCCGTATGTATATGTGTGACATCCCTGAGAAATCCGTGTATCCATTTGCTATCCGTGTGTTGCATCCATGTGCCATCTGTGTGTCCGAGAGACACGTACTGGAACCTGGGAAAAGCAGTACAGTTGTCGCCTGGTCTCCCTGAGATCAGCGTGACAAGGCAACAATGATGGGAGTTGTATTCAGAAACCGCATTGTAAATTGTGGTTAAAATTAGGAATTTAATTATAAAATGTTGTGGCTTCTCACAATATTTTCATAACCAGCAGAGGGAAAGCCCACAGCTGGGGGCTGATGTTAACAATCTGGGAAAGGGGACAATATTCCAAAAGGTCCCCAGGCTATTAATAACATCTCACAGCTGTTTGCTTAGCCTTTACTGGTAAGTTTATTGGGACCCCTGAAAAAAAATTACTTAGGGTCCCCATATAAATTCAAACCAGCAAAGGCTAAATAGACAATTGTGGGTTGATATTAATAGCCTGGGAATGGGCTAGGGATATTTCACTCCTGCCCAGGCTACCAACATCAGCCCCCAGCTGCCCCAGAAATGTCGCATTCATTAGATGCACCAAATCTATTAGCAAGTGGTGTAACATAGTTGGGGTTAGTAATGGATAGGCGTCTATAAGACACCCCCATTACTAACCCCATAGTAAGTTTTGAAATATACACACAGGAAAGTGAAAGCCTATATTTGAAATAAATATTCCCCAATCCTCTTTTTCCCATTCATTACTGTAAAAATGAATGTAATAAAAAAAATATTCCTCATCTGTCCGATGAGAAGATAATCCATATCTGTTCCACTCCATAATAATCCATCTCTGCTTCATCTGGATGTCTTGATGAATAATGGCATGATGCTACCACTCAGTCTGACATCAGGAGACACTGAGCTGAGCTTGGGATGCAGCTTCAGTGATGAGCAGTAACGTCTAGAGGTTACCGCCGGTCATTACCAGCTGTTCCCATGCTTAGTTATCTGCATCTCAAAAACATTTCTAGAATTCGCCCTTTTCTTACTTTCAACTCTGCAAAAACTCTTACTGTTTCACTTATTCATTCTCGTCTGGACTATTGTAACTCTCTACTAATCGGCCTCCCTCTTACCAAACTCTCCCCGCTCCAATCTGTCCTGAATGCTGCTGCCAGGATCATATTCCTCACCAACCGTTACACCGATGCCTCTACCTTGTGCCAGTCATTACACTGGCTACCCATCCACTCCAGAATCCAGTACAAAACTACTACCCTCATCCACAAAGCACTCCATGGCTCAGCACCACCCTACATCTCCTCTCTGGTCTCAGTCTACCACCCTACCCGTGCCCTCCGCTCCGCTAATGACCTCAGGTTAGCATCCTCAATAATCAAAACCTCCCATTCCCGTCTCCAAGACTTTACACGTGCTGCGCCGATTCTTTGGAATGCACTACCTAGGTTAATACGATTAATCCCCAATCCCCACAGTTTTAAGCGTGCCCTAAAAATGCATTTGTTCAGACTGGCCTACCGCCTCAACGCATTAACCTAACTATCCCTGTGTGGCCTATTAAAAATAGGAAAAAAAAAACAAAACAAAAAAAACACATAATCAGGTTCCTTGCATCATGTTCTCATACACTTTATACAGTTAATAGCCCTCTGTGTCTGTACTGCTACATACTTAGGCTGTTAACTGGTTCATGCAGCTTTACATGAACACCCGAGCTTTACATTATGGCTGGTCCAAATAACTAAAGCAATTGTTACCATCCACCTCTCGTGTCTCCAGTTTTCCTCATAGTTTGTAAGCTTGCGAGCAGGGCCCTCATTCCTCCTGGTATCTATTTTGAACTGTGATTTCTGTTATGCTGTAATGTCTATTGTCTGTACAAGTCCCCTCTATAAGTTGTAAAGCGCTGCGGAATATGTTGGCGCTATATAAATAAAAATTATTATTATTATTATTATTATTATTAGTTCACTGTGTGCGGCCTGGTGAATGTTGGTGACCGTAATGAGATCACCGCTAGCACTGTGAGAAAAGTCTCACGATGCTAGTGGTGACATCTTGAGGGTTACACCATTCCTTCGGCCAGCTCACAGCAGCACACTGTAAACTTATGATTAATGAGTAGCTAGTATCAAAAATCTTGCTGCTTTGATTAGAGAGACCATGATTGGCGCTGTGCTGTAACATATAATGTTTGCATTGCTTCAGGGAACAAAGATTCACTTTATTAGATGAATTTTCCCTGCCTTTACAGCACTTGCCTATCATTATATCACTATTACTAGTCTCTGTTCTGATTAGAGTATTTTCATGTAAAGCTGGAGTCACACTAAACGACTTACCATCGATCACAACCAGCGATACGACCTGGCCGTGATCGTTGGTAAGTCGTTGTGTGGTCGCTGGGGAGCTGTCACACAGACAGCTCTCTCCAGCGACCAACGATCAGGGGAACGACTTCGTCATTGTTGAAACTGTCTTCAACGATGCCGAATTCCTCCTGCAGCACCCAGGTAACCAGGGTAAACATCGGGTTACTAAGTGCAGGGCCGCGCTTAGTAACTCGATATTTACCCTGGTTACCATTGTAAAAGTAAAAAAAAAAAACACTACATACTCACATTCTGATGTCTGTCACGTCCCCCGCCGGCGTCCACAGGGTTAAAACTGCTTTCGGCAAGAGCGCTGCTAATGCATGCGCTGCTGCCGAGAGCTTCCCTGCACTGAATGTGTCAGCGCCGGCAGTAACAGCGGTGACGTCACCGCTGTGCTCTGCTTTACGGCCGGCGCTGACACAGTCAGTGCAGGGAAGCTCTCGGCAGCAGCGCGTGCATTAGCAGCGCTCCTGCCGAAAGCAGTTTTAACCCTGTGGATGCCGGGGGACGTGACAGACATCAGAATGTGAGTATGTACAGTTTTTTTTTTAACTTTTACAATGGTAACCAGGGTACATATCGGGTTACTAAGCGCGGCCCTGCGCTTAGTAACCCGATATTTACCCTGGTTACAAGTGAACACATCGCTGGATCGGCGTCACACACGCCGATCCAGCGATTACAGTGGGTGATCAGCGACCAAAAAATGGCCCTGATCATTCCCCAATGACCAACGATCTCCCAGCAGGGGCCTGATCGTTGGTCGCTGTCACACATAACGAGATCGTTAGCGGGATCGTTGCTACGTCACCAAAAGCGTGACGTTGCAACGATATCATTAACGATATCGTTATGTTTGACTCAGCCTTTAGTAAGAGCAGAAACCAGTTTTATAATGATTGACAGTGAAGCGCTGTGGAAAGATAAGGAAAACAATTTACTTCTGTTTACACAACTATTTACTTCTGATCAGAGAAGAGACCAGTGATAATGATAGTCAGGAAAGCGCTGCAGGGAAAACTCTTATATTAAAGTAAAACTGTATCCCCACCAGCAGCAAGCGTCCTTTTACTTTTGCCCGTGCATGAACATTAGAAGGATGTGTGGTGCAGAGGGATTGATAAGAAGTAGTGACACCCATAAGATATGCAAATTACTTCTCCAGAGAGGAAGAGAATTACAACTCTCATGCTACTTTATTGGAAGTAGCAATCCTAAAAGTCAATATCGACCCATTAACAAGCCTTGCCATATGACTTAGAATAAAAAACAAACATGAATCTCAATTTGCAGAAATGGTGTTTTGGGGTATTTCCCCTCATCGGTGTAAAGTAAGAGATCTGATTTGGCTAGGTGAGAGGGTTCTGACTGAGATCCAAGGGGAAACATTTCTCCTCATGGAGAGTGACAAGCCAGGATTGGCATGCCAGAGTGAGGAGACTTCCAATAAGTGGCACTAGAGTTCTAGCTCTCTTTTTCTCTGAAGAGGCAATTTCCATATTTAATTTCCCAGAAGAGCATGCAAGGCATTTAAGTTTTCTCACTCATATATGCCATGCCTGGCTTATACGTCTCTACAATGAAGAATTGTTACCACTTATGAGATGCGCACACGTTGCGGATTCCATTTCAGATTTTTCCGCACTGATTCTGCAGAATTCGCAGGTAAAATAACCTGGGTTTTATCTGCGGATTCCCTGCAGGTTTTCTGTGGATTTTGTGCAGATTTTATGTGGATTCCACCTGTGTTTTTTTACACCTGCGGATTTCTTTAATGGAATAGGTATAAAACGCTGCGGATTGTGCACAAAGAATTGACATGCTGCGGAAAATAAACTGCTGCGTTTCTGCATGGAATTTTCCGCAGCATGTGCACAATGGATTTTGTTTTCCATAGGTTTACATGGTACTGTACACCACATGGAAAACTGCTGCGGACCCGCAGCCAAATCTGCAACGTGTGCACATACCCTTAAATCCTATCCATAAGATAGTGTTTCCATTAAAAAATAAGTTTATTTATACAAGGTTTATAGATAGGTACTAACTACGTTGAAAGTCAGTATTTATCTAAAACAAGAAAACAAATTCATATAATTAAATTTTACATTTTTTCATAAAAGTAGATTTTTGCTGACAAACCCTTTTTAAAGATCCTTTTAAAAATTGCACAAAAAAGTTTGTGCAATCAAAAACATATGACCTATGTGTTTTGAACCTGTACCAGGTTATTACTCATACCTCCTTACTGTGTTAGTACAAGGTTTAAAGGGGTATTCCCATCTCCAAGATCCTAACATATGGTATGAGTAATAATAATAATTTTATAAAATATCTTAGATTAGAAATGTAGCATAGTTTTTATTATTAGTTTTGTCTCTTTCCTCATGTGCAGGCATTGCAGGACCTTAGGTATCCATGGTTACGACAACTTGCAACTAGTTATCTGCCTCCATTAGTGATGACCGAGTATGCTCGTTACACGAGATTTCTGAGCATGCTCAGGTGTTCTCCGAGTATCTTGGGCATGCTCATAGATTATGTTTGAGTCCCCGCAGCTGCATGATTTGTGGCTGATAGATAGCCTGAATTCATGTGGGAATTCTCTAATAAACTGGCAATCCCTGCATGTGTTCAGGTTGTCTAACAGCTGCAAATCATGTAGCTGCGGAGACATAAACAAAAACATAATATACGAGCACGCCCAAGATACTCGGTGAACACCCGAGCATGCTCGGAAAACTTGAGTAACAAGCACAGTCGCTCATCACTAGTCACTCACCAAACATAAAATCCAAAAAGCTTAAGGTGCTAATAAAAATTTTGACCATTCACCTCCACTGGGAGGCTGATCCTCAAAAAGTGTGAAACATCAAGAGAATGGAGTTCTAGAAAGTGGTGATACACACCATACAAAAATTCCTTAATGGAAAACTGTCACATCCTTTTTCAATATTACTGCCCCAATGTCTTGCTTGTGATGAAATGTTCATCACTATCATGGTCTTCTCAAGTAAAACTTCCCACTATTTATCCTAAAATGATTGCATCATATACCTTCTCTTTCAGTCTTAGGGGTGGCGCTTTCTATCCTTCAAGTCACGTTCAGTCATGGTCCTCTTCAAATTATTCATGCCCATCGCAGCCTGATTGATTGCCTGGGCTTCTCCGATGTCACAGCAATTGCCCTTTAAATCCCCCTCTTGTGCACTGGCTATCAGGTCCCCACCTTGATTCATATCTGCTCATTCCATCTAACATTAAAAAGACCTAACTGACTGTGGTGTACACTTTCAGTGCTCAAGCAGATTAACAATGGGAGTGCCAGTGCCAGTCTATGAGTACTAATCCAAAAGTTTAAGTGATATAAAGGAAAGTCAGTGTGACTGATTTAATTAGGAATATACTGCAATATCATCACCTTAAAAACAGCCTTGTTTATTTTTCATTGATTGCAAACAATGAAGGCAGTATAAGGGTACCGTCACACATTGAAATTTTCATCGCTGCGACGGCACGATCCGTGACGTCGCAGCGATCGTATGAATATCGCTCCAGCGTCGTAGACTGCGGTCACACGTTGCAATCACGGCGCTGGAGCGATGCCGAAGTCCCCGGGTAACCAGGGTAAACATCGGGTAACTAAGCGCAGGGCCGCGCTTAGTAACCCGATGTTTACCCTGGTTACCAGCG
This sequence comes from Ranitomeya variabilis, assembly GCF_051348905.1. Lineage (NCBI taxonomy): Eukaryota > Metazoa > Chordata > Amphibia > Anura > Dendrobatidae > Ranitomeya > Ranitomeya variabilis. Next base: position 320,439,495 of record NC_135236.1, read on the forward strand.
TAAACGTAAAAAAAAAACCAGTACATACTCACCCGTCGGTGTCCTTCAGGTCCCTTGCCGTCTGCTTCCTGCTCTGAGTGCAGCCGTACAGTGAGAGCAGATCGCAGCACCGCTGTGATCTGCTCTCACTTTCCGGCCGGCACTCAGAGCAGGAAGCAGACGGCAAGGGACCTGAAGGACACCGACGGGTGAGCATGTACGGTTTGTTTTTTTACGTTTACGCTTGTAACCAGGGTAAACATCGGGTTACTAAGCGCGGCCCTGCGCTTAGTTACCCGATGTTTACCCTGGTTACAAGCGAAGACATCGCTGGATCGCTGTCACACACAACGATCCAGCGATGTCAGCGGGTGATCAAGCGACGAAAGAAAGTTCCATACGATCTGCTACGACGTACGATTCTCAGCAGGATCCCTGATCGCTGCTGCGTGTCAGACACTGCGATATCGTAACGATATCGCTAGAACGTCACGAATCGTAACGTCGTAGCGATGGAAATTTCAATGTGTGACGGTACCCTTAAACCCAGTCAGTACTATTCTTGCTATTAATGCATTTTGAATTCAAGGCTATGTCACAGAAAGTGTGCTTCCTGCATAGTAAGATGGACATGACACTTTTTTTTTTTTTAAATCCTAAAAAAAATCTCCAAAATTTAGAATTTTAAATACAACTGTCTACTTCACAGTTTTCACATTGTAAAAAATATATTTTCCACACTTCTTAGACCTGAACACATGGCACTTGATTACAGTGGCCAGTTTTAGATGCTTACTTTTGAATCTTCCCAACTTTTCTTATCCTATCCTATTTTGTAAAGGATGTGGCTATTGTTTTTTTAATAAACTTTCACAGAAAGGCCATATTTTGGTATCTGAATACCTGCTTTAATTGTGCAATTTATCAACCAGACAATATACACCCCATGATTACACTGAATTCTGTTGTTGCATTTTTATTACTAGTACTGAATCAATTGCATCTTTTCAGGGTTAGGTAAGCTATTTTTCTTGAGGGGGAATAGACAAAATTAATATATATACAGTGAAGGAAATAATTATTTGATCCCTTGCTGATTATGTAAGGTTGCCCACTGACAAAGACATAAATAGTCTATAATTTTAAGGGTAGGTTAATTTTAACATTGAGAGATAGAATATCAAAAATAAAATCCAGAAAATCACATTGTATTGACCTAAATGTCCCAACCTGGATTCTCCAAATATCTTTGAGGGTTCAGTGATGGTCAATGGAGCAGATCTGTATTCCTCCAGCTAGGGCTGCGGTTGCTTAAGCAGCATCCCGTAGAATATCTCTTGGAATAGAGGCAGATCCTTTTTACAGTTCACAACTGTCCTTCAGGCAATCATCCAGTTGTCAGGGGGAAGGTTGGATGAGGTCATCTCTAATTATTTGAGTATTCAATCAATTTGCATAGTTTATCCATCAATGTTTGTAGGTCAACAAGCTGCATGGACCTGTACAATGGGTAATCAATAGTGTTGAGCGATACCGTCCGATACTTGAAAGTATCGGTATCGGAAAGTATCGGCCGATACCGGCAAAGTATCGGATCCAATCCGATACCGATACCCGATACCAATACAAGTCAATGGGACTCATGTATCGGACGGTATTCCTGATGGTTCCCAGGGTCTGAAGGAGAGGAAACTCTCCTTCAGGCCCTGGGAACCATATTAATGTGTAAAATAAAGAATTAAAATAAAAAATATCGCTATACTCACCTCTCCGACGCAGCCGGGACCTCAGCGAGGGAACCGGCAGCGTTGTTTGTTTAAAATTCGCGCTTTTACTTGGTTACGTTAAGTCCCGGCTTGTGATTGGTCAGGGCGGCCATGTTGCCGGGACGCGGACCAATCACAGCAAGCCGTGACGAAATTACGTCACGGCTTGCTGTGATTGGTCCGCGTCCCGGCAACATGGCCGCCATTAACCAATCACAAGCTGTGACGTCAAGGGAGGCTGGACATGCGCGTATTTTGAAAAGCGCGCGTGTCCAGCCTCCAGTGACGTCCCGGCTTATGATTGGTCACAGCGCCATGTTGCCGGGACGCGGACAAATCACAGCAAGCCGTGACGAAATTACGTCACGGCTTGCTGTGATTGGTCCGCGTCCCGGCAACATGGCCGCCATTAACCAATCACAAGCCGTGACGTCACGGGAGGCTGGACATGCGCGTATTTTGAAAAGCGCGCGTGTCCAGCCTCCAGTGACGTCCCGGCTTGTGATTGGTTAATGGCGGCCATGTTGCCGGGACGTCACTGGAGGCTGGACACGCGCGCTTTTCAAAATACGCGCATGTCCAGCCTCCCGTGACGTCACGGCTTGTGATTGGTTAATGGCGGCCATGTTGCCGGGACGCGGACCAATCACAGCAAGCCGTGACGTAATTTCGTCACGGCTTGCTGTGATTGGTCCGCGTCCCGGCAACATGGCCGCCCTGACCAATCACAAGCCGGGACTTCACGTAACCAAGTAAAAGCGCGAAATTTAAACAAACAACGCTGCCGGTTCCCTCGCTGAAGTCCAGGCTGCGTCGGACAGGTGAGTATAGCGATATTTTTTATTTTAATTCTCTCTTTTACATTAATGTTGTTGCGATACCCGATACCACAAAAGTATCGGATCTCGGTATCGGAAATTCCGATACAGCAAGTATCGGCCGATACCCGATACTTGCAGTATCGGAATGCTCAACACTAGTAATCAACATATTAGCAAACATCAATTGATCAATGACCCAGCACCCCTGTCCTCCAATGATAGCAGCACAATAAGCTGATACAAACATCAATTCAAGAGTTCAGGCTCATATGAATAATGGCCTATGTCTCCTGACCTACTGAGAAATATGTCTGGCCTAATTAAGAGTTAATGCTGTGTTGTCATAGAACGATTTTTGGACTTGTTTGTGCTGCTGTTTATTGAAGATTAATTAAACAAATGGTTATATTTGAAGCATTTCAAATATATAATTCACTTCTTCTTCAGGAAAAGACATAGTCCTATATGTTTTTTTTTTACTGTGGAAGAAGTGTTTTATACTTCAAAAAGTGTAGAATAAAACCATATGTTTAATTAATTTTCGGAAATTGGCATCTTCAATAAACAGCAGCTTGAGTAAGTCCACAAATCCTTCCTCATTTCTATTGTAAGTGGTTTGATGACCCATGGATCGGCATAGTAACATAATTAGCAAGGTTTCAGCCTATATTCCGTCAGAATAAATTCCCAGATCTACGTCCTTCTAAAGAACCTAATAACTGTAAGATACAATATTGTTATGCTCCAGGAAGACATCCAGGCCACTCTTTAACCCCTCGACTGAGTTTGCCATCACCACCTCCTCAGGCAAGGACTTCCAGATTCTCACTGCCCTAACAGTAAAGAACCCTCTTTTATGTTGGTCGAAAAACCTTCTCTCCTCCGGACGCAGAGAATGCCCCCTTGTGACCATCACCTTCTTTGGTATAAACAGATCTTCGGAAAGATATTTGTATTGTCCCATTATATACTTTCACATGGTTATTAGATCGCCCCTCAGTCATCTTTTTTCTAGACTAAATAATCCTAATTTTGCTAATCTCTCTGGTTATTGTAGTTCCCCCATCCCCTTTATTCATTTTGTTGCCCTCCTTTGTACTCGTAGCAGCTGAACAACATTCTAAAATGCACAATTCTATGGATCAGGTTAGCATAAACTGCTATTCTTAATTCTAAATGTTTATCGGATAAGACCCCATTGCCCTACTTTTTCTCCAGCCTATTAATTCCACTTTAACAATGGCCCACCACACAACTATTGTACACAATGGCACACAACACAACTGTTGCAGTATTTGTGTGTGAAACAGGAAAGAAAAAGAGATGAAGCAACATCTCCACTCGGGTAATACAACCCACAGATTAAGTGTTACAAACAGCAATATGTAAGAAGTAATATTAAAACATAGCTTTTAATAAATATAGTCAAAAAGCCATCCTATTAAAAATGTCAAATAGGCCAGAACGCAGATCTAGGGATTTACCTAGTGGTCACTTTTTTGGAAAAAGATGAGTGACATAGAGCACAATGCAAGCAAAGGAAAATAAATTGGAAAAACTGATAGCATGGTTTGGCCCATTGGGGCAAAAGACGAGGTTAATATTACATTTGTCACTTTAATAAGCTGTAATACTCTGATAGTGACATCTAATGCGGTAATAGCACCATCTGGTAATGTTTCATGGTACTACATGTTGTTTTTCTGTAAAGCAATCAGTTGCCTTGTGGAAGAATCCAATGCATTTTGGGTAAGAAGGTCCAAGTGAAGAAATCATTCTGCAAGAAGCAGTGTAGCAGAACAGTTGTATAAAACTTTTTCCTGCATTTTGTCTTGTAGGATACTCACATACAGCTTAGCACTGAGACCACCTTTGATCCTGGTAAAGAATCCAATGCCTTTGGCTGTGAAACAACTCTATATCATCATCATGCTTCCTCCACCAAACTTAACAGTTCCTTCAATTTTTTGATTCGTTAGCCCCTTTTCCCTTGTTTAGTCCAGTCCCATCTGCACCTATTGTCTAATCTCATCACTCCAAATCACCCGTTTCCAAATTTCTTTGGTACACTTTTTGCATTTTTTAGCAAACTCAAGCATACACTTCTTATACCTATTTTGGGGTTGAGACATATTCACCTTTTTTCCGGCCACCATTCCAAACTTGTGTATCATGCGTTGCCCGATGCTTTCATGAATGTCTGGGATCTCACTTTATTTAAACAAGCCACCTCCACTGCCATGTTTGTCGCACCAGAACTGATAGACATTGTACTGAGCCAACTTGTTGACTCCAATATTTTGCCTGAACGTCCTTGTCTTGGCTTTTGAATGGACAGATGGACTTCATTTCATTTTCTTCCACTTGTAATGGCACTCAAGTGATTCACTTTGGCAATTTTCTTGGCTGGAAGAAAGCTATTGTTGAGCTGGATGATGTTGTTCCTCTTTTCTTGAGAATCTTCTACATGGCTGTTTCTCGATTAAAACCAGTGACATTTCACTTGGCAATCAACCTAATAGCACACTGAGCTATTAGGGTATGTGAGAACAGGTTTTAATTTGTAGCATTCAAGAAAAAAAAGAGTTTTTACCAACAGGAGAAAGACAGTAACAATGCAGTGACATGACAAAAATCTGCATAGCTAATCTTATGCTAAATAGTTGCAAGTCAAATTTATGTATAAGACAGCTAAGATGATTGTCTATAACGTGATGGTACTTTCATGCTCAAAGTAGTAGTGGATGGTGAGATATGGAGCCTTTGCTCATCAGTGTATGTCGCTAGCCATCATGACATGAAAGACAAGAGTAATTCAAATCTCTTTCTCTGCCCCATATTGAAATGAATTGTGTTTACAGTTTGCCAGTCAATGAAGATAATAAAATAGTATGGCGTTCTTATGTTTTTATTTTATTTTTTTACTCTGCATTGAAAAGTGAGAGGTATAGGCAAATTATTTAGCCACTTGACGACACATTTATTACTGCAAAAGAAGTTACAGAAATTCTCTTGCAAAATATTATTTTACTTTTTCTTCTTCTCTTTGCGTAATTACTATGCAACATTGCTCAATTAACCAGAGCTGCAGAATGATATTGCTCAATTACTTCCACTATTTATACAGAAAAGTCTTATGATTACTTCATATTTTACATATCAAAATTGTAAGTAAAAGCAGAAAAAACAATCTCTAACATCTCAAATGTTTTGTTTTTATTTTTACATTTTCTAATAAGCACGATAAAGTTTGCAACAGTATTCAAATATAATAGTTCAATTAGTAGATACAGTAAAAGAGATTGTTCATCAATGGACAATCCCTTAATAATTACCTCAGTGTGCTTCATAAATATATAAAAATGTATACTTAAATTTTGAACTGAGCAACTCCTCAGCTTTGACGCCTGTGTCCAACAGTAGCCTCATGATATAAACAATATCTAGTGACCACTGAAGATAGAACAGGCTATTTAGCAACTACCTGCCTGTTCTATCTAGAGGCTTCCCAGAGCAGTCATCTGCTCCACATCAAGAGAGCAGCTCTTCTTCTTCTGGGCTGCTCTATCGATGGGGCATGACTGCCAATGCCATGATTATTTACAGCCAGGTTCCTGCAGTTATGCAGCAAGGAGTCAGCTTTCAATCAGCTTATCAGCAGTAAGGCCTTGTCAACAGAGTAGAGTAAAAGAGGAGCTGATGCTCTGTCGATGTGACATCAGTGGAAGCCACAGAATCGCTAGCAGGAAGGATCAGGGACAGCTCTGAGCTGGCAGATATTTGCGCTAGGCAGAACAAGCAGGCAGTTAGCATCTACCTGCTAGTTGGTTCTTAGGTCCTGTCACGATTCCACCTATAGGTGTGTCTGAAAGCAGTGAGTGACAGATCCGCCTTCCAATTTAGGACATGGGCATACTGAGCTGTCAGTGTGGTGATAGTCAGCTCAGCCATCCAATCGGATGCTGGGCTGTGCCGAGCTGTCAGTGTGTTGAGTCATTCAATAAGGCCTGGTCTTACCTCCATGTGTCTGCTATTCAAATGTTACTTGGCTATTTAGTTCGCTCTCTGCCTCCAATTAGTGGCAGTTGTAGCTTTACTCAAATGGTGTGCGTTTGCTCTGTTCGCTGTGTTCCTGTATTTAATCTTTGTTGCCCGACCTTGGACCTTGCCTTTGATCATCCATTTGCTTTGCCTTTTTTGTCTTGATCCACTACCTTCCCTGAATTCTGACCTTGCACTGTGCTTTGACTACGCCTTTGCCATACCCTTTTGTTTATGATGAACCCTCTTGCTATCTGACCCAAGACGTCTTGACTACCCTGCCTTATGGCTTGTCCGTGATTAGTGACTAATGCCACAGCAGGTTCACAGTAAAAAAATAATATAGTACTGGATACCTTTAAGCTTAATTTACACGTTAATTAAAATAGCATTTTTTAGTCAGTGAGCAAAAAATTGCATAAGGAGAGGTGTGGATAAAATGATAAAATTATTTTTTAGATAAGAACATTACAATTTAATCAGTTTGGAGGTGTGGATTGTATGCACACTTATTTTATTAGTGAAAATTGAGGTATGTACAGTATAATACATGCTGCACCAATACCTTGGCTCATTGCTTCTGTTTTGGTTTTTTTGCCATATACCTAGCATTTCTTGATTAGTCTTTTTTGGTAAAGGGAAATTGTATTAAAACAATAAAAAAGAAGAGACATTGTGAATGTCTGCCTTGTGTCACAAACTATTGTTTTTTTTTACAACTATTGTATTAATCATATTTGACATACTGTACACACCACCTCAGTGCTGAGGCCAGTTGCTGCTGTTGTGGTTTGGATTCACACTTAGCATATATTTAGAATGTAAATCTGTCTAGCTTTGCTTAACCTGCACTATTTTGTATTATTTATATGATTATTTTTAGTCTTTGAAAGAAAGGTTATATTTTAGTTTTTGGATACCTGTTTTACATTTCTAATTTATCAACCATTCACCCAACAACCATTCTATGTGCTGTTACCACATGTTCATTTTTAACTGAGAACTTACATGCATGTACAGTACTTTGTAATGTAAAATTGTATATTTAAAGAAAATTTGTCAGCAGGTAATTTGAGATCAGCAAAAAGTAGGGGCAGATACCCTGATTCCAGTGATGTGTCACTTACTGGGCTGCTTGTTGCAGTTTCAATAAAATCAGCATTTTAACAGCTGGATATTATTAATATAGAACTTCTGTAATGTAGACAGGGCCTGTTTGGCATTCATGCTGCCCTATGCCCTTTAAGTGGTCATGCCCCATACTGCAAAGTTAGACAAAAAATACCCATACCTTTTGGATAGTAGTTAAGGTCCCCCATACAAGCCAAACTTGTCATTATCACTGGTTTCGCCTGACAGTCTAAGAGTGCCCGCATTCGAGCTGATGAGAAATCGTTTGAGTTTCATCCAGACAACTCTGATAATTTTTTTCTAATTCTCATCAGACCTTCATCCATCCATATACCATCTGTGAATCCATGTTTTATGTCCATGTGACTGCCGTGTGACATCTGTGTGTGATCTGTTTTCATATAACTACATTAAAACATGTACACGATCACATATAGTTTCCTAAGTTTACAATGGAAATAAATCTGCAAAAATTGGAAGCCGCTCGGATTAGACTTTCAAGTGGGATCAAATTTTTTTCACACACCCATAGACTTGAATGTATGATCCTCATCCATGAATGTAGTGCATAATGTGATTTGTTTTCTCATGGACAGTCGAACAGTGAGAAAAATTGTTAATCTGAATAGCACTATTGAATAACATGGGTCAGTGTGCTGTTCATGTGCTATCCGACCAAAAACTTATATACTCATATGCATAAACCCTTAGGCTAAAGGTACCTTCACACTAAACGACTTTGCAACGATAACAATAGCGATCTGTGATGTTGCAGCGTCCTGGATAGCGATATCGTTGTGTTTGACACGCAGCAGCGATCTGGATCCTGCTGTGATATCGCTGGTCATTGCTGAAAGTCCAGAACTTTATTTGGTCGTCAGATCGGTGTGTATCGTCGTGTTTGACAGCAAAAGCAACGATGCCAGCGATGTTTTACAATGGTAACCAGGGTAAATATCAGGTTACTAAGCGCAGGGCCACGCTTAGTAACCCGATATTTACCCTGGTTACCATTGTAAAAGTTAAAAAAAACACTACATACTCACCTTCTGATGTCTGTCACGTCCCCCGGCGTCTGCGCTGCTGCTCAGAGCTTCCTGCACTGAATGTGTCAGTGCCGGCCGTAAAGCAAAGCACAGCGGTGACGTCACCGCTGTGCTTAGGGCCGGCGCTTACACAGTTCAGGGAAGCTGAAGGCGAGGGACGCGACAGACACGGCAATGTTTGGTCGTTGAGGTCCCGCTGACATCGCTGAATCGGTGTGTGTGACACCGATCCAGCGATGTCTTCACTGGTAACCAGGGTAAACATCGGGTTACTAAGCGCGGCCCTGCGCTTAGTAACCCGATGTTTACCCTGGTTACCGGGGGACTTCGGCATCGTTGGTCACTGGAGAGCTGTCTGTGTGACAGCTCTCCAGCGACCACACAGCGATGCTGCAGCGATCGGCATCGTTGTCGATATCGCTGCAGCGTCGCTTAATGTGACGGTACCTTAAGTTCACACATTCATGTGTTACAATCAGAGAGATATTAACCTTTTTTATCTCTGGTGTCATCCTAGTTGCATTCTAGTTGCTCCGATGTGTGTAGAAGTGCACTTGCTTCCAAGCCAATAAAAACACCTTTAGAAGATCACGTTTTTCCCAAATTTATCAATAAAATCAGAAAGCAACAGATCCATGAGGCAAAATAGAAGCAAACATGAAGACTCCGATCTGCATCTGTTCGCTTTTCAAAGACATCATTGATAAAGCTGTGTGCACATTGCATGCACTTTTATTGCTTTTCCGCGGTGGAAAAAGTTAAAAACATTTTTATGTGCTGATTTTCCTCATCACATTCAAGTCTATGGATAAAATCTGCAAATAAAACAAATATTTACCACAAGAGAAATTGAAATGTTACAGATTTCAAAATCTCACCATAGTCCAGTTTCGACAAAGTAAAAAAGAAGCACAGTGGGCAAGAGATTTCTATAGATCCCATACACACCAAATGCTCACCTGGGTGACTTAAGGTACCGTCACACTAGGCGATATCGCCAGCGATCCGTGACGTTGCAGCGACCTGGATAGCGATATCGCTGTATTTGACACGCAGCAGCGATCTGGATCCCGCTGTGAAATTGCTGGTCGCTGCTAGAAGGTCTGCACTTTATTTGGTCGCTAGGTCGCCGTGTATCGCCGTGTTTGACAGCAAAAGCAAGGATACCAGCGATATTTTACACTGGTAACCAGGGTAAACATCGGGTTACTAAGCGCAGGGCCGCGCTTAGTAACCCGATGTTTACCCTGGTTACCAGCGTAAAAGTTAAAAAAACAAACAGCACATACTCACCAGCGCGTCCCCCAGCCTCTGCTTCCTGACACTGACTGAGCGCCGGCCCTAAACTGAAAGTGAAAGCACAGCGGTGACGTCACCGCTGTGCTGTTAGGGCCGGAGCTCAGTCAGTGTCAGGAAGCAGAGGCTGGGGGACGCGCTGGTGAGTATGTGCTGTTTGTTTTTTTAACTTTTACGCTGGTAACCAGGGTAAACATCGGGTTACTAAGCGCGGCCCTGCGCTTAGCAACCCGATGCTTACCCTGGTTACCCGGGGACCTCGGCATCGTTGGTCGCTGGAGAGCGGTCTGTGTGACAGCTCCCCAGCGATCAAACAGCGACGCTGCAGCGATCGGCATCGCTGTCGCTATCGCTGCAGCGTCGCTTAATGTGACGGTACCTTTAGCGTAATATTTATGGGAGACCCTGACAGATAATTGTCAAGTGAGGTAATGACCTGGCATGTCTACTGTCAGAATACTAATCCTTTTGTTGTCTAAAGGCCCCGTCTCACATAGCGAGATCGCTAGCGAGATCGCTGCTGAGTCACTAGTTTTGTGATGCAACAGCGTCCTCAGTAGCGATCTCGCTATGTGTGACACGTACCAGCGATCAGGCCCCTGCTGTGAGATCGCTGGTCGTGTCGGAATGGCCTGGACCGTTTTTTGGTCGTTGAGGTCCCGCTGACATCGCTGAATCGGTGTGTGTGACACCGATCCAGCGATGTCTTCACTGGTAACCAGGGTAAACATCGGGTTACTAAGTGCAGGGCCGCGCTTAGTAACCCGATGTTTACCCTGGTTACCAAAAAAACAAACAGTACATACTCACCATCTGATGTCCGTCAGGTCCCTTGCCGTCTGCTTCCTGCTCTGACTGAGATCCGGCCTTACAGTGAGAGCAGAGCGCAGCGGTGACGTCACCGCTGCGCTCTGCTCTCACTGTACGGCGGCACTCAGTCAGAGCAGGAAGCAGACAGCAAGGGACCTGACGGACATCAGATGGTGAGTATGTACTGTTTGTTTTTTTGGTAACCAGGGTAAACATCGGGTTACTAAGCGCGGCCCTGCACTTAGTAACCCGATGTTTACCCTGGTTACCCGGGTGCTGCAGGGGGACTTCAGCATCGTTGAAGACAGTTTCAATGATGCCGAAGTCGTTCCCCTGATCGTTGGTCGCTGGAGAGAGCTGTCTGTGTGACAGCTCCCCAGCGACCACACAACGACTTACCAACGATCACGGCCAGGTCGTATCGCTGGTCGTGATCGTTGGTAAATCGCTATGTGAGACGGGGCCTTAAGAGATAGGTAGTCAACCAGAGATGAGATGTCAGAGATGTCTGATAGTAGATCTCTCATACATAGAAGAACACAGATTGCTCCTGTGTATAGAAGACTTGGGTGAGATAGCTGTTGACTGAATGATTGGCTGAACTATCCTTTGGCAGATAGCTTTCTAAAGTTTTAAGGTACCTTCACACTAAACAACTTTGCAATGAGAACAACAACGATCCGTGACATTGCAGCGTCCTGGATAGCGATCTCGTTGTGTTTGACACGCAGCAGCGATCTGGATCCCGCTGTGCCATCGCTGGTCGGAGCTAGAAGTCCAGAACTTTATTTGGTCGCTAGATCGGCGTGTATCGTCATGTTTGACAGCAAAAGCAATGATGTCAGCAATGTTTTTACATGGAGCTAACGACCTGTGAGAACGATAAGTGAGTCACCGTTACGTCACAGGATCGCTCTTGCATCGTTCTGGAGCTGCTGTGTTTGACGTCTCTACAGAGACCTAACAGCGACGCTCCAGCGATCTAGTTTAGGTCGGATCGTTGTCTATATCGCTGGAGCGTCGCTTAGTGTAACGGTACCTTTAGTCTGACATTTGTACTCATACCGTATATGACACCTTTCAGATGGCTGTATTTTTAGTCTTTGTGTTATCCTTGTACAAATGACGCAACACTGATCTTTAATGATCTATATTCCAGTCTTATAAATTAAGGATCAGAGCCACCATCAGTACATGAATAGATCACCGTGCTTAACCCTTCATGCCATGGCCATTTTCAATTTTTCATTTTTGTTCTGTCCTCACCTTCTTCCAAGAGTCATAACTTTTTTATTTTTCCATCAATTTAGCCTTATGGGGGTATTTTTTGCGGGACAAGTTGTACTTTTTTCATGGCACCATTTACTATATAGTGTACTGTAAAATGGGAAAAATATTTCAAATGCGGTGAAATTGCAAAATAAGTGCAATTCCACAACTGTTTTTTGGGCTTTTTATTTACTATGTTCACTTTATGGTAAAGCTGACATAGCGAAATGATCCCAAAGATCAGTATGAGTAAGCAGATTCCAAACAAGTATAATTTATTTTTTATTTAAGTGGTGAAATTATTTAAAAATTTTGTATGATAAAAAGTTTTTGTGTTTGTTGGCAATTTCTCAGACCCATAGCGTTTTCACTTTTTGGGATCTGGGTCTGGGAGATAGCTTATTTTTTGCACTCTGAGGTGATGTTTTCATCGATACCATTTTGGGGTAGATACGATGTATTGATTGCCTCTTATTGTATTTTATTGCAATGTTGAGGCGGCCAAAAAACCTAATAATTGGCCTGCAATTTTTTTCTCTATGCCATTTTTCGATTTGATGGCAGATTAAATCAGCCATTATGTGTGGGAAAAGATATGGGCTTAGCACCGGAGCCTGCATCAAAGTGTTGTATCTGTTTTGCTATGACCCAAAGTCAGATTACAGAAATCCTCAGTGAGGCCCAAATTGACAGCTAGGTCCACCAAATAACAAGCGCTCGGAGAAAGGAATACACACTTGTTGTGAACAAAACAATTTTGTTCATTCCCCGTGAGTAGTTCTTCTTATATCATTAACAGACAATGTAGTTGCCATTTGGAAATTTCCACTTGCCGTCCCCCTCTGGTGAACATGTTAATAATAATAATAATGATAATAATCTTTATTTATATAGCGCCAACATATTCCGCAGCGCTTTACAGTTTAACAGTTTCAAACACAACAGTCATAGGTAACAACGTTAACAATACAGTAATAAAGCAAAAATAAGACAAAATAAGACGACCCTGCTCGTGAGAGCTTACAATCTACAATGAGGTGGGGAGATACAAAGCACAGGTGTGTATTTACAATGGTGTATTTACAGTGATGGTCCAGCCATCTTCCGGGGGTGGGGGTAGATGGAAGTAGTGAATGGGTTACACACGCACAAAAACATAAAATGAGTTTGATTAGGGAACGTGATAGGCCGCTCTGAACAAATGTGTTTTGAGCGAGCGCCTAAAACTATGCAAGTTGTGGATGGTCCTAATGTCTTGGGGTAGAGCATTCCAGAGGATTGGCGCAGCACGGGAGAAGTCTTGGAGTCGGGAGTGGGAGGTACGGATTAGTGCAGAGGTTAGTCGAAAGTCATTTGCAGAGCGCAGAGGTCGGTTAGGCCGATAGACAGAAATGAGGGAGGAGATGTAAGGGGGTGCCGCACTATGGAGAGCTTTGTGGGTGAGAACAAGTACTTTGAATTGTATCCTGTAATGAATGGGCAGCCAGTGTAACGACTGGCGAAGAGCGGACACGTCCGAGTAACGATTAGCCAGATGGACGACCCTGGCTGCTGCATTAAGGATAGACTGGAGAGGGGAAAGTCGAGTGAGGGGAAGGCCAATTAATAGAGCATTACAGTAGTCCAGACGGGAGTGGATTAGGGCGACAGTGAGAGTTTTTGTTGTCTCCATGGTGAGAAAAGGGCGGATTCTAGAGATGTTCTTTAGGTGTAAGCGGCACGAGCGGGCAAGAGATTGTATGTGGGAGGTGAAGGAGAGATCAGAGTCAAACATAACACCCAGACAGCGTGCCTGCTGCTGGGGTGTTATGATGGTGCCACCCACGGAGAGGGAAATGTCAGATTTAGGGAGGTTAGTAGAAGGTGGGAGCAGAAGAAGTTCAGTTTTGGAGAGGTTGAGTTTCAGATAGAGAGCGGACATGATGTTGGAGACTGCAGACAGACAGTCAGTGGCGTTCTGTAGTACAGCGGGGGTAAGGTCAGGGGATGACGTGTATAGTTGTGTGTCATCAGCATAAAGATGGTACTGAAAACCAAATCTGCTGATGGTCTGTCCAATTGGGGCCGTGAAGAGGGAGAAGAGAAGGGGGCCAAGGACTGAGCCCTGAGGTACCCCGACAGTGAGAGGAAGAGGAGATGAAGTGGAGCCAGAGAACAGAACACTGAAGGAGCGTTCAGAAAGATAGGAAGAGAACCAGGAAAGAGCAGTGTCCTTAATGCCTAGTGACTGGAGCCTAGAGAGTAAGAGAGGGTGGTCAACAGTGTCGAAAGCTGCAGAAAGATCGAGGAGAATGAGCAGAGAGTGGTCACCGTTACATTTTGCTGTCAGAAGGTCATTGGTCACCTTGATGAGTGCAGTTTCTGTCGAATGTAGGGCGCGGAAACCAGACTGTGAAGGGTCTAGAAGGGAATGGGTGGAGAGGTAACGGGTAAGGCGGGAGCAGACTAGGGGCTCCAGGAGTTTTGAGATGAAGGGGAGTGTTGTGGATTCTGTTTGCGGGCTCCCTCTGGTGGTTACTGCTGGTACTGGGTGACTTTGGTGGGTTGCGGCCTTTGGTTTCCATCTGTCCATCAGAGGCTGGGTGTTTCCTATTTTACCTGGCCTTTCTGTCATTTCCCTTGCCGGCTATCAATGTGTTCAGATGTGCTCTGTTTGGTTCCTGCCTACCTGCTCCCAGATCTTTCAGGATAAGCTAAGTGCTGATTTTCAGTTGTTTGGTTTTTTTTGTCCAGCTAGCTTAGAATGTCTCTTTGTTAGCTGGTTGCTCTAGTGGACTGAGGTTCTCCCCATGTGCCATGAGTTGGCACATGGGTTCTTGTAATCTCAGGATGGTTTTTTTGATTAGGGTTTTTTGCTGACCGCTCAGTCCCCTTTTGTGTCATTCTGCTTTCTAGTTTTCAGCGGGCCTCTATTTGCTAAGCTATATACATCATCTCTATGTGTGTGCCTTCCTCTCATTTCACCGTCAATACATGTGGGGGGCAACTATATCTTTGGGGTTAATTCCTCTGGAGGCAAGTGAGGTCTTTGTTTTCTCTGCAGTACTAGTTAGCTCTAAGGCTGGTGCGTGGCGTCTAGAACCAACGTAGGCACGCTCCCTGGCTATCTCTAGTTGCGTTTGTCAGGCGTAGGGCAGCGGTCAGCCCAGGTCCCATCACCCTAGAGCTCGTCCGTAATATATTTGTACTTTGCTTGTCCTGTGCTATCCCTAGCCATTGGGATTCATGACACATCGGTCGTTGTTGCGGAGGTATGAGGTGCCTGTTGTTCCTTCGGTCGAGCCTCCTGCTCCGGAGTATGTTGTTGAAAAGATCTTGGATTCTCGTGTTTCCAGACGCAAACTCCAGTATTTGGTTAAGTGGAAGGGTTATGGTCAGGAGGACAATTCCTGGGTGGTCGCCTCCGATGTTCATGCGACTGATTTGGTCCGCGCCTTCCATAGAGCTCACCCTGATCGCCCTGGGGGTTCTCGTGAGGGTTCGGTGACCCCTCCTCAAGGGGGGGGTACTGTTGTGGATTCTGTTTGCGGGCTCCCTCTGGTGGTTACTGCTGGTACTGGGTGACTTTGGTGGGTTGCGGCCTTTGGTTTCCATCTGTCCATCAGAGGCTGGGTGTTTCCTATTTTACCTGGCCTTTCTGTCATTTCCCTTGCCGGCTATCAATGTGTTCAGATGTGCTCTGTTTGGTTCCTGCCTACCTGCTCCCAGATCTTTCAGGATAAGCTAAGTGCTGATTTTCAGTTGTTTGTTTTTTTTTGTCCAGCTTGCTTAGAATGTCTCTTTGTTAGCTGGTTGCTCTAGTGGACTGAGGTTCTCCCCATGTGCCATGAGTTGGCACATGGGTTCTTGTAATCTCAGGATGGTTTTTTTGATTAGGGTTTTTTGCTGACCGCTCAGTCCCCTTTTGTGTCATTCTGCTTTCTAGTTTTCAGCGGGCCTCTATTTGCTAAGCTATATACATCATCTCTATGTGTGTGCCTTCCTCTCATTTCACCGTCAATACATGTGGGGGGCAACTATATCTTTGGGGTTAATTCCTCTGGAGGCAAGTGAGGTCTTTGTTTTCTCTGCAGTACTAGTTAGCTCTTAGGCTGGTGCGTGGCGTCTAGAACCAACGTAGGCACGCTCCCTGGCTATCTCTAGTTGCGTTTGTCAGGCGTAGGGCAGCGGTCAGCCCAGGTTCCATCACCCTAGAGCTCGTCCGATATTTTTTATACTTTGCTTATCCTGTGCTATCCCTAGCCATTGGAGATTCATGACAGTATAGCCGGCCCACAAAGTGTTAATTGTTTGGGCAGAAGCAGGAGGAAAAAAAGTGTTAAAGGAAAATTTTTTTTTTTTTTTTTTCCTTCAGAGTTTTGCTGCCTAGCCCTTAATTGCTGTCTAGCTGCTTCTTACCTCCTCTTAACCCTTGAATGGCTCTGATCTTAGCTGTTTATCATGGATGTCCAGAGTTTGGCTTCCAGCCTGAGTAATCTCGCGGCAAAGGTTCAAAATATACAGGATTTCGTTGTTCACACTCCCATGTCTGAACCTAGAATTCCTATTCCAGAGTTTTTTTCTGGAGATAGATCTACCTTCCTGAATTTCAGGAACAATTGTAAATTGTTTCTCTCTTTGAAATCTCGCTCCTCTGGAGACCCTGCTCAACAGGTTAAGATTGTTATATCGTTCCTACGGGGCGACCCTCAGAATTGGGCATTTGCATTGGCACCAGGGGATCCTGCATTGCTCAGTGTGGATGCGTTTTTTCTGGCATTGGGATTGCTCTATGAAGAACCTAACCTGGAGATTCAGGCTGAAAAGGTTTTATTAGCCCTCTCTCAGGGGCATGATGAAGCGGAGATATATTGTCAGAAGTTTCGGAAATGGTCGGTGCTTACTCAGTGGAATGAGTGCGCCCTGGCTGCAAACTTCAGAAATGGTCTTTCTGAGGCCATTAAGGATATTATGGTGGGGTTCCCTACGCCTACAGGTCTGAATGAGTCTATGGCTATGGCCATTCAGATTGATCGGCGTTTACGGGAGCGCAAACCCATGCACCAGATGGCGGTGTCTTCTGAACAGGCACCTGAGACTATGCAATGTGATAGAATTCAGTCCAGAAGTGAACGGCAAAATTATAGGTGGAAAAATGGATTGTGTTTCTATTGTGGTGATTCAGCTCATGTTATATCAGCATGCTCTAAACGCACAAAAAGGGTTGATAAATCTTTTGCCATTGGTACTCTGCAGCCTAAGTTCATTTTGTCTGTGACTCTGATTTTTTCACTGTCTTCCATTTCCGTCGATGCCTATGTGGATTCGGGCGCTGCCCTGAGTCTTATGGATTGGTCATTTGCTAAACGTTGCGGTTTTAGTCTGGAACCTCTGGAAGTTCCTATTCCTCTGAAGGGAATTGACTCTACACCATTGGCTATGAATAAACCGCAGTATTGGACACAAGTGACCATGCGCATGACTCCCGTTCATCAGGAGGTGATTCGCTTCCTTGTACTTTATATTTTACATGATGTACTAGTGCTTGGTCTGCCATGGTTACAAACTCATAATCCTGTCCTGGACTGGAAAACAATGTCTGTGTTAAGCTGGGGATGTCAGGGGGTTCATGATGATGCACCTCCGATTTCAATCGCTTCATCTACTCCTTCTGAGATCCCTGCGTTTTTGTCTGACTATAGGGATGTTTTTGAGGAGCCTAAGCTCAATTCGCTCCCTCCGCATAGAGATTGTGACTGTGCTATAGAATTGATTCCTGGCAGTAAGTTCCCTAAGGGTCGTTTATTTAATCTGTCACTGCCAGAGCATACTGCTATGCGGAATTATATTAAGGAGTCCTTGGAAAAGGGACATATTCGTCCATCTTCGTCCCCTCTGGGAGCAGGTTTTTTTTTTGTGGCAAAAAAAGATGGTTCCCTGAGGCCTTGTATAGATTATCGCCTTCTGAATAAGATTACAGTCAAGTATCAGTATCCATTGCCATTATTGACTGATTTGTTTGCTCGCATTAAGGGGGCTAGGTGGTTCACTAAGATAGATCTTCGCGGTGCGTATAATCTGGTGCGGATAAAACAGGGTGATGAGTGGAAAACCGCATTTAATATGCCTGAGGGCCATTTTGAGTATTTGGTAATGCCTTTTGGACTCTCCAATGCTCCGTCAGTCTTTCAGTCCTTTATGCACAATATTTTCCGTGAATATCTGGATAAGTTTATGATTGTGTATTTGGATGATATTTTGGTGTTTTCTGATGACTGGGAGTCTCATGTTCTACAGGTCAGGAAGGTGTTTCAGGTTCTGCGGGCCAATTCTCTGTTTGTGAAGGGCTCAAAGTGTCTCTTCGGAGTCCAGAAGATTTCTTTTTTGGGGTACATTTTTTCTCCTTCTACTATTGAGATGGATCCCGTCAAGGTTCAGGCGATTTGTGACTGGACACAACCTACATCTGTTAAGAGCCTTCAGAAGTTCTTGGGGTTTGCTAATTTTTATCGTCGGTTCATTGCTAATTTTTCCAGTATTGTTAAACCTTTGACTGATTTGACTAAAAAGGGTGCTGATGTTGCTGATTGGTCTCCTGCGGCCGTGGAGGCCTTTCAGGAACTTAAGCGCCGGTTTTCTTCTGCTCCTGTGTTGTGTCAACCAGATGTTTCACTTCCTTTTCAGGTTGAGGTTGATGCTTCCGAGATTGGAGCGGGGGCGGTTTTGTCACAGAGAAGTTCTAATGGCTCGGTGATGAAGCCATGTGCATTCTTCTCTAGAAAATTCTCGCCCGCCGAGCGCAATTATGATGTGGGTAATCAGGAGCTTTTGGCCATGAAGTGGGCATTTGAGGAGTGGCGTCATTGGCTTGAGGGTGCTAAACATCGTGTGGTGGTCTTGACTGATCACAAGAATCTCATTTACCTTGAGTCTGCCAGGCGTTTGAATCCTAGACAGGCTCGTTGGTCGTTGTTTTTTTCTCGTTTCAATTTCGTGGTTTCATACCTGCCAGGTTCAAAGAATGTGAAGGCAGATGCTCTTTCCAGGAGTTTTGTGCCTGACTCTCCTGGAGACTCAGGGCCTACTGGTATCCTTAGGGATGGGGTAATATTGTCCGCCGTATCCCCAGACTTGCGACGTGCATTGCAGGAGTTTCAGGTGGATAAACCGGATCGTTGTCCACCAGAAAGACTGTTTGTTCCGGATGATTGGACCAGTAGAGTCATCTCCGAGGTCCATTCTTCTGTGTTGGCTGGTCATCCTGGAATATTTGGTACTAGAGACTTGGTGGCCAGGTCTTTTTGGTGGCCTTCCTTGTCTAGGGATGTGCGTACCTTTGTGCAGTCTTGTGAAGTGTGTGCTCGAGCTAAGCCTTGCTGTTCTCGGGCCAGTGGGTTGTTGTTATCCTTGCCCATCCCGAAGAGGCCTTGGACGCACATTTCCATGGATTTTATTTCTGATCTCCCGGTTTCACAGAAAATGTCCGTTATCTGGGTTGTGTGTGACCGCTTTTCTAAGATGGTTCATTTGGTGCCCTTGCCTAAGTTGCCTTCCTCCTCTGAGTTGGTCCCTTTATTTTTTCAGAACGTGGTTCGTTTGCATGGGATTCCGGAGAATATCGTTTCTGACAGGGGATCCCAGTTTGTGTCTAGATTTTGGCGGACGTTTTGTGCCAAGATGGGCATTGATTTGTCTTTCTCGTCTGCATTCCATCCTCAGACGAATGGCCAGACGGAGCGAACTAATCAGACCTTGGAAACTTATTTGAGGTGTTTTGTTTCTGCTGATCAAGATGACTGGGTTGCTTTTTTGCCACTGGCCGAATTTGCTCTTAATAATCGGGCTAGTTCGGCCACGTTGGTCTCTCCTTTTTTTTGTAATTCGGGGTTTCATCCTCGTTTTTCCTCTGGTCAGGTGGAGCCTTCGGATTGTCCTGGAGTGGACGTGGTGGTGGACAGGCTACATCAGATTTGGAATCAGGTGGTGGACAATTTGAAGTTATCTCAGGAGAAGACTCAGCAGTTTGCTAATCGCCGTCGCCGCGTGGGTCCCCGACTTCTTGTTGGGGATTTGGTGTGGTTGTCTTCTCGTTTTGTCCCTATGAAGGTCTCTTCTCCTAAGTTCAAGCCTCGGTTCATCGGTCCTTATAGGATCTCGGAGATTCTTAACCCTGTATCTTTTCGTTTGGATCTCCCAGCATCGTTTGCTAATCATAATGTGTTCCATCGGTCGTTGTTGCGGAGGTATGAGGTGCCCGTTGTTCCTTCGGTTGAGCCTCCTGCTCCGGTGCTGGTGGAGGGAGAATTGGAGTATGTTGTTGAGAAGATCTTGGATTCTCGTGTTTCCAGACGCAAACTCCAGTATTTGGTTAAGTGGAAGGGTTATGGTCAGGAGGATAATTCCTGGGTGGTCGCCTCCGATGTTCATGCGACTGATTTGGTCCGCGCCTTCCATAGAGCTCACCCTGATCGCCCTGGGGGTTCTCGTGAGGGTTCGGTGACCCCTCCTCAAGGGGGGGGTACTGTTGTGGATTCTGTTTGTGGGCTCCCTCTGGTGGTTACTGCTGGTGCTGGGTGACTTTGGTGGGTTGCGGCCTTTGGTTTCCACCTGTCCATCAGTGGCTGGGTGTTTCCTATTTTACCTGGCCTTTCTGTCATTTCCCTTGCCGGCTATCAATGTATTCAGATGTGCTCTGTTTGGTTCCTGCCTACCTGCTCCCAGATCTTTCAGGATAAGCTAAGTGCTGATTTTCAGTTGTTTGGTTTTTTGTCCAGCTTGCTTATTATGTCTCTATGCTAGCTGGTAGCTCTAGTGGACTGAGGTTCTCCCCATGTGCCATGAGTTGGCACATGGGTTCTTGTAATCTCAGGATGGTTTTTTTGATTAGGGTTTTTTGCTGACCGCTCAGTCCCCTTTTGTATCGTTCTGCTTTCTAGTTTACAGCGGGCCTCTATTTGCTAAAACTATATATATCATCTCTATGTGTGTGCCTTCCTCTCATTTCACCGTTAATACATGTGGGGGGCAACTATATCTTTTGGGGTTCATTCCGCTGGAGGCAAGTGAGGTCTTTATTTTCTCTGCAGTGCTAGTTAGCTCTTAGGCTGGTGCGTGGCGTCTAGAACCAACGTAGGCACGCTCCCTGGCTATCTCTAGTTGCGTTTGTCAGGCGTAGGGCAGCGGTCAGCCCAGGTCCCATCACCCTAGAGCTCGTCCGTAATATATTTGTACTTTGCTTGTCCTGTGCTATCCCTAGCCATTGGGATTCATGACACATCGGTCGTTGTTGCGGAGGTATGAGGTGCCTGTTGTTCCTTCGGTCGAGCCTCCTGCTCCGGAGTATGTTGTTGAAAAGATCTTGGATTCTCGTGTTTCCAGACGCAAACTCCAGTATTTGGTTAAGTGGAAGGGTTATGGTCAGGAGGACAATTCCTGGGTGGTCGCCTCCGATGTTCATGCGACTGATTTGGTCCGCGCCTTCCATAGAGCTCACCCTGATCGCCCTGGGGGTTCTCGTGAGGGTTCGGTGACCCCTCCTCAAGGGGGGGGTACTGTTGTGGATTCTGTTTGCGGGCTCCCTCTGGTGGTTACTGCTGGTACTGGGTGACTTTGGTGGGTTGCGGCCTTTGGTTTCCATCTGTCCATCAGAGGCTGGGTGTTTCCTATTTTACCTGGCCTTTCTGTCATTTCCCTTGCCGGCTATCAATGTGTTCAGATGTGCTCTGTTTGGTTCCTGCCTACCTGCTCCCAGATCTTTCAGGATAAGCTAAGTGCTGATTTTCAGTTGTTTGGTTTTTTTGTCCAGCTTGCTTAGAATGTCTCTTTGTTAGCTGGTTGCTCTAGTGGACTGAGGTTCTCCCCATGTGCCATGAGTTGGCACATGGGTTCTTGTAATCTCAGGATGGTTTTTTTGATTAGGGTTTTTTGCTGACCGCTCAGTCCCCTTTTGTGTCATTCTGCTTTCTAGTTTTCAGCGGGCCTCTATTTGCTAAGCTATATACATCATCTCTATGTGTGTGCCTTCCTCTCATTTCACCGTCAATACATGTGGGGGGCAACTATATCTTTGGGGTTAATTCCTCTGGAGGCAAGTGAGGTCTTTGTTTTCTCTGCAGTACTAGTTAGCTCTTAGGCTGGTGCGTGGCGTCTAGAACCAACGTAGGCACGCTCCCTGGCTATCTCTAGTTGCGTTTGTCAGGCGTAGGGCAGCGGTCAGCCCAGGTTCCATCACCCTAGAGCTCGTCCGATATTTTTTATACTTTGCTTATCCTGTGCTATCCCTAGCCATTGGGGATTCATGACAGTGGAGATTGGAGACTGGTCTGTAGTTATTTGTGCATGATGGGTCAAGGGTGGGTTTTTTTAGTAATGGAGTAATGATAGAGTGTTTGAAGGAGGAGGGAAAAATGCCAGAGGTAAGGGAGAGATTAAAAATTGTAGTTAGGTGAGTTGTGACGACTGGAGAGAGAGACTGGAGGAGGTGTGAGGGAATGGGGTCGGTGGTGCATGTAGTCGGACGAGAAGAGGAGAGGAGCATGGAGACTTCTTCTTCTGTGATGGGATCGAATGTGGAGAGTGAGCCATGGGAGATGCAGGGAGGGATGGGAGTCATTGCACTTGGTGTCTGGGAGCGGATTTCCTGACGGATATTGTCTATTTTCTCTATAAAGTGGGAGGCCAGGTCATCAGCACAAATGTCTCTGATAGTGTCTTGTGCTTTTGGCCTGAGGATGGAGTGAAAGGTGTTAAAAAGTTTCTTGGGGTTGTTGGATAGTGAGGAGATCAGGGTGGTGTAGTAGGACTGTTTGGCAAGGTGAAGGGCAGAGTTATAGGTCCTTAACATAAATTTGAAGTGTATGAAGTCTCATGGTGTGCGAGTTTTCCTCCATAAGCGTTCAGCACACCTAGAGCATCGCTGGAGAAATCGGGTTTGCGATGTGAGCCAGGGCTGTTTCACTCTGTGTTTGGAGGTTCTGATGGTGAGGGGAGCTACTTGGTCTAGGGTGCTTCTAAGAGTGTCATTGTAGTGATGTACTGCCAGATCAGGACAGGAAAAAGAAGAGATTGGGGACAGTGATGAATGTAAGGAGTCTGAAAGTGTATGAGGGTTAATGGCTTGTAGATTTCTGAGTGTGTGGTAGGGGTGGGCGAGGAATTGTGAGTGTGAAGGAGAGAATGTTGTGGTCAGAGAGGGAAAGTGGTGAGTTATCTAGGTGGGAGATTGAACAGAGCCGGACAAAGACCAGGTCCAGGGTGTTACCGTCTTTGTGTGTTTCAGAGGTTGAGAGCTTTGAGAGGCCGAGAGAAGTGGTTAGTGATAGAAGCTGGGATGCAGATGTGGAAGTGGGGCTGTTAATGGGAATGTTGAAGTCTCCCTGTATAAGGGTTGGTAGTTCTGAGGACATGAAGTGCGGCAGCCAGGCTGAGAAGTGGTCCAGGAAGTGGGTGGGTGAGCCTGGGGGCCGGTATATGACCGCTACTCTGAGGGAGAGGGGACGGAAGAGCCTGATGGTGTGGACCTCAAAAGAAGGGAATGAAAGTGCAGGAACTGGGGGTATAACCTGGAACATGCATTGGGGGGACAAGAGTATGCCGACTCCACCACCAGGTCTGTTAGTGGGTCTTGGGGAATGGGAGAATTGTAAGCCACCATGGGAAATGGCAGCAGGGGAGACAGTGTCAGAGTCCTGGATCCAGGTTTCAGTGAGGGCCAACAGATTCAGAGAGTTGTTCAGAAAGTAGTTGTGCAGGAAAGGGAACTTGTTACATACAGACCGTGGATTCCAAAGGGCACAATTGAAAGGGAGAGGTGAGGGAGTGCAAGTAATATTAATAAGGTTAGTATGGTTTTGATATGAGGTAGCGTAGCGGTTGAGGTTGGGGGATGGGGGACTGGGGTTTGGGGATATGTCCCCCGAAATCAGTAGGAGTAACAAGATAAAAAGCAAATAGTTTTTTGAAGCGTTTGAAGTTTTTTTGTGCAATGTGTTTGGGCAAGATGGGCTGAGGTTTTTCATGAAGGTGAGAAGTGTATGGGAGCTGTACATGGGAGATGGAAGCAGTGAGGGGCTGATGTATATGAGTTGTGGTGGAGGGGGGATTGGGCGGTGAAAGTGGATTGTAATGGAGCATAGGAGGATAGGAATAAAGCACATGGATAGAAGGGAGAACAGAGTGTGGGTTACCTGACTCCTGCCCTGACTAACTGCCATGAAATAACTGCTGTATCACGACGCTTATCTTCGTGACGCTTTGCTTCTATGACGCTTGCGTGCCCCCCACTTGCGTACCCCCTTAAGGATGGTTCTACATTTATAGTCCAGACTGTGGGGTCAGAAGAGATGGATTGTGGGACCAGGGTGGGGATGATTTGGTAGCTGGGGCCAGCACACCAGGGGGTGATTAAATGATCAAACACATTGTGGCTGGCAACATCTATATGCTATGACACCTTCACAAAGATTGTATCTAGAGTGACCAGTCATGGATATACATCAAACAGCAAGTAAAACATACAGTGCAACAAATGAATTATACCAGTCATTATGCAGGCACATTAAAATATGTTGCTAGATACTAGAGTTGCAGATGACAGACTGGAGACAGCAAGCAGAGGGAGTGAATACCATTAGAGTCTATTGCAGCAGATGATACAGCTATCAGAGGTAGGAAATTGCACCATTTGAATGAAATGCAGAGGACAGCAAGCAGAGGGAGTGAATACCATTAGAGTCTATTGCAGCAGATGATACAGCTATCAGAGGTAGGAAGTTGCACTATTTGAATGAAATGCAGAGGACAGCAAGCAGAGGGAGTGAATACCATTAGAGTCTATTGCACCAGATGATACAGCTATCAGAGGAAGGAAGTTGCACCATTTGAATGAAATGCAGAGGACAGCAAGCAGAGGGAGTGAATACCATTAGAGTCTATTGCACCAGATGATACAGCTATCAGAGGAAGGAAGTTGCACCATTTGAATGAAATGCAGAGGACAGCAAGCAGAGGGAGTGAATACCATTAGAGTCTATTGCAGCAGATGATACAGCTATCAGAGGTAGGAAGTTGCACCATTTGAATGAAATGCAGAGGACAGCAAGCAGAGGGAGTGAATACCTGTGTGAAGAGAGAAGATGGGTGTTAGTTCTGTGCCATGAAATAACTGTTGTATCACGACTAGTGTTGAGCGATACCGTCCGATACTTGAAAGTATCGGTATCGGAAAGTATCGGCCGATACCGGCAAAATATCGGATCCAATCCGAAACCGATACCCGATACCAATACAAGTCAATGGGACTCATGTATCGGACGGTATTCCTGATGGTTCCCAGGGTCTGAAGGAGAGGAAACTCTCCTTCAGGCCCTGGGAACCATATAAATGTGTAAAAGAAAGAATTAAAATAAAAAATATCGCTATACTCACCTCTCCGACGCAGCCGGGACTTCAGCGAGGGAACCGGCAGCGTTGTTTGTTTAAAATTCGCGCTATTACTTGGTTACGTGAATTCCCGGCTTGTGATTGGTCAGGTCGGCCATGTTGCCGGGACGCGGACCAATCACAGCAAGCCGTGACGAAATTACGTCACGGCTTGCTGTGATTGGTCCGCGTCCCGGCAATATGGCCGCCCTGACCAATCACAAGCCGTGACGTCACGGGAGGCTGGACACGCGCTCACTTTAAAATTGGCGCGTGTCCAGCCTCCCGTGACGTCACGGCTTGTGATTGGTTGCGCCGCGGTCAACCAATCACAAGCCGGGAGGCTGGACGCGCTCATTTTAAAATGGGCGCGTGTCCAGCCTCCCGTGACGTCACGGCTTGTGATTGGTTGCGCCGCGGTCAACCAATCACAAGCCGGGAGGCTGGACGCGCTCATTTTAAAATGGGCGCGTGTCCAGCCTCCCGTGACGTCACGGCTTGTGATTGGTTGCGCCGCGGTCAACCAATCACAAGCCGGGAGGCTGGACGCGCTCATTTTAAAATGGGCGCGTGTCCAGCCTCCCGTGACGTCACGGCTTGTGATTGGTTGCGCCGCGGTCAACCAATCACAAGCCGGGAGGCTGGACGCGCTCATTTTAAAATGGGCGCGTGTCCAGCCTCCCGTGACGTCACGGCTTGTGATTGGTCAGGGCGGCCATATTGCCGGGACGCGGACCAATCACAGCAAGCCGTGACGTAATTTCGTCACGGCTTGCTGTGATTGGTCCGCGTCCCGGCAACGTGGCCGACCTGACCAATCACAAGCCGGGAATTCACGTAACCAAGTAATAGCGCGAATTTTAAACAAACAACGCTGCCGGTTCCCTCGCTGAAGTCCCGGCTGCGTCGGACAGGTGAGTATAGCGATATTTTTTATTTTAATTCTCTCTTTTACACATTTTAACATTAATGTTGTTGCGATACCCGATACCCGATACCACAAGAGTATCGGAATCCCGGTATCGGAATTCCGATACAGCAAGTATCGGCCGATACCCGATACTTGCAGCATCGGAATGCTCAACACTAATCACGACGCTTATCTTCGTGACGCTATGCTTCTGTGATGCTTGCGTGCCCCCCACTTGCGTGTTATGACATGTTATGACAAGTTTTATTTTCGCTGTATTCTACCCATAACACAGGTTTCTCAAAACCTCAGAACGTTACATACGACATAACAAAATATTAGACCAAGTATGAAACCTTGAATATGAGACTATAAGACTGGTTAATACTAAACAAATTTTAGAACAGAGAGGAAAAAACATTAACTCTTCTATATCAATTTCCCCCTTTTGTAAATGGTATAACCTTTACCACAGTGTTAGGTGGTATCCACACAGGAGCTTCTGTCTCATGGGTTTTGGTACCCATAAGGAGACTTCCTACCTGCTTCGCCCATCCTACCTCTAGCTGGATGGCCAGGTAACCAAACCATATACATGATTATGTGCATAGATATAATAGCTTAAAAAAGATACTCACATAAAGGCAGTGGGCACATACAGATAGATCATATTCAGGAGTAAAAAGGGGGGTATCAGAATCCACTATATATCCCCTTACATCAATGGATAGATAGATAAACCCTAAGGTAGGAAAACTGTCACATCCAATGTAATAAAGTGCTGCCTGAAAATAGATATAAGATATATACCTCTATGATGTAGAGCCTGCATCTCAGTGTAGGAGCAACCCCGGAAGGGTCAGAGACCAGGGAAGGAGTGCATGCACACGGACAGTGGGGACTCCAAGTAATGGATGTGAAGAGAAGGGATAAATGGCGATACAAAATGCATACAAGGCAAAATGATGAGCAGTGATGTTGGGTGAATGAATGTGATATTAAGGGGGTGTTTAAAAGGTAACCTTATCTAATTATGAATAAAATAAGACGCTTATAGAAATTACCAATTGATTCTGTTGATCAAAAAATGTGAGGTACACATGCCACAGAAAGGACCACCTGTACACTAAAAGCAGACTATATAAGTGGAGTGAAAAAGACCTGAAAATATCCATTTATATACATAAAGTGTCAATGCATGGAATAAACACAAGATGGAAAAGTGACAGTACATAATGCTGACAGTTGGGGGCTGGTATTCTAAGCTTGGTAAGGGGCTATGGATATTGACCTCCCAACCTAAAAATAGCAGCCCTCAGTCACCCCTGAAAAGGCATATTTATTTTGCCCAGCATATATGTGGGGTTGATGTCACCTTTGTATTGTCCGATGACATCAAGCCCAGAAGTTAGTAATGGAGAGGCGTCTATAAGACCCCCCATTACTAACACAATGATATCGTATAAAAACCACATCAATATATATAATTGTCTAAGGCTGGTTTCACACTTGCGTTTTGATCTGCAGCGTTTTTAAAAAAACGCATGTGGTGAAAAAACGCATGTAAACGCGGTAAAACGCTGCGTTTTTTTGACGCATGCGTTTTTGCATTGGGTAAAAAAATGCGGCGTTTTGACGCGTTTACATGCATTTTTTCATGCGTTTGCATTTTTGAAACGCATGCTGAGAAGTGTGTGACAGCTGCCAATCATCAAAATCAACTAGAAAACCCACTATAAATAGAAATAGCTAGGGTTAGGGTTAGGGATAGGGTTAGGGTTAGGATCCCTAGGGTTAGGGTTAGGGTTAGGGTTAGTGTTAGGGGTAGGGTTAGGGTTTGGATCCCTAGGGTTAGGGTTAGGGGTAGCTTTTTATTAGAAGAATGTCCTGGTCACCAGGTAACTGATAAGCCACCCCCACCGTCAAAGTGATAAAGGGAACCAAACCATAACCCTAACTCTAACCCTAACCCTACCCCGAACCCTGACAAGCCACCCCCCACCATCAAGGTGATAAAGGGATCCAAACCCTAACCCTAACCCTAACCTTACCCCTATCCCTAACCCTACCCCTAACCCTGACAAGCCACCCCCACCATCAAGGTGATAAAGGGAACAAAACCCTAACCCTAACCCTAACACTATGACAGTCAATACTCTACGATTTTATATTTTTAGTACTCTATAGCAATACCGTATAGCTTGGGGTGTCCACATTGAACAAAGCTTTTTATTAGAAGAATGTCCTGGTCACCAGGTCAACATAATAGCCAATTCCTATGGATCCCTAGGATCCCTAGGGTTAGGGGTAGGGGTAGGGTTAGGGGTAGGGTTAGGGGTAGGGGTAGGGTTAGGATCCCTTTATCACCTTGATTGTGGGGGGTGTCTTGTCAGGGTTAGGGGTAGGGTTAGGGTTAGGGTTAGGGTTTGGATCCTTTTATCACCTTGATGGTGGGGGGTGGCTTGTCAGGGTTAGGGGTAGGGTTAGGGTTAGGGTTAGGGTTTGGATCCCTTTATCACCTTGATGGTGGGGGGTGGCTTGTCAGGGTTAGGGTTAGGGTTTGGATCCCTTTATCACCTTGATGGTGGGAAGTGGCTTGTCAGTGTGTATTCTTGTTTTTTTCTATAAAAATGCATGCGTTTTTAATGCAAGCAAACGCATGTGCTTAAAAATGCATGCGTTTACATAGACAGCAATAGGTTTTTTTGCCGCAAAAAAAAGGCCTCTAGAAATTACTACATGTTGCATTTCTGCAAACGGACGCATGCAGCAAAAAAACGCATGCGTTGTTAAACGCGCCAAAACGCGTACAAAAAAACACATGCGTTTTTAATGTTACACATAGGAAAAAAAAACGCATGCGTTTTTTTTTTTAAAACCGCTGCAGATCAAAACGCAAGTGTGAAACCAGCTTAAGGGGTACTTCCGTCTGTCTGCCTGTCTGTAACGGAAATCCCATTCAGCGACGGGCACAGTCCGGCCGAGAACTAGTCCCTCCCTACTTCCGTCCAGTCAGTGTCCGGTGCCCCCTCCAGTCAGCGCTGACACAGGGTTAATGGCAGTGTTAACAGACCGCGTTATGCTGTGGGTAACGCACTCCGTTAACGCTGCTATTAACCCTGGGTGACCAACTTTTTACTATTAATGCTGCCTATGCAGCATCAATAGTAAAAAGATCTAATGTTAAAAATAATTTAAAAAAAAAAAGCCTGCTATTCTCACCTTCCGTCGTCCGCCGATACGTGCCCGGCTGCAGCCAGCTTCTGGTTTCAGAGATGCATTGCGAATTTACCCAGAAGACTTAGCGGTCTCGCGAGACCGCTAAGTCATCTGGGTAATTTTGCAATGCATCGCTGGGAACGGAAGCTGGCGGCAGCAGCGCGCGCATCGAGACAGCTTTGCTTGACGACAGAGGGTGAGTATATAACTATTTTTTATTTTAATTAATTTTTTAACAGGGATATGGTGCCCACACTGCTATATACTACGTGGCCAGTGTTATATACTGCATGGGCTGTGTTATATACTATGTGAGCTGTGTTATATACTGCGTGGGCTGTGCTATATATTATGTGGGCTGTGTTGTATTCTGAGTGGCTGCTATATACTGCGTGGGCAGTGTTATATACTACATGGGCAGTGTTATATACTGTGTGGGCTGTGTTATATACTGCGTGGGCTGTGTTATATACTGCTTGGCCTGTGTTATATACTGTGTGGCCTGTATTATATACTACGTGGCTGTGTTATAGACTGTGTGTCTGCTATATACTACATGGCTCCTATATACTACGTGGCCTGTGCTATATACTATGTGGCTGCTATATACATACATATATACAAATGCTAGAATACCCGATGCGTTAGAATCAGGCCACCATCTAGTACCCAGAATCAAAGTTCTTTATTTGGACAAATGACACAGACTCCTTTATGAGTCTAAATTAAACCATACTCACTTCACGGCCAAGTCCACTGATGCCATTGTCACCTGCAAAAGAATTAAAATAATAAACAACCATATTCCTCATCTGTCCAAAGTGAAGAGATAATCTATACTGTTTTGCAACGATTTGGATCACTTGTAGAGCAGTCACATCTACTAATGCGAAGGCTTTACCCTGCAGCCAGCGACACTTTGACAGGAGCATGTAATAACTCCTGCAGTGTGTAGCGCTGAGCTGTGGTGAGAAAGTTCACCGACATTCATCAGCTGATGAGCCCCAGTGATCTCAGTTACGGCACCTCTGATACATAAGATCTTTAAAAGGAACAATTTCTCTATTTCTCAGCAGGTTCATTCTTTATAATCTTCTTAAACATGGTTCAGGAGTTCTTCTGTGGCAAATAATCCATGAATTATAATTGGTTAAAAAGTCACTTTTTTCAGGGATTTGTCTGGAGCTCAGTAGAAATGATGCTGCTCCCGTCAGCAAGAAAACCACACCCCCCCAATTTTTCTTTTACCATAATGGAATGAATAAAAGATGAAGCTTTAATCTATATCTGATGCCTTGGAGATTTGGACATTTTTACACCTTATCTTTTTTAAATAACCCCTTTTCATTGCAGCCTGTATTTTCAGGTGTCATAAGGTTTTATTTTTCTGTCAACTTAGCCATATGATGGTTTGTTTTTGCATTCATTTTAATTTACATCATTAATGTTTTCATACAATGGGAAAAAGACTAAAGTGTGAAGAAATTGTGAAAAAAAATCTAATTTCTGCCATTGTATTTTGGGTTATGTTTTAACTGCATTCACTGTGCAGTAAAAGTACCCTGGCAACATGATTCTTCATCTAGCTAAATATCCTTACAATGATGCAAATCTCGTATAGTTTTATTCGAAGTTTTAAGTCTTGAATAAGAATTCAAAAACTTGTTTAAAAAAATTGATATGCCTCACCATTTTATGACACTCATAACTTTGTGAGGTTTTATTTTGTGTGGAAAGCTAACGTCTTTTATTGAGACCATGATGTGTATGTACAATGTTTTCATTGCTTTTAATAGCATATTTGTGGAAGGAAAGATGACTGAAAAACATCAATTCTGGTATTTCAATTTCTAATTTCTTTTGTTTACAGTGTTTATGGTGTGGTTATTAACCCCTTAGTGACAGAGCCAATTTGGTACTTAATGACCGAGCCAATTTTTACAATTCTGACCAGTGTCACTTTATGAGGTTATAACTCTGGAACGCTTTATCAGATCCCGCTGATTCTGAGATTGTTTTTTCGCGACATGTTGTACTTCAAGTTAGTGGTAACATTTCTTCGATATTACTTGCGATTATTTATGAAAAAAATGGAAATATGGCGAAAATTTTTAAAATTTTGCAATTTTCAAACTTTGTATTTTTATGCCCTTAAATCAGAGAGATATGTCACAAAAAATAGTTAATAAATAACATTTCTCACATGTCTACTTTACATCAGCACAATTTTGGAAACAATTTTTTTTTTTGTTAGGGAGTTATAAGGGTTAAAAGTTGACCAGCAATTTCTCATTTTTACAACACCATGTTTTTTTTAGGGACCACATCACCTTTGAAGTGATTTTGAGGGGTCTATATGATAGAAAATAACCAAGTGTGACACCATTCTAAAAACTGCACCCCTCAAGCTGCTCAAAACCACATTCAAGAAGTTTATTAACCCTTTACGTACTTCACAGGAACTAAAACAATGTGGAAGAAAAAAATGAACATTTTACTTTTTTTTGCAAACATTTTACTTCAGAACCATTTTTTTTAATTTTCACAAGTGTAAAAACAGAAATTTAACCACAAATTTTGTTGTGCAATTTTTCCTGAGTACGCCGATACCCCATATGTGGAGGTAAACCACTGTTTGGGCGCACCGCAGAGCTTGGAAGTGAAGGAGCACCGTTTGACTGTTTCAATGCAGAATTGGCTGGAATTGAGATCGGACGCCATGTCGCGTTTGGAGAGCCCCTAATGTGCCTAAACAGTGGAAACCCCCCACAAGTGACACCATTTTGGAAACTAGACCCCCCAAGGAACTTATCTAGATGTGTGGTGAGCACTTTGAACCCCCAAGTGCTTCACAGAAGTTTATAACGTAGAGCCGTGAAAATAAAAAATCGCATTTGTTTTCACAAAAATGATTTTTTCGCCCACAAATTCTTATTTTCACAAGGGTAACAGGAGAAATTAGACCACAAAAGTTGTTGTGCAATTTCTCCTGAGTACGTCAATACCCCATATGTGGAGGTAAACCACTGTTTGGGCGCACCGCAGAGCTTGGAAGTGAAGGAGCACCGTTTGACTTTTTCAATGCAGAATTGGCTGGAATTGAGATCGGATGCCATGTCGCGTTTGGAGAGTCCCTGATGTGCCTAAACAGTAGAAACCCCCCACAAGTGATACCATTTTGGAAACTAGACCCCTTAAGGAACTTATCTAGATGTGTGGTGAGCACTTTGAACCCCCAAGTGCTTCACAGAAGTTTATAACGTAGAGCCGTGAAAATAAAAAATCTCATTTTTTCTACAAAAATGATCTTTTTGCCCCCAAATTTTTATTTTCACAAGGGTAACAGGAGAAATTAGACCACAAAAGTTGTTGTGCAATTTCTCCTGAGTACGTCGATACCCCATATATGGGGGTAAACCACTGTTTGGGCGCACCGCAGAGCTTGGAAGAGAAGGAGTGTCGTTTTACTTTTTCAATGTAGAATTGGCTGGAATTGAGATCGGACGCCATGTCACGTTTGGAGAGCCGCTGATGTGCCTAAACAGTAGAGACCCCCCACATATGACACCATTTTGGAAACCAGACCCCTTAAGGAACTTATCTAGATGTGTGGTGAGCACTTTAAACCCCCAGGTGCTTCACAGAAGTTTATAACGTAGAGCCATGAAAATAAAAAAATCGCATTTTTTCTACAAAAATGATCTTTTTGCCTCCAAATTTTTATTTTACCAAGGGTAACAGGAGAAAATGGACGCCAGAAGCTGTTGTACAATTTGTCTTGAGTACGCCGACACCCCATATGTGGGGGTAAACCACTGTTTGGGCGCATGGCTGAGCTCGGAAGCAAAGGAGCGCCATTTGACTTTTCAATGCAAAATTGACTGGAATTGAGATCGGACGCCATGTCGCGTTTGGAGAGCCCCTGATGTGCCTAAACAGCAGAAACCCCCCAAAAGTGACCCCATTTTGGAAAATAGACCCCCCAAGGAACTTATCTAGATATGTGGTGAGAACTTTGAATGCCCAAGTGCTTCACAGAAGTTTATAATGCAGAGTAGTGAAAATAAAAAATATTTTTTTTCCTACAAAAAAGATTTTTTTAGCCCCCAAATATTTATTTTCACAAGGGTAACAAGAGAAATTGGACCCCAAAAGTTGTTGTCCAATTTGTCCTGAGTATGCTGGTACCCCATATGTGGGGGTAAACCACTGTTTGGGCGCACGGCAGAGCTCGGAAGGGAAGGAGCGCCATTTTGGAATGCAGACTTTGATAGAATTGTCTGCGGGCGTTATGTTGCGTTTGCAGACCCCTAATGTACCTAAACAGTAGAAACCCCCACAAGTGACCAAATTTTGGAAACTAGACCCCCTAAGGAACTTATCTAGATATGTGGTGAGAACTTTGAAAGCTCAAGTGCTTCACAGAAATTTATAATGCAGAGTAGTGAAAATAAAAAAATATATTTTTTTCCAACAAAAAAGATTTTTAGCCCCCAAGTTTTTATTTTCACAAGGGTAACAGGAGAAATTGGACCCCAAAAGTTGTTGTCCAATTTATCCCGAGTACGCTGATGCCCCATATGTGGGGGTAAACCACTGTTTGGGCGCACGGCAGAGCTCAGAAGGGAGGGAGTACCATTTGACTTTTTTAGCGCAAAATTGGCTGTCGTGTTTGGAGACCCCCTGATGTACCTAAACAGTAGAAACCCCCCAATTCTAACTCCAACCCTAACCCCAACACAGCCCTAACCCTAATCTCAACCCGATCCATAATCCTAATCACAACCCTAACGATAATCACAACCCTAACCCCAAAACAGCCCTAATCTCAACCCTAACCATAACCCTAATCAAAACCCTAAATCCAACACACCCCTAACCCTAATCCCAACCCTAACCCTAATCCCAACCCTAATCCCAAACGTAACACTAATCCCAACCCTAATCCAAACCCTAACCCTAATCCCAACTCTAACCCTAACTTTAGCCCCAACCCTAACTTTAGCCCCAACCCTAACCATAACTTTAGCCCCCGTCGTCACAAAAAAAGTTCAATGTAACCTTTTTTTTGTACGTCGCGTCCGTCATTTCCGCGGATGCGTGGCCGTAACTCTGCCCCCTCCTCCCCAGGACATAGACTGGGCAGCGGATGCGTTGAAAAACTGCATCCGCTGCCCACGTTGTGCACAATTTTCACAACGTGCGTCGGTACATCGGGCCGACGCATTGCGACCGCCCCGTACCGACGCAAGTGTGAAAGAAGCCTAAGGCTACTTTCACACTAGCGTCGTACTCGGCCCATCGCAGTGTGTCGGGCCGACGTACCGACGCTAGCGTTGTAAGCGCCGCACAACGGGTGCAGCGGATGCTGTTTTTTCAACGCATCCGCTGCCCCATTGTGAGGTGCGGGGAGGCGGGGGCGGAGTTAAGGCCACGCATGCGCGGTCGGAAATGGCGGACACGTCGCACAAAAAAGTTACATGTAGTTTTTTTTGTGTCGACGGTCCGCCGAAGCACGACGCATCCGTCGCACGACGGATGCGACATGTGGCAATCCGTCGCAATGCGTCGCTAATGCAAGCCAATGTAGAAAAAACGCATCCTGCAAGCACTTTTGCAGGATGCGTTTTTTCTCCAACGACGCATTGCGACGGAAGCCAAAAAACGCTAGTGTGAAAGTAGCCTAACCCTAACCCTAGCCCTAACCCTAACCCTAAATTTAGCCCCAACCCTAACCCTAACCCTAACTCTAACCCTAACCCTAACTCTAACCCTAACCCTAACCCTAACTCTAACCCTAACCCTAACCCTAACCCTAATTTTAGCCCCAACTTGTCTTCTCCTGCCGGCCGGCAGATGGCAGCAGATGGCGGGCGCACTGCGCATGCGCCCGCCATGATGAAAAAGCCGGCTGGCAGGAGAAGACAGAAGAGGACCCAGGGACCCCGGGTGAGTATGATAGGGTCCCCGAATCCCCCTATTTCTCTGTCCTCTGATGTGCGATCACATCAGAGGACAGAGAAATAACTGATCGCTTTTTTTTTTTTTTTTTTTTTTTGCGGTCGCCGGTAAACTGTTAATTACCGGCGATCGCAAAGCAGGGGTCGGTGCAAACCGACCCCAATCATGTTCTTTGGGGTCTCGGCTACCCCCGGCAGCCGAGACCCCAAAGAACATCCGGGTGCCGGGCGGCGGGCGCACTGCGCGTGCGCCCGCCATTTTTTCCCGGAAAAAAGATGGCGGCGCCCATGGGGAGACACGAGGAGCACCGGGGGAGGTAGGTAAGTATTGGGGGGCTATTGGGGGCCATCGGGGACCACATTTCTCTGTCCTCCGATGTGCGATCACATCGGAGGACAGAGAAATTAAACGGCAAATCGCGTTTTTTTTTTTTTTGTTGCGACCGCCGGTAAACGGTTAATTACCTGCGATCGCAACTCGGGGGTCAGTAAAAACCCCCCGAATCATGTTCTCTGGGGTCTCGGCTACCCTCGGCAACCGAGACCCCAGAGAAAATCCGACTCTGGGGGGCGCTATTCACTTTTTCCACAGCGCCGTTAATTAACGGCGCTGTGGATTAAGTACCCTTAGCGGCCGCCGTTAAAAGGCGTATCGGCGGTCGTTAAGGGGTTAAATATTAGTTTTGTTTTGATAATTAACGTGTCAATATTAAATGTTTGTTTATGTTTAATTTCTTTATTTTTAAAGGGAACCTATCACCCCGTTTTTTAAAGATTAGATAAAAATAGTGTGAAATAGGGGCAGAGCTGGGCTTTACATTAGTGCCTTTTTGGTGCCTTTACACCCCCGTTAGGCTGCCGAAATACCTTTGTGAAGTGGCCGTTTTGTCCTGTCACTCAAGTTGGTCAGGTCGGATGGGCGTGGTCACAGCGCTGTTTCTCCCCCAGATCAGGCTCATCATTACGTTGGTGGCGTAGTGGTGTGCGCATGTCCAAAGAGAAGATCCACTGCCCAGGAGATTCAAAACAGCGCGGTCTATGCTATTCGCCGTTTACCGGTGGGCGCGGCCATCTTTCCTGTGGCCGCGCATGCGCAGATGGAGCGCTCTGCTGCCCGGGGCTTCAGGAAAATGGCCGCGGGATTCCGCGCGTGCGCAGATGGAGATCGCGGCGGCCATTTTCCTGAAGCCCCGGGCAGCAGAGCGCTCCATCTGCGCACGCGCAGCCACAGTAAAGATGGCCGCGCCCACCGGTAAACGGCGAATAGCGTAGACCGCGCTGTTTTGAATCTCCTGGGCAGTGGATCTTCTCTTTGGACATGTGCACACCACTACGCCACCAACGTAATGATGAGCCTGATCTGGGGGAGAAACAGCGCTGTGACCACGCCCATCCGACCTGACCAACTTGAGTGACAGGACAAAACGGCCACTTCACAAAGGTATTTTGGCAGCCTAACGGGGGTGTAAAGGCACCAAAAAGGCACTAATGTAAAGCCCAGCTCTGCCCCTATTTCACACTATTTTTATCTAATCTTTAAAAAACGGGGTGATAGGTTCCCTTTAAATATAGAAAAGATGATTCTAACTTTTATGTTTTTTATGTATAATTTTATCAACTATATTTTTTACTTTTCACATTTATTTTTAGACCCCATACAAATTTTAACCTGTGATCATTTGCTTGCTGTATAAACCACAATAACAGTGTATTGCAGTGCATAGTTAAAGGTGTTGTCTTGGACAACTTGTTTTGGTTGCACCTAGTTTGGTGAATAATACAAGAAAAAAATATTGTTTAAGTCACAGGGGCACTGCAGCCTATCAGTGATGGACTGCAGCCTATCAGTGATGGACTGTAGCCTATCAGTGATGGGCTGCAGCCCTCATAATTCCTGTCAGACAGAACTGTTCCTGACAACTGTGTGGGCTGCAAGCCCATTAGTGATTGCCAGTAGACTTCAGTGGTCAAGTGATATAAACAAGAGCAGAAGATTGCCTGGGGACACTATGCTGCGAAGTGGCACTGGTCCAGGCGGTAATAGTATTTTTTTCTTTTTTTATTATATCCATTTGGGGCATTTAAAAGAGTTTGTCTGTTACTGTAATACCCTTTTAAATTTATGTTCTGCTAAGAAGTTCATTTGCAGTCCATAATATCAACAATGTCAAAAATGGGGACCTCATAAAGCTCCCAAATGCAATAACAACCCATTGGCAACCCACAATCACAAAGTAATGGAGAACAGTACACATGCACACCGGCAATCATTACGCTGTCAGTGATTGACACTGGAATTTAAATGTTTGTATAGTAGGGATAAGAGCAAACTCCTGTATTTGCTATTGCAGGCAGATGCTATCTATTAACCCCATTGACCCCAAGGGTGGTTTGCGCGTTAATGACCGGGACAATTTTTACAATTCTGACCACTGTCCCTTTATGAGGTTATAACTCTGGAACGCTTGAATGGATCCTTTGTTTTCTTGTGACATATTGTACTTCATGATAGTTGTAACATTTCTTTGATATTACCTGTGTTTATTTGTGAAAAAAACTGAAATTTAGCGAAACTTCCAACTTCCAACTTCCAACTTTGAATTTTTGCGCCCTTAAATTACAGAGATATATCACACAAAATACTTAATAAGTAACATTTCCCACATGTCTACTTTACATCAGCACAATTTTTGAACCAAATTTTTTTTTTGTTAGGGAGTTATAAGGGTTAAAAGTTGACTAGCAATTTCTCATTTTTACAGCACCATTTTTTTTAGGGACCACATCACATTTGAAGTCACTTTGAGTTGTTTATATGATAGAAAATACCCAAGTGTAACACCATTCTAAAAACTGCACCCTGCAAGGTGCTCAAAACCACATTCAAGAAGTTTATTAACCCTTCAGGTGGTTCACAGGAAATTTTGGAATGTTTATCAAAAAAGGAACATTTAACTTTTCTTCACAAAAAATGTAATCCAGCTCCAATTTCTTTTATTTTACCAAGGGTAACAGGAGAAATTGGACCCCAAAAGTTGTTGTGCAATTTGTCCTGAGTAGGCTGATACCCCATATGTGGGAGTAAACCACTGTTTGGGCGCATGGCAGAGCTCGGAAGGGAAGGAGTGCCATTTGACTTTTCAATGTATAATTGACTGGAATTTAGATGTTGCATTTGGAGAGCCCCTGATGTGCCTAAACATTGAAACCCCCCACAAGGGACACCATTTTGGAAAGTAGACCCCCTAAGGAACTTATCTAGATGTGTGGTGAGCACTTTGACCCACCAAGTGCTTCACAGAAGTTTATAATGCAGAGCTGTAAAAATAAAAAATCATATTTTTTCACAAAAATGATCTTATCACCACCAATTTTTTATTTTCCCAAGGGTAACAGAAGAAATTGGAGCCCCTGATGTGCCTTAACAGTGGGAAACTCCCAATTCTAACTTTAACCCTAACCCAAACACACCCCCAATCCTAATCCCAACCTTAACCCTAACCTTAATGGGAAAATGGAAATAAATACATTTTTTTAATTTTATTATTTTCCCTAACTAAGGGGTGATGAAGGGGGTTTTGATTTACTATTTATAGAGGGATTTTTAGCGGATTTTTATGATTGGCAGCTGTCACACACTAAAAGATGCTTTTATTGCAAAAAATTATTTTTGCATCTCCACATTTTGAGAGCTATAATTTTTCCATATTTTGGTCCACAGAGTCATGTGAGGTCTCATTTTTTGCAGGACGAGTTGATGTTTTTATTGGCACCATTTTTGGTCATGTGACTTTTTTCATCGCTTTTTATTCCGATTTTTGCGAGGCAGAATGACCAAAAACCAGCAATTCATGAATTTCTTTTGGTGGGGGGGCATTTATACCGTTCCACATTTGGTCAAATTGATAAAGCAGATATTTTCTTCTAGTCAGTCCGATTACAGCGATACCTCATTTATATTTTTTTATGTTTTGGCGCTTTCATACGATAAAAACTATTTTATATAAAAAATAATTATTTTTGCATCGCTTTATTCAGAGGACTATAACTTTATTTTTTCGCTGATGATGCTGTATGATGCTGTATGGTGACAAGATGATGTTTTCAGCGGTACCATGTTTTTTTATATCCCTCTTTTTGATCGCATGTTATTGCATATTTTGTTTGGCGGTATGATATTAAAACGTTTTTTGAGTTTTTTACGGTGTTCAATGAAGGGGTTAACTAGTAGGACAGTTTTATAGGTCGGGTTGTTACGGACGCGGTGATACTAAATATGTGTACTTTTATTGTTTTTTAATTTAGATAAAGAAATGTATTTATTGGAACAATATATATATATATTTTCTTTATTTAGGATTTTTTTTACACATGTAAATATTTTTTTACTTGTCTACTTTGTCTCAGGGGGGGACATGATTATATAGTGTCAGATCGCTGATCTGACACTTTGCAATGCACTGTGTCAGATCAGCGATCTGACAGGCGCTACAGGAGGCTTGCAGGCGCCTGCTCTGAGCAGGCTCTTGCAAGCCACCTCCCTGCAGGACCCGGGAGGAGCTCCGTGGCCATTTTGGATCTGGGGCCTGCAGGGAGAAGGAGGTAGGAGACCCTCGGAGCAACGCGATCACATCGCGTTGCTCCGAGGGTCTCAGGGAAGCACGCAGGGAGCCTCCTCCCTGTGCGATGCTTCCCTATGCTGCCGGAAT
This sequence comes from Ranitomeya variabilis, assembly GCF_051348905.1. NCBI lineage: Eukaryota > Metazoa > Chordata > Amphibia > Anura > Dendrobatidae > Ranitomeya > Ranitomeya variabilis. Next base: position 320,479,850 of record NC_135236.1, read on the forward strand.
GCTGCAATCATGCTTCATCGCAGTGTTCCAGGGGGTTAATGTGCCAGGAGTGGCCGTGACCGCTCCTGGCACATAGTGCTAGATGTCAGCTGTTATAGTCAGCTGACACCCGGCCCCGATCGGCCACATTCCCGTGGTCATAGGGGCCCATACCACCTCGACGGGATAGTACATCATATGTCACAAAGGGGTTAAAAGAATAATGCCAGCACACCAAATGCTAATATCTCCAAACCAGTTCTTTCTATACAATATAATCTTCAATTTTTATGTTTGTTTCATTTGCTCACCTGACTAAGGCCAGGGTCACACTTGCATGTGTGATGCGAGAAACTCACGTGAGTCTCTCTCATCAATACCCGGCGCTGCCACCGTCACTCAGGACCAGAGCGTGCTGCTGCACAGTCCAGTCCTGAGTGCCGCCGGCAGTGCTGGGTATTGATGAGAGAGACTCACGCGAGTTTCTCGCATCACACTCGCAAGTGTGACTCCGGCCTATTTAAGATTGTTGGCAAAATCCCCTAATATTAAGCACTTTGTGCATCATGCAGTTTTGGAGAAAATTTTCCAAGAAATAAAATGGTTCTATTTTAACTAGGAGCTGAAATATTTATAACATTTTTCCAGATGTTTGTCTCTGTATATATAACTCAACAGGCACATGCAGTGTATGGAGCGGTCCCAGGAACACTCTGCATGCACAGTACATGGTTTTTCACAATGTGTAAATTTAATCATAATGTTCCTTCCCTCTCTTAGGCTTCCTTCACACGTCATGGTGATTCCAGTACTGGAAAAAACAGTACTGGTGAGATCCGTGGCCCATGTCCGTTTAATTTCCTTGTGACATCAAGACCCACATTACCCAGCCACCACTGGAGAGGTCTCACCTGCACCCATTATTAAAAAGATGCAAAAAAAACCGATGTATTTAGTGTAGGTACTCGAAAGATAATGAGGACCCTTGACTGGGTTACAAGCTTTGCGTATTTTGGCCAAAATATCGACCAATACCTCATGAATTATATACAGCTTTTTTGCACCGTTATTATGCTGGGTCCCTCCAGTGATAGCTGGGTAATGTGGTGTGCCTGGTCTGTGGGTGCACATATGGTATTGACAGCCTACCTGATGTAATAGTAGGGGCGTTGTTAATAGGCTGTTATATGGAAAAAGGTGCATCTCACGTAATGGTGTGAATGACACCATATGCAAGCCTGTGGGTATTTATAATATTAGGCAGCCATCCCATGGATGTTTGATTGTGTAGTTAGTGGTTGTTTTCAGTATTTTGCAACTGTGCGGCCCCCCAACTTTATCATAGGGAACCTGCTGTATCCTCTTTCTGCGTTTGTGTCTGGACATTGTATTGCAAGTATGGCTGCTTTTTCTCTCATTCAGTGATGTTTTTATTTATTTTTTAGTCCTCTCTTAGGCTAATTGAGATCACTACTCTAGTTCAAAAATATGAAATATCATAATAATTCTAGAGGCAATGAGTTTTTAAAAGTTGTATTTCTTTTCTCATATTTCTAGAGGCTCAGAAAGTTACGTACTCATGGTTAATATTTGGTAGCATTCCCTTTAAATTGTCTGATTCATGTCAAACATTTTGGGTAGCCTTTCATAAGCTGTTGACAAAACTTGTTTCTGAACCTCCTTATTCATACACACTGTTTCAGTCTTGACCATAAATTGTTTATGGATTGAGGTCAGAACTTTAGGATGATCACTGCAATATGTTGACTTTGCTGTCAGTAAGCCATTTTGATACAACTTTTAAGTATGCTTGGGGTCATTGTCTGTTTGAAACGTGCTTTCCTTCCAGGCTTTAAATGTCTAGCAGATTTCTTGAGATGTTTCTTTAATACTTTCACATAATTTGTACTATTCTAGACTTAAATACTGTAAATAACAAATGATATGGCAATTTTGGACCTATGGCTTCTCCCTTGCTGAGAAGCCTTTCAGATCACATTGATAAATGACGTGTTTTACTCTTGATATTCAGTCTTTTGTACCTGGAACATCATCACATTTAGTTCCATTATCAGAGTGACAGGGCATTGGAATAGTTTATTTTTTTTCATTTTGTAATGGATCATTCACTATGAAACTTTCAAAAGTGCTGAAAAACTCTTTTAAAATACAGAGGTTGACTTTACTGTCCCTGCCAGAAGTCCTAGTTCCTCTCACACAATTTAGAGTTCTATTTTGCATATTATAACTAATTATCCTAATATGTGTAGCATTGATGCATGAAGTTTATAAAACACGCATGGGAAGCATATTAACCTACACAAAATATATCACCATATTATAGTGGGGCATAGTACCCAAGCATAATAAAAAAACCTAAACGAGAATCTCTAAATCCAACCAGAATATGAATCAAATAAAAAATCAAATAGAAGATGATAGAGAGACCAAGACACAAGGGGAGCTGCTTAGTAGAGACTCTCTTTTATGTATGGGAAGCATTATTGGAGCTTCCTCCTCTCGACCCAAGAATCAGGTGAATTCTGCATGCCCAGAGGGAGCAGGAGACTGAATTTGCCCTTTACAACCTTTCACATATCCATACACCATGGTTGGGAAGGGGTTGCCGTTTGGAGCTCAGCTTATGTGTTATTGTTCACAGCATTTGGGAAGCTAGGAGAGTGAGGGGGCTTCCTCTCCCTTTTGATTGGCACCTCTGCAATGTCATCACAAGGGTGCAATTGTTGTCACAGTCACAACAATCTCTGGGTCTCCCAGTGATGGTGGCCTGATAAACCATGCCAGGAGCAACACTGACAGCTATAGTGCACTACAATTCTCATTTTTTTTGTAAATTTTTGGATATTTTCATAAATAAGCACAAATCATATATAGCCAAATTTATGACTATTATGAAGTATAATGTATCATGAAAAACAATCTCAGAATCACTGGGATATGTTGAAGTGTTCCAATGTTATAACCTCATTAATTGACACCGGTCAGAATTGATTTTATTGGTCTGGTCAGGAAGGTGAAAATAGGCTGGGACATGAAGGGGTTAACTGGGAATAAAATTGTATTTATATTATTTATTAAAATACTGCATAGAGGCCTTTTATGACACTAGGAAGTACATAATATTTGAAATAAATGAAAAACAAAAATAAATTCAATAAAAATAAAAATATAAGTAAGAAGCCTACTGCCAGTCTGAATCGCTGTTTCTATTCCTACAAATAAAAAAATAAGCCCATATTTCCAATAAATAAAAATAATTTCTATACAAAGGAGAACACAATTTAAAATGTTTTACTGGTCCATTGCTGTTGAAAAAAAATAGAAAATAGACACCTACGGTATTTTCCCTTTTTTTTTCATTCAAGCTATGTCTCATTAAAAGGGGCAAAAAATTTGTTTGACTATCCAAACAAGTAAAATTTTTAAAGCAGCTTAAAATCGTGTGTACACAATAACATGAAAATGTGTTTGGTCAGGAACAAGGCAAAATGGCCTGTTCCTGAACTGGTTAATTTCCAGATACTAATTGAATGCATTTCTTTTATTTTGCAACTTTAAATATGTCACTTAAACACTGACTATTGAAAAGAGAACACATGAAGTTCAATTAACATTTGGGTATATGTGGTGTGTATTCAACAGCTGGAAGTTTCCTTTTTATGGTTGTTAGCTGGCTTTAACGTACTTTACATCAGGCTCACACATTTTAATTGATTTGTTCAGCTTTTATATCTTTAGATGAATTTATGGAGCAATAATAAAACAAGGGGAGCAAAATAAAAATAAGCAGTATACTTAGTTGGATTAGAAATCACATTTGTTTCTATAAAAAGAAAATATATTCAATTTCTCAGCTGTCCACACATAATACGTAATATGCTCGTTGCTTATTGCCGCAATCTGGGATGAGTAATTTGCATCTGAATTCAATTAGATGAAGGTTATTGCAACCACTTAAATAAAATAAAAGGCATGGCAGGTTTTCATTTGTCGCAATATGTGTCCTAATTTGTACAAATGACTTGTTAATATTTTAGGCAGCCTGCCATTGTGATCAGTGCAATGACTCCCCTGGGGACTGTTTCTAGCTCCTTGCGACACCTTACATGCTTATCAAACGTGTTAACTACCTTGAAACATCTGCCCTTATGTGCACTGAAATTTGATGACCTTTTATTTTCTAATTATGTATGTATGACACCTGAATAATATATGATTACATACTTATTTTGACATCGGCAATTTTCATAACATGAGAATAAACCAGTTCCGAGGTCCAAATGATTGCTTTCCTTTATAGTAATTGAACATATTTTCTTGTTCTCTTATATTACATTAACATGCACAGTTAACCAATATAGAGCAGAAATGTCTGTGCCCTAGCACTGCAGACCTGTTTTGTTGCTTTGTCCTCTCCTTTTGGTTGGGTTCAAAGAAAGAAGCATATTGGATAAGCAATATGCTCATCAGACCATGTCAAAAAGTAATGATCTGTCTAGCTAGCGTAATGAAAGTTTTAACCATCACTATATGCAGTCTTGCTATTTGCAATGCCTCATTAAGCTTAAGAAATTGCTGATTTGTATTACTCAATGTACAATATCCAGACTAATGGAAGGCAAAATTGCTGAACAGCAAGATCACATTTTTGCCTTCCATTGTGTCTCTCTGCCCCCACCATCTGGTATATGACTTACGTGCACTTTTGTGGGTGCTTCTAGACTTTATAAACTTAATTAAATACATATTCTGAATTACGTTCATTTCTGTACTTTCTTGTTACTCTGTGTGTTTTCATGCATTCTCTATTTAGTGATGCATAGTGTGTCTATTTTTGCATTAGATATCACCCTATGGTGAATTCAGATGTGGAATATAAAGCAACAAGACACAACACAATATTAATAAAGAGTGTACATTATGATAGACGCTCAGCAATAAATGTTCTTCTGGTGTAGTACACTCTATTTGAGAAATGTATAAAGTAGAATTGAGCGGATCAAATTGAAATGACAAATTGCTAGCTTTGCAAAATTTTCTCAACAAGTTTATAGCCAACAAACTTGCTGTGAATCACAATACTTTAAAGCGTCTAATTGCCTGGAACATATACAGTATTGTTGTGAATTTGGATTCTGGGCTCCCCCGGTGGCTACTGGTGGAATTGATCTGGTGTTTTCATCTTCTCTGTTCACCTGTTCCCATCAAGATGTGGGAGTCGCTATATAACCTTGCTGCTCTGTTAGTTGCTTGCCGGTCAACAATGTTATCAGAAGCCTCTCTGTGCTTGTTCCTGCTCCTAGACAACTACTAGATAAGTTGGACTCTTGTCCATGTTTGTTTTTGCATTTTTGTTCCAGTTCACAGCTGTAGTTTCGTTACTGTGTCTGGAAAGCTCTTGTGAACAGGAATTGCCACTCTGGTGTTATGAGTTAATGCCAGAGTTTTAAAGTAATTCCTGGATGGTGTTTTGATAGGGTTTTCAGCTGACCATGAAAGTGTCCTTTCTGTCTTCTGCTATGTAGTAAGTGGACCTCAAATTTGCTAAACCTATTTTCATACTACGTTTGTTATTTCATCTTAATTCACCGCCAATACATGTGGGGGGCCTCTGTCTCCTTTCGGGGTATTTCTCTAGAGGTGAGCTAGGACTAATATTTTCCTCTGCTAGCATTATTTAGTCCTCCGGCTGGTGCTGGGCATCTAGAATCAACGTAGGCATGCTACCCGGCCACTGCTAGTTGTGCGTTAGGTTTAGTTCATGGTCAGCTCAGTTCCCATCTTCCAAGAGCTAGTTCCTATATATGCTGATGCTATGTTCTCTTGCCATTGAGAACATGACAGTTTGACCGGCCCACAAAGTGTTAATTGTTTGGGCTGAAGCAGGAGAAAAAGAAGTGTTTAAGGGAATTTTTTTTTTTTCCCCCCTCAGAGTTTTGCTGCCTAGCCCTTAATTGCTGTCTAGCTGCTTCTTACCTCCTCTTAACCCTTGAATGGCTCTGTGTCCACCTGTTTGTAATGGATCTTCAGAGTGTAACTGCAGGTTTGAATAATCTCGCCACGAAGGTACAAAATTTGCAAGACTTTGTTTGTCATGCACCTGTATCTGAGCCGAGAATTCCTTGGCCGGAATTTTTCTCGGGGAATAGATCTCGGTTTCAGAATTTTCGAAATAATTGCAAATTATTTTTGTCCCTGAAATTTCGCTCTGCCGGAGACCCTGCACAGCAGGTCAGGATTGTGATTTCCTTGCTCCGGGGCGACCCTCAAGACTGGGCTTTTTCATTGACACCAGGGGATCCTGCGTTGCTCAATGTGGATGCGTTTTTTCTGGCCTTGGGGTTGCTTTATGACGAACCTCATTTGGAGCTTCAGGCAGAAAAAACTTTGATGTCCCTATCTCAGGGGCAAGATGAAGCGGAAATTTACTGTCAAAGATTCCGTAAATGGTCTGTGCTTACTCAGTGGAATGAGTGCGCCCTGGCGGCGACTTTCAGAGAGGGTCTCTCTGATGCCATTAAGGATGTTATGGTGGGGTTCCCTGTGCCTGCGGGTCTGAATGAGTCCATGACAATGGCTATTCAGATCGATAGGCGTTTGCGGGAGCGCAAACCAGTGCACCATCTGGCGGTGTCCACTGAGAAGTCGCCAGAGAGTATGCAGTGTGATAGAATTTTGTCCCGAAGCGAGCGGCAGAATTTTAGACGGAAAAATGGGTTGTGTTTCTATTGTGGTGATTCTACTCATGTTATATCAGCATGCTCTAAGCGCACTAAAAAGCCTGATAAATCTGTTTCCATTTGCACCTTACCGTCTAAGTTTATTCTATCTGTGACCTTGATTTGCTCTTTGTCATCTATTACCACAGACGCCTATGTCGACTCTGGCGCCGCTTTGAGTCTTATGGATTGGTCCTTTGCCAAACGCTGTGGGTATGATTTAGAGCCTTTGGAGACTCTTATTCCTCTGAAGGGGATTGACTCCACCCCATTGGCTAATAATAAACCACAATACTGGACACAAGTAACTATGCGTATTAATCCGGATCACCAGGAGATTATTCGCTTTCTGGTGCTGTATAATCTACATGATGATTTGGTGCTAGGATTGCCTTGGCTGCAATCTCACAACCCAGTCCTCGACTGGAGAGCTATGTCTGTGTTGAGCTGGGGATGTAAGGGGGCTCATGGGGATGTACCTGTGGTTTCCATTTCATCATCTATTCCCTCTGAAATTCCTGAGTTCCTGTCTGACTATCGTGACGTCTTTGAAGAATCCAAGCTTGGTTCATTACCTCCGCACCGAGAGTGCGATTGTGCCATAGATTTAATCCCGGGTAGTAAATACCCAAAGGGTCGTTTATTTAATCTGTCTGTGCCTGAACATGCTGCTATGCGAGAATATATAAAGGAGTCCTTGGAAAAGGGACATATTCGTCCATCGTCATCTCCCTTAGGAGCCGGTTTTTTCTTTGTGTCAAAAAAAGACGGCTCTTTGAGACCATGTATCGATTATCGGCTTTTGAATAAAATCACTGTAAAATATCAATACCCATTGCCGTTGCTGACTGATTTGTTTGCTCGCATAAAGGGGGCCAAGTGGTTCTCTAAGATTGACCTTCTTGGGGCGTATAATTTGGTGCGAATCAGGCAGGGGGATGAGTGGAAAACCGCATTTAATACGCCCGAGGGCCACTTTGAGTATTTAGTGATGCCTTTTGGTCTTTCAAATGCTCCGTCAGTTTTCCAGTCCTTTATGCATGATATTTTTCGCGATTATTTGGATAAATTTATGATTGTGTATCTGGATGATATTCTGATTTTTTCGGATGACTGGGACTCTCATGTCCAGCAAGTCAGGAGGGTTTTCCAGGTTTTGCGGTCTAATTCTTTGTGTGTGAAGGGTTCTAAGTGTGTTTTTGGGGTACAGAGGATTTCCTTTTTGGGATATATTTTTTCTCCCTCTTCCATTGAAATGGATCCTGTCAAGGTTCAAGCTATTTGTGATTGGACGCAGCCCTCTTCTCTTAAGAGTCTTCAGAAATTTTTGGGCTTTGCTAACTTTTATCGTCGATTTATTGCTGGTTTTTCGGATATTGCTAAGCCATTGACCGATTTGACTAAGAAGGGTGCTGATGTTGCTGATTGGTCCCCTGACGCTGTGGAGGCCTTTCGGGAGCTTAAGCGCCGTTTTTCCTCTGCCCCTGTGTTGCGTCAGCCTGATGTTGCTCTACCTTTTCAGGTTGAGGTCGACGCTTCTGAGATCGGAGCTGGGGCAGTGTTGTCGCAGAAAAGTTCTGACTGCTCCGTGATGAGGCCTTGTGCCTTCTTTTCCCGTAAATTTTCGCCCGCTGAGCGGAATTATGATGTTGGGAATCGGGAGCTTTTGGCCATGAAGTGGGCTTTTGAGGAGTGGCGCCATTGGCTTGAGGGGGCCAGACATCAGGTGGTGGTATTGACTGACCACAAAAACTTGATTTATCTTGAGACCGCCAGGCGCCTGAATCCTAGACAGGCGCGCTGGTCATTATTTTTCTCTCGGTTTAATTTTGTGGTGTCATACCTACCGGGTTCTAAGAATGTTAAGGCGGATGCCCTTTCTAGGAGTTTTGAGCCTGACTCGCCTGGTAACTCTGAGCCCACAGGTATCCTTAAGGATGGAGTGGTATTGTCAGCCGTTTCTCCAGACCTGCGGCGGGCCTTGCAGGAGTTTCAGGCGGATAGACCGGATCGTTGCCCACCTGATAAACTGTTTGTTCCTGATGATTGGACCAGTAGAGTCATCTCTGAGGTTCATTCTTCTGCGTTGGCAGGTCATCCTGGCATTTTTGGTACCAGGGATTTGGTGGCAAGGTCCTTCTGGTGGCCTTCCCTGTCACGAGATGTGCGAGGCTTTGTGCAGTCTTGTGACGTTTGTGCTCGGGCCAAGCCTTGTTGCTCTCGGGCTAGTGGATTATTGTTGCCCTTGCCCATTCCTAAGAGGCCTTGGACGCACATCTCGATGGATTTTATTTCAGATCTGCCTGTTTCTCAGAAGATGTCTGTCATCTGGGTGGTGTGTGACCGTTTCTCTAAGATGGTCCATTTGGTTCCTCTGCCCAAGTTGCCTTCTTCTTCCGAGTTGGTTCCTCTGTTTTTTCAAAATGTTGTTCGTTTGCATGGTATTCCTGAGAATATCATTTCTGACAGAGGGACCCAATTCGTGTCTAGATTTTGGCGGGCATTCTGTCCTAGGATGGGCATAGATTTATCTTTTTCGTCCGCTTTCCATCCTCAGACGAATGGCCAGACCGAGCGGACTAATCAGACCCTGGAGACATATCTGAGGTGTTTTGTGTCTGCTGACCAGGATGATTGGGTTGCTTTTTTGCCATTGGCAGAGTTCGCTCTCAATAATCGGGCCAGCTCTGCCACTTTGGTGTCCCCGTTTTTCTGTAATTCGGGGTTTCATCCTCGATTTTCCTCTGGTCAGGTGGAATCTTCGGATTGTCCTGGAGTGGATGCTGTGGTGGAGAGATTGCATCAGATCTGGGGGCAGGTGGTGGACAATTTGAGGTTGTCCCAGGAGAAGACTCAGCTTTTTGCCAACCGCCACCGTCGTGTTGGTCCTCGGCTTTGTGTTGGGGATTTGGTGTGGTTGTCTTCTCGTTTTGTCCCTATGAGGGTCTCTTCTCCTAAGTTTAAGCCTCGGTTCATCGGCCCGTATAAGATATTGGAGATTCTTAACCCTGTTTCCTTCCGTTTGGACCTCCCTGCATCCTTCTCTATTCATAACGTTTTTCATCGGTCATTATTGCGCAGGTATGAGGTACCGGTTGTGCCTTCCGTTGAGCCTCCTGCTCCGGTGTTGGTTGAGGGTGAGTTGGAGTACGTTGTGGAGAAAATCTTAGACTCTCGTGTTTCCAGACGGAGACTCCAGTATCTGGTCAAGTGGAAGGGATACGGCCAGGAGGATAATTCTTGGGTGAATGCATCTGATGTTCATGCCTCTGATCTGGTTCGTGCCTTTCATAGGGCCCATCCTGATCGCCCTGGTGGTTCTGGTGAGGGTTCGGTGCCCCCTCCTTGAGGGGGGGGTACTGTTGTGAATTTGGATTCTGGGCTCCCCCGGTGGCTACTGGTGGAATTGATCTGGTGTTTTCATCTTCTCTGTTCACCTGTTCCCATCAAGATGTGGGAGTCGCTATATAACCTTGCTGCTCTGTTAGTTGCTTGCCGGTCAACAATGTTATCAGAAGCCTCTCTGTGCTTGTTCCTGCTCCTAGACAACTACTAGATAAGTTGGACTCTTGTCCATGTTTGTTTTTGCATTTTTGTTCCAGTTCACAGCTGTAGTTTCGTTACTGTGTCTGGAAAGCTCTTGTGAACAGGAATTGCCACTCTGGTGTTATGAGTTAATGCCAGAGTTTTAAAGTAATTCCTGGATGGTGTTTTGATAGGGTTTTCAGCTGACCATGAAAGTGTCCTTTCTGTCTTCTGCTATGTAGTAAGTGGACCTCAAATTTGCTAAACCTATTTTCATACTACGTTTGTTATTTCATCTTAATTCACCGCCAATACATGTGGGGGGCCTCTGTCTCCTTTCGGGGTATTTCTCTAGAGGTGAGCTAGGACTAATATTTTCCTCTGCTAGCATTATTTAGTCCTCCGGCTGGTGCTGGGCATCTAGAATCAACGTAGGCATGCTACCCGGCCACTGCTAGTTGTGCGTTAGGTTTAGTTCATGGTCAGCTCAGTTCCCATCTTCCAAGAGCTAGTTCCTATATATGCTGATGCTATGTTCTCTTGCCATTGAGAACATGACACAGTATGTATAATTCTCTGAGTTCTCCTAGGAGTGTATTAAACCAGTTCTGAGCTTCAAAACCAAACACAGCCTTATTATTGTCTAAGTGACCTCAACCCATCGGGAAGGGAGAAACATATGGTAATGAGTCGTAACCAGCAATCGTATTTGGGTGACATGTATGGATCTAATATTTGCAACCATTTATTATACCGGCTGTGATGTGATAGCTGCAGGACATTATTTTGACTATAAGCTGCGGCCACCACCATTAGGGGCTTATCTGCAGCATTCTGTAATGCTGTAGATAAGCCCCTGATGCAACCTGAAAGATAAGATAGACAAGTTAGATTTTGGTCACCCAGATGCGGTCCGGTGCGGTCCGGGTCTGATAGGCATCACAGTTCCGGCGTCTCCCATCTTCTTGCGATGACGCCCTCTTCCTCACTTCTGTCGCGGCTCCCTGCACAGGCGTAATTCTCTGCCCTGTTGAGGGCAGAGCAAAGTACTGCTGTGCGCAGGCGCCGGTAAACATCAGAGAGGCCCGACGCCTGTGCACTGCAGTACTTTACACTGCCCTCAACAGGGTAAATCAGTACGCCTGTGCAGGAGCCGTCACAGAAGCAAGGAAGAGGACATCATCGCATGAAGATGGGAGGCGCCAGACCCGGACCTATGACGCCCATTGGATCGGACCGCACCGGACCGCCCCTGGGTGAGTATAATCTAACTTGTTTTTCTTATGTTTCAGGTTACATCGGGGGCTTATCTACAGCATTACAGAATGCTGTAGATAAGCCCCTAATGGAGGTGAACGCAGCTTATATGAAAAAAATGAGGTGACAGAATCCCTTTAGAAACCTCAATTTATGGTAATTTGTAATACCAAATGTCTGATCTCTTTTCAGGCAAATCTTCATATTGTCAAAAAAGTCTGAATGGCAGGTGATACATAACACCTAAGTCAAGAACAATTTGAGGTATGTACAAGTGCTTCTCACAAAATTAGAATATCATCAAAAAGTTAATTTATTTCAGTTCTTCAATACGAAAAGTGAAATTCATATATTATATATAGTCATTACAAACAGAGTGATCTATTTCAAGTATTTATTTCGGTTAATGTTGATGATATAACAAAATAGCGTAATGCACACCCCATAGGCCTTCATATAGTGTAATGAAGTTCCCACAGGCCTCTATAAAGAATAATGACCTCTTTATAGGCCTCCATACAGTATAATGCACTCCCCATAGGCCTCAATACAGTATATTTAACCCTCTATAGGCCTCTTTATAATATAATGCGTTACCCATAGTCATAGATACAATATTCACCTCTCCTCCTTGTTCCCCATTTTGCCGAGTGCTTGCTCATCTTAGCATAGCGGGTGCTATGTACTGTCATCATTATGCTCGCTGTCAGTGTCTGCGTCATTGACATCAGAAACAGAGGGAGAATGATGGGAGAGGGAACATTTCGCTCCCGGTCTCATCATTGCTTTTAACTGTATCGGCATCCAGCTGGCACCAGGCCCCCCTGCTTCTCAAGAGCCCTATAGCGGCTGAGTGGCAGTGCAAGGAGATTAAATCTTCCTGCTCTGCCACAAAGTGTAAGTGTATCAGTTGTGCACACCCATACAGTAACAGTAGCATAGCTCTGGGTGGGCCTCTCAGAGCACGGGGCCAGGGGTGACCGCACACCGGTAGCTACGCCACTACTTACTGCACTTTAGTAGGATTAGACAGTTACTGAAGGTGCTCCTCTATCTCATAAACAGCTCATATAATGGGTGTGTGTTATTGCTCATTATTACCAAACACTTCTTCTGAATTCTTTCCTCCACTACCTCCGCAAAAGTAGCAAGATGCCGACCTTGTGTTCTTGTAAAGCTTATTGAGATTTTTAGCATCTGACATCTGCACACTACCTCCCCAGCATATGATTTTAAAAAAGATAGTAGAATATTTCTAAGATTTTGCTGCACACATTAAATGACCTTAATTTCCGTAGGAAGTACAGTTTGGTCACCCCCTTCTTGTAAATCCTCTCTGCATGGCACCTATAGTCCAGTTTACTGTTCAAGTGGACTCCCAAGTATTTCTAACTCTTGACCTGCTCCATTTCCTGACCAGCAATAGTGACAGGTAAACATTATATCTTTCTCCTGCTATAGTTGACCACCAGTTGCTTAGTTGTCTTTATGTTTAGTTGTTAATAGTTAGCTTGGCACCAATCCAAAAAATCCAACACCACCCTCCTATATTCCTCTTCACCCTGACCCCCCTAATGCTTCTGGTGGCAAATATCAGATTTATACTTAAAATGTGCTGTATACAACATGAAAAGAAAGGGTAAAAACACCATTCCCTGAGGGATACCTGCGTCACTCAATAGTCCACCAGACACAACTGCTCACATCTGTACAAACTGTGGCTTGTCTGACAGGTAGTCCATTATCCAGTTTCTCATACCCTCCTCCACCTTCATATAAGTCATTTTTTTGCATAGTAAGAGTGGCTGTAAGGTATTGAACGCACTAGAGAAGTCAAAGAACATTGTGCCTACAGTGGTTCCATCAATGTCCAAAAATGAATGTACTGTATGTAACAGAGACATAACAGCATTGTCCACCCAAATGTATGCTGGTAAGCAAACTGTAAGGGTTCAGCAAAAGCAAACAGTAAACTTTCTAAGGATTTCATAGCATGCAATGTTAAGGCTATAGGGCGATAGGCATTTAGGGATGCTGGGAAAGAAGTCTTGGGAACGGGAACGAGGCAGGAAGTCTTCCATACACTGGTACCCTCTGTGATTGCTGGATCCTGTTAAACATGTTCTGAAAGACAGTACTCAGTTGGTTTGCACACACTTTAAAGGGAACCTGTCACCCCCAAAATCGAAGATGAGCTAAGCTCACCAGAATAAGGGGCTTATCTACAGCATTCTGTAATGCTGTAGATAAGCCCCCAATGTATCCTGAAAGATGCCGATGGGCATCGCGGTCCGGGGCCTCCTATCTTCATAGGATGACATCCTCTTCTTGTCTTCACGCTGCGGCTCCGGCACAGGCGTACTTTGTCTGCCCTGATGAAGGCAGAGCAAAGTACCGCAGTGAGCAGGTGCCGGGCCTCTCTGACCTTTCCCGGAGCCTGTGCACTGCAGTACTTTGCTCTGCCCTCAACAGGGCAGACAAAGTACACCTGCGCTGGAGCCGCAGCTTGAAAACAAGAAGAGGATGTCATTGAAAATAGATGGGAGGCCCCGGACCGGATCGCGACGCCCATCGGACCAGACTGCAGTGGGACCGCCCCTGGGTGAGTATAATCTAACCTCTTTTTCTCATTTTTCAGGATACATCGGGGGCTTATCTACAGCATTACAGAATGCTGTAGATAAACCCCTGATGCCAGTGGGCTTAGCTCATCTTCGATTTTGGGGGTGTCAGGTTCCCTTTAAGGACACTTATACTAAGTCCATCTGGCTCTTCTGCTTTGCATAAGTATAGTTTCCTAAACTGTCTCTTCTCATCACTTTGGGAGACTGAAATCAGTCTGTTCATCCCCCAATATCAATGCTGCTGCACATTTCCTAGCTCCATCTCTATCCCCTTTCCTCTGTTGGCACATGTATTGCTGAATCTGTTTATTTCATTAGCCCTTTCAACTCCCCATTCCCCTGATCTTGCCTCACTTTAAACCTAGTGGTCAGTTTCATTCCGGACTATACCTCTCTGGGGTTATTAGGGGACATTTAATTTTCTTGTTTTATTCTGAAAGCCTCCCGTGCATCATTTATTCTGTTCTTCAAGTCTCGTTGTGTCATTTTAATTTTACCTTTGTCCCTCATTTTAAATGCCATTTTTTCCTGTTTAGTATGTGTTTTAATTCTTTTGTTATACAGGGCTTATTTACAAAACACCTAATCTGTTTTTCAGGCACCAGCACATCAGTACAAAGGTAATGTAATCAGTAATTCTGCTAACCACTTCATTTACATCAGCTTCATTAACATCCTCTCCACCAGTTAAGGTACCTTCACACTAAATGATATTGCTAGCGATCCGTGACGTTGCAGCATCCTGGCTAGCGATATCATTGTGTTTGACAGGCAGCAGCGATCAGGATCCTGCTGTGATATCGTTGGTCGGAGAAGAAAGGCCAATACTTTATTTCGTCGCTGGATCTCCCGTAGACATCGCTGGATCGGTGTGTGTGACACCGATCCAGCGATGTCTTCACTGGTAACCAGGGTAAACATCAGGTTACTAAGCGCAGGGCCGCGCTTAGTAACCCGATGTTTACCCTGGTTACCAGCGTAAACATAAAAAAAAACAAACAGTACATACTCACATTCCGGTGTCCGTTAGGTCCCTCGCCGTCCGCTTCCCGCACTGACTGTGAGTGCCAGACGTAAAGTAAAAGCAGAGCACAGCAGTGACGTCACCGCTGTGCTGTGCCTTATGGCCGGCACTGACACAGTCAGAGCGGGAAGCGGACGGCGGGGGACCTGACGGACACCGGAATGTGAGTATGTACTGTTTGTTTTTTTTACGTTTACGCTGGTAACCAGGGTAAGCATCGGGTTACTAAGCGCGGCCCTGCGCTTAGTAACCCGATGTTTACCCTGGTTACCCCGGGACTTCGGCATCGTTGGTCGCTGGAGAGCTGTCTGTGTGACAGCTCCCCAGTGACCACACAACGACTTACCAACGATCACGGCCAGGTCGCATCGCTGGTCGTGATCGTTGGTAAATCGTTTAGTGTGAAGGTACCTTTATACACAACAAGTTCCAGTCTGTAAGATCAAAGCATTCACATAACACCTCTACAGCCAGAGACCAATTTTTTAAAAAAAATTATAGCAGGTTGTTTAATAGCAACTGGTCGACGAGTTGGTGACAGTAGTATAAGATTGTGGTGGGATTTCCCCAAGGAGGGCAAGGCAGACAATTAGAAAGCATTTTAAACATTAGCATAGAGGAGATCCAATATACTGTGGTCACATGGGGTATATTTTACATATTGATAGAACTTTGGCAAAGCAGTTGAGATCGTAGCTCAATTAAAATCCTCGGAAATTATCGATAGAGAGTTAGGGTGTTTCATCTGGAGCTGAGCCATAACCCCTAACAAAACTTCCCCTGCTGCCTCATTGTTCGCTGATGGTGGTACTATATGTACATCACTAATGCAAGTACAAGAGAGAATTTTTGTTGGTGATAGCAAGCCCTGAGGCCACCTGCTAGCAGCTCAATATTTGGGCAGCAATGTCACTCATTGTACAGTGGTTCAGTGGTTAGTACTACAGCCCTGCAGCACTGGAGTTCTGGGTTCACATCCCACCAAGGACAACATCCGCAAGGAATTTGTATGTTCTCCCCGTGTTTGCGTAGGTTTCCTCCGGGTACTCTGGTTTCATCCCACAATCCAAAGACATACTGATAGCGAATGTAGATTGTGAGCCCCATCGGGGACAGCAATGATAATGTGTGCAAACTGTAAAGAGCTGCGAAATATGTTGGCGCTATATAAAAATAAAGATTGTTATTATCATTTACCGTCACATGCCCCTGATTACACCATCTGCTGTTTATGTAGAGTACCACCAACACTGTGCTTCTTCTTGGCTACTTATGTGTATTTTTGTCACCTCAAAAATGAACTAAATATGGGGCTCTCAAATTACTTTTTGAAATATTTAGTACATATTAAACAATATATAATTATAAAAAAGAACAAACACAAATAGAGCATTGGTGGGAGAGCTAGGCAAAAGGACAAGTACACGGAAATCCAACATTTATGGTTATAAAGTGTGCTGAAACACCAGCGAAAAGTTGGTGGAAATGGAAAGTATGAAAAAAATATTTAGGAAGTAACCTACTCAAGTAAATAAAGTAGTCAACGACTACAGAAAATATCTGTTACAGTTCATTTCTGTGAATGCAGAACCAGTGGCACAAATAGAAAAAGAAAGTGCATTGATGTGTGCTCCAGCGTGTCAGAGACCTGAAAGTTTACACCCACGTGATCTGCTTTCATATGGTTTTGCTCCTTTTTATCTATCTATCTATCTATCTATCTATCTATCTATCTATCTATCTATCTATCTATCTATCATCTATCTACAGTATAAAGAGAAGGATACAGCAGCTCTCTGTAAGCGCTAAGACACAAGTATGCAAACATTGAGTATATGAAGTTTGGACTGCATTACTGCTACATAATATATACCTTGAAAAATAAGTGTATTTAGCACATAAATGGGTCATCTATCTATCTAGCAATATATTATTTATTTACAAATTGTGGGTACATCTTATTTAAATATAGTAAAAGAGTCTGAGCTTAACCACACAGAATAAAGTATGGTGATGCCAGCTTCATGCCTTTCTTCTCACTAACCATGGAAAACTTGTAAAAGTAGAGATTAAAAACTTAAAATGAGTGAAGCAAACCTACTAGTGTAGCTTACATACTGTATATAAACCCAAGGCAACATAGGCAAATTATTAAACAGGGCTACATATAAACTATAGTCTTTTTTTCTTATTAATAATAATAATAATAATAATAATAATAATTTTTATTTATATAGCACCAACATATTCCGCAGCACTTTACAATTAAGTGGGGACATGTACAGACAATAAATTCGGTGCGAGTTAAGACAATTTAAACAGTGACATTAGGAGTGAGGTCCCTGCGCGCAAGCTTACAATCTACAAGGAAATGGGGGGGACACAATAAGTGAAAAGTGCTTGTTATTTCAGGCCTGGCAATTATAATAAATAGGGATTTTCATACAAAGCTGCATGATCCGGTCATCAGCCCATGTGTTTAAGTGCAATAGTCAAGTATCAAGTGCAGTTATCGTGTGCATGGAGGGTGTGGAGACAGATGAATAGTAGGGTGCAGATTCAGAGTAATATTTGGAAAGAGGGAACAGGGCAAAGTTAGTTTACTGAGTAGTTGATGTGGTAGGCTTGTTTGAAGAGATGGGTTTTCAAAGCGCGCTTGAATAGGTCGGGGCTAGGTATCAGTCTGATCGTCTGGGGAAGTGCATTCCAGAGAGCTGGCGCAGCACGAGAGAAGTCTTGGAGACGGAGGTGCGAGGTTCGGATTACAGGGGATGTTAGTCTTAGGTCGTTTGTAGAACGGAGGGCACGTGTAGGGCGATAGACAGAGATGAGAGAGGAGTTATACGGCGGTGCAGAACTGTGGAGAGCTTTGTGGGTGAGAGAGATAAGTTTATACTGGACCCTGTAGCAAATGGGTAGCCAGTGTAATGACTGGCACAAGATGGAGGCATCGGTGAAGCAGCTGGACAGAAATATGATTCTGGCTGCAGTATTCAAGATGGATTGGAGAGGAGAAAGTTTGGTAAGAGGGAGACCGATCAGAAGAGAGTTGCAGTAGTCCAGACGAGAATGAATAAGAGCGACAGTAAGAGTCTTAGCAGTTTCAAAGGTGAGAAAAGGTCGGATTCTGGAGATGTTTTTAAGATGCAGGTGACAAGAGTGAGTGAGTGATCAGATATAGGGAGTAAAGGATAGTTCAGAGTCGAATATGACCCCAAGACAGTGTGCATGCTGCTTGGGAGTTATGGTTGAACCCTCCAGGGTAATTTCGATGTTGGGTAGAGTGAGGTTAGTAGAAGGGAGAAACACAAGAAGTTCTGTTTTGGAGAGATTTAGTTTCAGGTAGAGGGAGGGCATGATGTTAGAGACCGCAGACAGACAATCCTTGGTATTTTGAATTAGGGTAGGGGTTATGTTGGGGGAAGAAGTGTATAATTGGGTGTCATCAGCATAGAGATGATACTGGAACCCAAATCTGCTGATTGTTTGTCCAATAGGGGCCGTGTAAAGAGAGAAGAGGAGGGGGTCTAGGACTGAGCCTTGCGGAACCCCGATAGTAAGGGGATGAGGAGAGGAAGAGGAGCCGGCAAAAGATACAGTGAAGGAGCGGTCAGAGAGGTAGGAGGAGAACCAGGAGAGGGCTGTGTCCATGAGGCCTATGGAGCAGAGCATAGTGAGAAGGAGCTGGTGATCCACAGTGTCAAATGCAGCAGATAGATCCAGGAGAATCAGCAGAGAGCAATGACCTTTGGATTTAGCTGTTATTAGATCATTAGAGACTTTAGTGAGGGCAGTTTCAGTGGAGTGTAAAGAGCGGAAACCAGATTGTAAGGGCTCAAGATGTTTCTTGATGTTTAATTCCCCTAAAATGCTGGGTACATGAACTGCAGAGCCCTAATATCATTGAGCAGACGTTTTGGTTTACTAGATCATTATATGTTGTTAGTGATCACATACAATGGAAAAAGTTTTATTACAAATACAACTTTCACAATCTTTGTTCATTTTATGTTGTTTCCGCAAAAACTCTATTTTTAGTTATTATACACTATTGAAAAGTTGTTAGGCATGGATCTAATGGGTTAAAACTGCACTGTACTAGAGAAAAACTAGCATACAGATACGTTTTAATTATTTCATGTTATTGTTCTTTCCATCATCAGATAGCTTTAGCAGAAATAATTGGATGAGTCAGTGGGCCTGGAAAATGAATACACGTTTGACATAACTTTGAAAGCTTGTTTCCTTAAATTATGTATTTGGAAATGGAATTTCTGTATCCAATAAAACGTAGAACAAAAAGTCTGTGATAACAAAAGAACTGAAAAATCTGCAAAAAATAATTGGAAAGTCAACAAAAGGTCTAAACATATATTTGTCTAATCTACAAATTCACTTACACTGTTGTCCTGACAGATTTGTCTTATACGTAAACCAAAAGATAACACAGCAGGAATTGCTCTTTTTTATTTTGACAGCATATTTTTCTTCTCTTTTTCTTTTATAGCACATCATTAATCGAAACAAAGTCTTCTGATGTTATCACCTACACATACATGAAATATGATATATTTATTAATGTTCTCTAAGACTTGCTATAATAAACTACAGTCACTTTAGGTTTCCAAGAATCTCAATATCAACATTCTCATTAATACATATTATATTTCAGACTTTAAAGAAAAGCTCCATAGTTTGGGCAAATGTACCTAGAGTATAATGTGAATAATGCATTTATTTTTATTGTTTATGGTGAAACCTTGTCAATCTCCAACTCATGAACACGGAAACTACCTTGACTTGGTCTTCTCCCGGCTTTGCTCAGTGGATGATTTCACAAACTCCCCTCTCCCACTCTCTGACCACAACCGTCTTTCATTCTCTATCAAGAACTACCATCCCGCTCAGGTCACCCCCACTTTCCACACTTATAGAAACTTATAGGCCATTAACACCCAGAAGCTTATGAAGTATTTGCAGTCCTCATTGGCTGCTATCTCCTCCCTCTCATGTCCTGATTCTGCTCTGAAGCATTACAATGAAACCCTGCAAAGTGCCCTGGATGAAGTTGCATCTCCTATACATAGAACACCTCGGCACAAATGGCGACAACCGTTGCACATGCTGCAAACACGTTTCCTGCAGTGGTGCTCCAGGTGTGCCGAACACCTGTGGAGAAAATCTAATCTACCCGAAGATTTCATCCATTATAAGTTTATGCTTATAACATACAACTCTGCCCTTCACCTCTCCAAACAAACCTATTTCAACACCCTCATCACCTCACTATCCAATAACCCTAAACATCTCTTTGACACTTTTCATTTCCTACTCAACCCAAGAGTGCCGGCCCCAACCAAGGATCTCCATGCTGACAATCTAGCCAATTATTTAAAAGAAAAAATTGACCATATCCGACAGGAAATTATCTCCCAATCCCCTCATGCCATGCACTGTCCTCCCTCCCCAACTGCATCTAGCTCTCTCTCTGACTTTGAACCAGTCACAGAAGAAGAAGTAATCAGGCTCCTTGCATCTTCTCACCCGACCACTTGCACCAGTGACCCCATTCCGTCACATCTCCTTCAGTCCCTTTCCCCTGCTGTCACCTCTCACCTAACAAAAATATTCAACCTCTCTCTTTTCTGGTATCTTTCTCTCTGCCATCATACATCCATTACTTAAAAAACCATCCCTCGACCAAAACTGTGCTGCTAACTATGTCTCTAATCTTCCTTTCATCTCTAAACTCTTTGAACGCCTGGTCCACTCCCGTCTTATCTGCTTTCTCTCAAATAACTCTCTTCTCGACCCTCTTCAATCTGGTTTCCTCTGTTTGCACTCTACTGAAACTGCCCTCACTAAAGTTTCTAATGATCTACTAACAGCTAAATCTAATGGTCACTGCTCGTTGTTAATTCTCTTGAATCTCTCTGCAGCATTCGACACTGTAGATCATCAGCTACCCCTCACTATGCTCCGCTCCATTGGCCTTAAGGTCACCGTTCTCTCCTGGTTCTCCTCCTATCTCTCTGAGCGCTCTTTCACTGTATCTTTTGCTGGTTCAATCAGTAGATTTGGGTTCCAGTACCATCTCTATGCTGATGACACCCAATTATACATTTCTGCTCCTGATATCTCTCCTGCCTTTTTAGAAAACACCAGTGATTGTCTTACTGCTGTCTCTAACATCATGTCCTCCCTCTATCTGAAACTGAACCTGTCAAAAACTGAACTCCTCATGTTTACTCCCTCTACTAACCTACCTTTGCCCGACATTGTCATTTCCGTGTGTGGTTCCACCATTACTCCCAAGCAACATGCCCGCTGCCTTGGGGTCATACTTGATTCTGAGCTTTCATTCACCCCCCATATCCGATCACTATACCTAATTTGGACGTATCCGTGTCTGTGCACAATGAGTCATCCACAGTTGGGCGTAAACATGGATACCTAAGGAGAGGAGCTCCCCCTGGTGGTGAGTTAAGGCATATGCCTTTTTTGAATGTTAGCCTGTGAGACAACACTGTGGGGCATTGCAAAGATGGATCAAATTGAGCACATTGCTGCATGTAGAGAAGCAAATCGCATGTGGATGCATAACCTGCGTCTTAGGCTACTTTCACACTAGTGTCATTTGCAATACGTTGCAATGCGTTGTTCAGGAGAAAAAACGCATCCTGCAAAGTTGTCTGCAGGATGCGTTTTTTCCCCATAGACTAACATTACCGACGCATTGCGACGTATTGCCACACGTCGCAACCGTCGTACGACGGTTGCATCATGTTTTGGCGGACCGCCGCCACAAAAAAACGTTACATGTAACGTTTTTTTGTGCGTCGAGACCGCCATTTTCGACCTCGCATGCGCGGCTGAAACTCCACCCCCTCCTTTCCAGACCTTGCAATGGGGCAGCGGAAGCGTCGTAAGACTGCTTCTGCTGCCCAAGTCGGGCATTTCTTTCACAGCATGCGTCGGTACGTCGGACCGACGCCTGCGATGGGCCCATACCGACGCTAGTGTGAAAGCAGCCTTAATGAAAATTAACGAAATTGTCAAAGAACTGATGATGCAGCCCGACAGAGGGCCGCCAGAGCAAGAGAAACAAATGAAGTAACTGAATCACATAGAGCATCTAATGCTGCACGACAATGAGCAACACGCAACGCACAAAGTGATACACATATTTCACAAAAAAGAGAACAAGATAGAATACGTGTCCAAAATGCTAAAGCCACTCAACGACGGCAAGTTATATTTGCCACTAGAGGACTTCTCAATCAAATTGATGAGACACATATTGAAGAGCAAAATGCTGGCAAACTGACATTTCAATGTAAGTTCTGCAAATCTAAAAATTTCCAAGACGACATGGTGCAGGACAAAACATTCCCTTCCTGCTGCAAGAAAGGGTGCATCCAATTACGTCCCATTCATATGGATGATAAATTTGTCAAGTTGATGAAAGGTGAGCATCAGCACTCCAATAACTTTATGGCTAATATAAGGCAATAAAATAGCTCGCTTGCTTTGGCATCAATGGGAGCACAAGTAGCGCCATCTCCTGGGCATGGTCCATACTGTTTTCGAATTCATGGACAAATTTACCACAGAACTGCACCATTGCATCCCGCTGTGGGTAGTACTCCCAAGTTGGCCCAGATTTATATCTTGGACAGTGAAGAAGCATTAAGTACAAGAAGTCAAGGAAATAAAATTCCCTCTCAGCACTGCTATCATCTCTTGGAGAGAAAATGAAAGCAGTTAACCCACTCGTAAGAGCCTTCACAATGATGAGGGAATTTGAAATAGAGGAAGAGAGGATTGCTGAATTAGGAAAACGTGATCCACTTGAAATAACAATGTCAATTATAAATTACTACAATGATGACCAGAGATGCTACAATGCACCAAGGTGCAATGAAGTAGCTATAATTGATCAAAGTGCAATGGGTGAACCCCCACTTAATAGGGACATCAGAGTTCACCTCAAAAGTGAAAATTAAACTGTTCAAATCAGCTTTCTTCACAGAAAGTGTGATGCAATGACATATCCCCTTCTATTCCCATATGGGGACAGTGGATGGACAATAAATTTGACAACTCCAATTGCCCTAAGTGTGCAATATCAAGGAATTGGTGACATTCATCTACCATCCATACAAGTGGATCGAGATCGACAAGAAAACAATCACCCTGTTGCAGTACTATGCATACAGACTTGCCATGTGTCAATTTCAATCCCCTTTTAAATGCTGGGAAGTTAAGGCAACAATTTATCGTTGAGAGTTAAGTCAAAATTTAATCCCACAGGATCGAATATATAAAACAAAATCAAAAGGCATTACGCGTCGACAGTTATGCCGGCATTATGGATCACATCCATAATGCTGCGTTACACCAAGGGCTAAAACCTGGGACACCAGTAATTTTACGGTCCACTTTCATTGGAAGCCAATCAATGTTGAGATATGTGCTTCAATAAAAAGTGTTAAATATCTTTTCAAATATGTATACAAAGGACATGACTGTGCCAATATCAAGTTTGATACATTAAAGGGAACCTGTCACCCTCAAAATCGATGATGAGGTAAGCCCACCGGCATCAGGGGCTTATCTACAGCATTCTGGAATGCTGCTGATAAGCCCCGATGTAACCTGAAAGAGGAGAAAAAGACATTAGATTATACTCACCCAAGGGCGGTCACGCTCCGATGGGTGTCGCAGGTCCGGTCCAGGGCCTCCCATCTTCATTTTCATTCCATGACGTCCTCTTTTTGCTTTCACGCTGCGGCTCCGGCTCAACAGGGCAGACAAAGTACGCCTGCGCTGGAGCTGCGGCGTGAAGACCAGAAGAGGACATGATGGAATGAAGATTGGAGGTGCCGGAGCGGACCTGAGACGCCCATTGGACCGGACCGCACCGGGAATGCCCCTGGGTGAGTATAATCTAACCTTTTTTTCCCTCTTTCAGGTAACATCAGGGGCTTATCTACAGCATTACAGAATGCTGTAGATAAGCCCCTGATGACGGTGGGCTTACCTCATCATCGATTTTGAGAGTGACAGGTTCCCTTTAAACTTGAATGAACCAGCCATGTACCTAGATTCTCGGTATATAAGTGCCCCTGAGGGCATGTGGAGAATCAGAAAAAATAATATGCACGATGCTTCACATACCATTAAAAGGCTTGCTGTTCACCTTGAAAACATGCAGCAAGTGTTTTTTGAAGATGGTAATGGGGATATAATTATTTAAGACTCAAAAGCCTCTACTCTGCAGGCTTATTTTGAGCTAAACAGAGTTGATGCTTCAGCCCGTCAGTATTTCCACAGTGAAATCCCTTAACACTGTGTCTGGGATAGAAAAGCTGTACTAGAAGGATGGAAAAAACGACGGGCTCAATGTGGGAAAACAATTGCCTGAATGCATACAGTCTCTTTAATAGGTGGTGAGCTGTATTACCTAAGACTCCTTTTACTTCACGTAACAGGAGCAAAGTCTTATGCTGACTTAAGGACTGTCAATGGAGTTGTACATGACACGTATAAAAATGTGTGCATTGATCTTCATCTTTTGGAAGACGATTCCCAATGGGAAGATGGTATAACGGATGCAATTGCTTTCCAAATGCCCTACAACTTCGTGAATTATTTGCTATAATTTGTGTATATGGGGAACCAGCTAAGCCATTGGCATTATGGCAAAAATATAAAACCGAATTTATGGAGGATTACATCAGGCAGTGTACTCCAGAAATTGCTGAGCAGCTGGCTCTTTGTGATATTAATGAAATGTTCTTAAGCAATAAAAAATCCTGTGTTGACTACGGATTGCCAACTCAAGTAAATGCTCCAGATGAAACACTGCACCAACTGAATTATGCTGTAATAAAGCAGGAGGCTGAGCAATTGAAAGCTATGCTTAACCCCTTCCCGACCTTTGACGCAGCGTATGCATCAAGAAAACCTGTGCCAATCCGACCTGTGACGCAGCATATGCATCATGGTTGGATCGCGCTTCTGCAGGCTGGATGAAAGGGTTAACTGTAATTTCACCCGACCTGCAGGGACAGGGGGAGTGGTACTTGAGCCCGGGGGGTGGCTTCGCCCCCCCATAGCTTCGATCGCTCTGATTGGCTGTTGAAAGTGACGTTTCACTTTCAATCAGAGCGATAGTAATTTTTCACCAATGAAAATTGGTGAAATATTACAATCCAGCCATGGCCGATGCTGCAATAGCATCAGCCATGGCTGGAGACCGCGATCTGCCCCGCCACTGCCACCGATCTCCTCCCCTCCATCCTCCGTTCTATCATCTGCTGCCCTCCATCCTCCTGTCTGCTCCCCCTGTGCTCCGATCTCTCCCCACTGTCCGATTCCACCCCCGCATACTTACCGAGTACCGGCGTCCCTCCGTCTTCTCCATGGGCGCCGCCATCTTCCAAAATGGTGGGCGCATGCACAGTGCGCCCGCTGAATCTGCCATCCAGCAGATTCATTACAGGTACATTTTGATTGCTGTGATAGGTTCTATCACAGCGATCAAAATAAAAAAATAATAAAGAAACCCCCCTTTATCACCCCCATAGGTAGGTACAATAATAAAATAAAGAAAATATTTTTTTTCCCACTAGGGCTAGGGTTAGGGTTAGGGTTAGGGCTAGGGCTAGGGTTAGGGTTAGGGCTAGAATTAGGGTTAGAACTAGGGTTAGGGTTAGAATTAGGCTATGTGCACACGGTGCAGATTTGGCTGCGGATCCGCAGCGGATTGGCCGCTGCGGATTCGTAGCAGTTTTCCTTCAGGTTTACAGTACCATGTAAACCTATGGAAAACCAAATCCGCTTTGCCCATGGTGTGGAAAATACTGCGCTGAAAAACTGTGTTGTGTTTTACGCAGCATGTCAATTCTTTGTGCAAATTCCGCAGCGTTTTACACCTGTTCCTCAATAGGAATCCGCAGGTGAAATCCGCACAAAAAACAATGGAAATCCGCAGTAAATCCACAGGTAAAACGCAGTGCCTTTTACCTGTGGATTTTTCAAAAATGGTGCGGAAAAATGTCACACGAATCCGCAACGTGGACATAGACTTAGAGTTATGGTTGGAATTAGGGCTAGGGTTGGAAATATGGTTAAGATTAGGCTGTGGTTAGGGTTATGGTTAGGGTTAGGGGTGTGTTGGGGTTAGGGTTGTGGTTAGGGTTGGGATTAGGGTTAGGATTAGGGTTAGGGTTGGGATTAGGGTTAGGGGTGTGTTGGGGTTAGGGTTGTGGTTAGGGTTGGGATTAGGGTTACGGGTGCGTTGGGGTTAGGGTTGTGGTTAGGGGTGTGTTGGGGTTAGGGTTGTGATTAGGGTTATGGCTAGAGTTGGGATTAGGGTTAGAGGTGTGTTGGGATTAGTGTTGGAGTTAGAATTGAGGGGTTTAGGCACATCAGGGGTCTCCAAACGCAACATGGCAACAACTTTTGGGGTCCAATTTCTCCTGTTAACCTTGTGAAAATAAAAAATTACTTGCTAAAACATCATTTTTGAGGAAAGAAAAATTATTTTTTCATTTTCACGGCTCTGTGTTGTAAACTTCTGTGAAGAACTTGGGGGTTCAAAGTGCTCACCACATATCTAGATAAGTTCCTTGGCGGGTCTAATTTCTAAAATGGGGTCACTTGTGGGGGGTTTCTACTGTTTAGGCACATCAGGGGCTTTGCAAGCGCAACGTGACGCCCGCAGACCATTCCATCAAAGTCTGCATTTCAAAAGTCACTACTTCCCTTCTGAGCCCTGACTTGTGCCCAAACAGTGGTTCCCCCACATATGGGGTATCAGCACACTTAGGACAAACTGGACAACAACTTTTGGGGTCCAATTTCTCCTGTTACTCTTGCGAAAATAAAAAATTGCGGGCTAAAAAATAATTTTTGGGGAAAGAAAAATGATTTTTTTATTTTCACTGCTCTGCGTTATAAACTTCTGTGAAGCACTTGGGGATTAAAGTGGTCATCGCACATCTAGATTAGTTCCATGGGAGGTCTAGTTTCCAAAATGGGGTCACATGTGGGGGAGCTCCAATGTTTAGGCACACAGGGGCTCCTGTTATGATCTGATGGCCTAAGAGCAGCATGAGACGTACTCTGGAGAAGGTGGTACCTGTACTGACCGCAGACCCTGAACTTAACACCGCAACTAGAAGTAGTCGTGGAATGTACCTTTCACTCCCTAGACATCTCGACACAGCCGGAGGACTAATTACCCCTAGAGATAGAAAAGGGAAAACTATCTTGCCTCAGAGAAAATCCCCAAAGGATAGACAGCCCCCCACAAATATTGACTGTGAGAGGAGAGGGAAAAAACATACACAGACTGAAATCAGAATTTAGCAAAGGAGGCCACTTCTAGCTAAATAGAAAGGATAGGACAGAGTACTATGCGGTCAGTATTAAAACACTAGAAAATATCCACCACAGAAAATACAAAATCTCCACAGCTAACTAAAGATATGGAGGGTATATCTGCATCTCCAAAGGTACCAGCTTGGCTAAAACAAATCCTTATACAGACCAAGCTGGACAAGACAAAAACATGGAAAATTACTGAACAATAAGGCCCACAGCATGTGGACAGCAAAAATCAAGGCCAGAACTTATCTTTGTTGAAATGAACAGCAAAGCAGGAGAGACCAGGCAGAGATGTGAATCCTCCAGGAACAATGGACAACTGGCACTGACTAAAGGGTCAAGCAAGACTAAATAGCCCAGTCAAAATTGCAAAAAGTGGACACACCTGATGAATGCTGCGATCCAGAGACAGCAGCGCTACCACTTATAACCACTGGAGGGAGCCCAAGAGCAGAATTCACAACAGGCTCCTCCAAACGTGACATGGTGTCTGCTAACGATTGGAGCTAATTTTTCATTCAAAAAGTCAAATGGTGCTCCTTCCCTTCCAAGCCCTGCCGTGTGCCCAAACAGTGGTTTACCCCCACATGTAAGGTATCAGTGTACTCAGGAGAATTTGCCCAATAAATGTTAGGATCAATTTTATCCTGTTGCCCATGTGGAAATGAACAAATTGAGGCTAAAATATTTTTTTTGTTAAAAAAAGTACTTTTTCATTTTTATGGATAAATTGTGAAGCACCTGGGGGTTCAAAGTGCTCACTATGCATCTAGATAAGTTCCTTGGGGGATTCTAGTTTCCAAAATGGGGTCACTTGTGGGGTAGCTCCAATGTTTAGGCACACAGGGGCTCTCCAAACGCGACATGGTGTCCGCTAAAGATTGGAGCCAATTTTTCATTCAAAAAGTCAAATGGTGCTCCTTTCCTTCCGAGCCCTGTAGTGCGCCCAAACAGTGGTTGCCCCCCCCACATGGGGTATTGGCGTACTCAGGATAAATTGTGCAATAACTTTTGGGGTCCAGTTTATCATTTCACACTTGGGAAAATAAAAAAATTGTTGCTAAAAGATCATTTTTGTGACAAAAAAGTTAAATGTTCATTTTTTCCTTCCATGTTGCTTCGGCTGCTGTGAAGCACCTGAAGGGTTAATAAACTTCCTGAATGTGGTTTTGAGTACCTTGAGGGGTGCAGTTTTTAGAATGGTGTCACTTTGGGGTATTTTCAGCCATATAGACCCCTCAAACTGACTTCAAATGTGAGGTGGTCCCTAAAAAAATGGTTTTGTAAATTTCGTTGTAAAAATGAGAAATCGCTGGTCAAAGTTTAACCCTTATAACTTCCTAGCAAAAAAAAATTTGGTTCCAAAATTGTGCTGATGTAAAGTAGACATGTGGGTAATGTTATTTATTAACTATTTTGTGTCACATAACTCTCTGGTTTAACAGAATAAAAATACAAAATTTGAAAATTGTGAAATTTTCAACATTTTAGCCAAATTTCCATTTTTTTCACAAATAAACGCAAAAATTATTGACCTAAATTTACAAATAGCATGAAGCCCAATATGTCACGAAAAAACATTCTCAGAACCGCTAGGATCCGTTGAAGCGTTCCTGAGTTATCACCTCATAAAGGGACACTGGTCAGAATTGCAAAAAACGGCCAGGTCATTAAGGTCAAAATAGGCTGGGTCATGAAGGGGTTAATGAAGCTCAGAAATCCGCTTTCGATGCATTTATGCAAGCAGTCAATGCTGAATCACAGCCAGACGACACTAGCTCACACTGTTTTTTTCTGGACGGCCAGGAGGCAGTGGGAAGACATTTTTGTACAACTGCTTGCACAAGACACTACAAGCAGAAAATAAGTCTATTTGCTCAAGAGCCTCCACTGGATTGGCTGCTACATCACTACAAAACGGTAGCACCTACGATTCAAGTTTGGCCTTGGAATTACAACAAATGAGACCACAGTGTCAAAAATTAAGCCAACCTCACTTCAAGCAAAGGAGCTTAGGAAGTCATCTGTTGTTATTTGGGACCAAGTAACAATGATTCCCTGTTTTAATATGAACGCTGTGGATAATTTGTTCCAAGACATATGTGGAAAAAAAGACCATTTGGTGGAAAAGTTTTCATAAATGGTGGTGACTTTCATCAAACCCTACCAATAGTGGAAGGTGGAAAAAGAGCCCAAATTGTACAGTCCACCATTAAATACTCAAAATCCTGGAATCAGTTTTCACGGTTCCAGTTACAAAAGAATATGAGAACATCTCAGGATGAAGTTGAGTACAACTCATGGTTACTGAATCTTGGCAATTGAGAGTTGTCAAATGTATATGGTCTACCAGAAGACACAATTGAAATCCCGAATTCTTTTATTGAAGAGATTAATTACAGCTATTTTTGGTGACTCAATTGAGATTGCCCATGCAACGGTAGAAGAAATTGCCAAAAAAGCAATTCTTACGCCATTGAATGATGACGTTCACGCCTCGAACGACAAAATTCTTAGTCAAGTTCAAGGTGGACATTCAACATATCACTCCGTGACACAATTATGGAAGAGGAGGGTGTGATTCTCACAGATTACCCTGTAGAGTTTCTTAACTCTTTGAATCCCATTGGGATTCCTCCTCATAAACTAAAGCTGAAACCAGGAGCTGTAATTACTCTCCTGCGTTATCTTAACAGAAAGTGTGGTCTTTGTAATGGCACAAGGCTTTATGTGAAAAGCTTAAAAGCAGACGTTATTCATATCTTTAGCTTTAAATGGAAAACAAAGGGTCAGACAGTTCTTATTCCAAGAATTGACCTGATTTCCAAAGATAAAAACTTGCCAGTCCAGATGCGATGGGCATCAGGTTCCTGTCATGTTGGCTTTTACAATGACCATCAATAAATCTCAGGGACAGTCCTTGTATGTTGTAGGAATTTATTTATTTGCCTCTCCCAGTGTTTTCACGGGGGAAGTTATATGTGGCTTTCTCCAGGGAAAGGAAAAGCCAACAAATAAGGGTCAAAATATTTGAGACACAGAAGCAAGGTAAACTTATTCCTAACGTTGACAAATAGTTTACTGTCAACTGTGTGTACAAAAAAGTATTTTATTAAGCTTTTTAACAATTGTAAAAGCCCAAAAATTTTGTACACAAAAGCGGGACTAACTACTAGCCGCTCTCTACGGACCAAATATTTGGCATGTGCAGGGCCTTGGGGGCAGATCTCAAGTGTGCTCAACTTTGTGAATTAGCTTAGGCTCAGGAACATTGAGGAATTGCGCTATTGGATAGCTCTACCCGTTCATTTCCTTTAGGAATAGGGCTATGGGATAGCTCTACCTGTTCACTTCATGGATAGCGCTATTGGATAGCTCTACCAGAACAGTATTAACTACAGAGCTTTGTTATACACAAGGTAGGAGTGGCAGGAGAGGTACACCAGGTATTTATGTTTGCTATTAGTCTGCACATACACCAGTCTGGTGCATGGGTACACCCCATTGCGTGGTTCGTAATCACCGTGCGTGCCCGAAGGGCGCGCAATCACTTAATGTGTTTAAAGGTGGTGCGCACATTTGTCCAGACTGTGTTCATGTGAAAGACCCGCAGACATGTCAGTTTTTTACATACATCATAGACAAAATGATTGTCACACATGTGCACACTGATGCCTGGGAAGAAGCAGTACAGTTTGTGCAGCCGACTGCTGAATGCAGTTCTAATAATTGTTGCCTGGTCTCCCTGTGATCATCACGACCAGGCGACAATGAAGGGAGTTGTATGCAGCACCTAAAGTGTACCTCCTGTGTAAAATTAAGAATTAAAAAAAAAATGGCATGGGCTCCAGTTCAATTTTCATAACCAGCAGAGAGAAAGCCCACTGCTGGGGGCTGATGTTAGTATTCTGGGAAAAGGGACAATATTCCAAAAGGTTCCCGGCTATTATTAACAGGTCATGGCTGCTTGCTTAGCCTTTGCTGATGAATTTACAAGGGACTCCAGAAAAATGATGTAGGATCCTTCTATAAATTCAAATCAACAAAGGCTAAACAGACTGCTGTGGGCTTATATTAAATAGCCTGGGAAAGGGCCATGGAAATAGTCGCCTTCTCAGTCTACCAACATCAGCCCTCAGCTGCCCCAGAAATGGCACTGTTGTGAACTCTATTTCTGGGCTCCTTCTTGTGGTCACAAGTGGTACTGTGTGAGTGCTGTCTTTCTGCAGGTTTGTGACTGGCATCAGCTGTCTCGTTATCTGTGGGCTGGTTTTCTATTTAAGCTCACTTGGACTCTCAGTCTATGCCTGCTGTCAATGTATTCAGTGCTATTCTGATTCCTTCTGACTACCTTGCTCCCAGTCTCTTCAAGAGAAGCTAAGTTTCCGTTTTGTTCATTTTTTGATCATCAGTGTTCTATTTGTTTCTTGTCCAGCTTGCTAATATGTGATTTCCCAGCTTGCTGGTAGCTCTAGGGGGCTGAGTTTCTCCCCCCACACCGTTAGTTGGTGTGGGGGTTCTTGAATTCTCAGCGTGGATATTTTGTTAGGGTTTTTTGCTGACCGCACAGTTTGCTATCTGTCTTCTGCTATCTAGTATTAGCGGGCCTCATTTGCTGAATCTGTTTTCATTCCTACGTGTGTCTTTTCTCCTTACCTCACCGTTATTATTTGTTGGGGGCTTCCTATATCTTTGGGGTTATTTCTCTTGAGGCAAGTGAGGTCTTGCTTTCTCTTTAGGGGTAGTCAGTTTCTCAGGCTGTGTCGAGACATCCAGGATTTTAGGCACGTTCACCGGCTACCTTTAGTGTGTTTGGATAGGATCAGGTTTTGCGGTCAGTCCAGTTACCATATCCCTAGAGCTTGTGTCTATGTTTAGTTACTTAGCTAGTATTTCCTGTGATCCCCAGCCATTGGGATCATAACAGTACAGCAGGCCACAAAAGTGTTTAATGCATCGCATGAAGTGGGATAAAAGAAGTCCTGAGTACAATTTTTTTTTTTTCCTCCTTTGCTGCAGTCTGTCTAGCTTCTCTCATCCCCTTAATCTCTGGGGGGTTTTGAGCTCAGCTGCAGACATGGATATTCAGAGTCTGACTTCTAGTGTGGATCATCTTGCTGCAAAGGTGCAAAATATTCAGGATTTTGTTGTTCATAGCCCTATGTCTGAGCCAAAGATACCTATTCCTGAGTTGTTTTCTGGAGATAGATCTAGGTTTCTGAATTTTTGGGAATAATTGTAAATTGTTTCTATCTTTGAGACCTCGTTCCTCTGGTGATTCCGCTCAGCAAGTTAAAATTGTTATCTCCTTGTTACGTGGCGACCCTCAAGATTGGGCGTTCTCTCTGGCGCCAGGAGATCCTGCATTGCTGAATGTGGATGCGTTTTTTCTGGCGCTTGGACTGCTTTATGAGGAACCTAATCTTGAGAACCAGGCAGAAAAGGCTTTGCTGGCTATCTCTCAAGGTCAGGATGAAGCTGAGGTGTACTGTCAAAAATTTCAGAAATGGTCAGTGCTTACTCAATGGAATGAGTGTGCCCTGGCTGCAAATTTCAGAGAGGGTCTTTCTGAAGCCATTAAGAATGTTATTGTGGGGTTCCCCACGCCTGTAAGTCTGAGTGATTCAATGGCTTTGGCCATTCAGATTGATCGGCGTTTGCGGGAGCGCAAATCTGCGCATCCTCTGGTTCAGAGACCTGAGTCAATGCAATGTGACAGAATTCTGACTAGAATTGAGCGACAAAGTCATAGACGTCAAAATGGGTTGTGCTTTTACTGTGGTGATTCTACTCATGTTATCTCAGCATGCTCTAAGCGCTTAAAAAAAATCGCTAAACCTGTCACCATTGGTACTATACAGCCTAAGTTCATTTGTCTGTTACTTTAATCTGTTCTTTGTCATCCTACTCGGTTATGGCTTTTGTGGATTCAGGTGCTGCCCTGAATCTTATGGATTTGTCGTTTGCCAAGCGCTGTGGTTTTGTTCTGGAGCCTTTGGAATTTCCTATTCCACTGAGGGGAATAGATGCTACGCCATTGGCTGAGAATAAGCCTCAGTATTGGACTCAAGTGACCATGTGCATGACTCCTGTACATCAGGAGGTGATTCGCTTTCTTGTACTGCATAATTTTCATGATGTTGTAGTTTTGGGTCTGCCATGGCTGCAGGCCCATAATCCAGTTCTGGATTGGAAAGCTATGTCTGTGTCAAGTTGGGGTTGTCAGGGGATTCATGGCGATGTCCCTTTGGTGTCAATTGCTTCTTCCACTCCTTCTGAGGTCCCTGAGTTTTTGTCGGACTACCAGGATGTATTTGATGAGCCCAGATCTGGTGCCCTGCCTCCTCATAGGGATTGTGATTGTGCTATAAATTTGATTCCTGGCAGTAAGTTCCCTAAGGGACGACTTTTTAATTTGTCTATACCAGAACATGCCGCGATGCGGAGTTATATAAAGGAGTCTTTGGCAAAGGGACATATTCGCCCATCCTCCTCCCCTCTTGGTGCAGGATTCTTTTTTGTGGCCAAGAAGGATGGTTCTCTGAGACCTTGTATAGATTATCGTCTTCTAAATAAAATCACGGTCAAATTTCAGTATCCTTTGCCATTATTGTCTGATCTGTTTTCTCGGATTAAGGGATCCAGTTGGTTCACCAAGATAGATCTTCGTGGTGCGTATAACCTTGTGCGTATCAAGCAGGGGGACGAATGGAAAACAGCATTTAATACGCCCGAAGGCCATTTTGAGTACTTGGTGATACCTTTTGGACTCTCTAATGCTCCTTCTGTGTTTCAGTCCTTTATGCATGACATTTTCCGAGAATATCTGGATAAATTTATGATTGTGTATCTGGATGACATTTTGGTCTTTTCTAATGATTGGGAGTCCCATGTGAAGCAGGTCAGGATGGTGTTTCAGGTCCTGCGTGCTAATGCTTTATTTGTGAAGGGCTCAAAATGTCTCTTCGGAGTACAGAAGGTTTCCTTTTTGGGTTTTATTTTTTCTCCTTCTACTATTGAGATGGACCCAGTCAAGGTCCAGGCTATTCATGACTGGACTCAGCCTACATCTGTTAAGAGTCTTCAGAAGTTCTTGGGTTTTGCTAATTTTTACCGTCGCTTCATCGGTAATTTTTCTGGCGTGGTTAAGCCCTTGACGGATTTGACCAAGAAAGGTTCTGATGTGACTAATTGGTCTCCTGCGGCAGTGGAAGCCTTTCGGGAGCTGAAGCGCCGGTTTTCTTCAGCTCCAGTCTTTTGTCAGCCTGATGTCTCTCTTCCTTTCCAGGTCGAGGTGGATGCTTCTGAGATTGGAGCAGGGGCTGTTTTGTCGCAGAGAAGCTCTGATGGCTCTGTGATGAAGCCTTGTGCCTTCTTTTCAAGAAAGTTTTCGCCTGCCGAGCGGAATTATGATGTTGGTAATCAGGAGTTGTTGGCTATGAAGTGGGCATTTGAGGAGTGGCGACATTGGCTCGAGGGAGCTAGGCATCGTGTGGTGGTCTTGACTGATCACAAAAATCTGATTTATCTCGAGTCTGCCAAGCGCCTGAATCCTAGACAGGCTCGTTGGTCGTTGTTTTTCTCCCGTTTCGATTTCGTGGTCTCGTACCTGCCTGGTTCGAAGAACGTGAAGGCTGATGCCCTTTCTAGGAGTTTTATGCCTGACTCTCCGGGAGTTTCAGAGCCGGCTGGTATCCTCAGAGAGGGAGTGATTTTGTTTACCATTTCCCCAGATTTGCGACGAGTGCTGCAGAAATTTCAGGCTGATAGACCTGACCGTTGCCCACCAGAGAGACTGTTTGTCCCAGATAGATGGACCAGCAGAGTTATTTCCGAGGTTCATTCTTCGGTGTTGGCAGGTCATCCTGGGATTTTTGGTACCAGAGATTTGGTGGCTAGGTCTTTCTGGTGGCCTTCCTTGTCGCGGGATGTGCGTTCCTTTGTTCAGTCCTGTGGGATTTGTGCTCGGGCTAAGCCTTGCTGTTCTCGTGCCAGCGGTTTGCTTTTGCCTTTGCCTGTCCCGAAGAGGCCTTGGACGCACATTTCCATGGATTTTATTTCAGATCTTCCAGTATCTCAGAGAATGTCTGTCATCTGGGTGGTGTGTGATCGTTTTTCCAAAATGGTCCATTTGGTGCCCTTGCCTAAGTTGCCTTCCTCCTCCGATTTGGTTCCTTTATTTTTTCAGAATGTGGTTCGCTTGCATGGCATCCCTGAAAATATTGTGTCTGACAGAGGATCCCAGTTTGTGTCCAGATTTTGGCGGATTTTTTGTGCTAAGATGGGCATTGATTTGTCTTTTTCGTCGGCCTTCCATCCTCAGACGAATGGCCAAACCGAGCGAACTAATCGGACATTGGAAACTTATTTAAGATGTTTTGTTTCTGCTGATCAGGATGATTGGGTGACTTTTTTGCCATTGGCCGAGTTTGCCCTTAATAATCGGGCTAGTTCTGCTACTTTGGTTTCGCCTTTTTTCTGCAATTCTGGTTTTCATCCTCGTTTTTCCTCGGGTCAGGTTGAGCCTTCTGACTGTCCGGGGGTGGATTCTGTGGTCGATAGGTTGCAGCAGATTTGGAACCATGTGGTGGACAAATTGAAGTTGTCACAGGAGAAGGCTCAGCGCTTTGCCAACCGCTGTCGCGGTGTTGGTCCCCGACTTCGTGTTGGGGATTTGGTATGGCTGTCTTCTCGGTATGTTCCTATGAAGGTTTCCTCTCCTAAATTCAAGCCTCGCTTCATCGAGGCTATAAGATTTTGGAAATCCTTAACCCGGTGTCTTTTCGTTTGGACCTCCCAGCATCGTTTGCCATTCATAATGTGTTCCATAGGTCTTTGTTGCGGAGGTATGTGGTGCCTGTGGTTCCTTCTGTTGAGCCTCCTGCTCCGGTGCTGGTTGAGGGCGAATTGGAGTACGTGGTGGAGAAGATCTTGGATTCTCGTATTTCCAGACGGAGGCTCCAGTATTTAGTTAAGTGGAAGGGCTATGGTCAGGAGGATAATTCCTGGGTTGTCGCCTCTGATGTCCATGCGGCCGATTTGGTTCATGCCTTCCATGCGGCTCATCCTGATCGCCCTGGGGGTCTTGATGAGGGTTCGGTGACCCCTCCTCAAGGGGGGGTACTGTTGTGAACTCTATTTCTGGGCTCCCTCTTGTGGTCACAAGTGGTACTGTGTGAGTGCTGTCTTTCTGCAGGTTTGTGACTGGCATCAGCTGTCTCGTTATCTGTGGGCTGGTTTTCTATTTAAGCTCACTTGGACTCTCAGTCTATGCCTGCTGTCAATGTATTCAGTGCTATTCTGATTCCTTCTGACTACCTTGCTCCCAGTCTCTTCAAGAGAAGCTAAGTTTCCGTTTTGTTCATTTTTTGATCATCAGTGTTCTATTTATTTCTTGTCCAGCTTGCTAATATGTGATTTCCCAGCTTGCTGGTAGCTCTAGGGGGCTGAGTTTCTCCCCCCACACCGTTAGTTGGTGTGGGGGTTCTTGAATTCTCAGCGTGGATATTTTGGTAGGGTTTTTTGCTGACCGCACAGTTCGCTATCTGTCTTCTGCTATCTAGTATTAGCGGGCCTCATTTGCTGAATCTGTTTTCATTCCTACGTGTGTCTTTTCTCCTTACCTCACCGTTATTATTTGTTGAGGGCTTCCTATATCTTTGGGGTTATTTCTCTTGAGGCAAGTGAGGTCTTGCTTTCTCTTTAGGGGTAGTCAGTTTCTCAGGCTGTGTCGAGACGTCCAGGATTTTAGGCACGTTCATCGGCTACCTTTAGTGTGTTTGGAAAAGGATCAGGTTTTGCGGTCAGTCCAGTTACCATCTCCCTAGAGCTTGTGTCTATGTTTAGTTACTTAGCTAGTATTTCCTGTGATCCCCAGCCACTGGGATCATAACATGGCACATCCATAAGGTGCACCCAATCTGATGCTTAGTCTCGCTCTTCCCAATTGCCCAGTAGTGGTGGTAAGAGTGATAATTGGGTTGGGGTTGTTGGTAGCTTTGCATTGTCAGCTAGCATCAAGCCCAGGGGTTAATAACGGAAAGGCGTCTATAAGAAGCCCATTGATAAACCCATATTAAGTATTAAAATAAACACACAGCAAGAATAAAATCCTTTATTTGAAATAAAACTCAACACCCTCTTTTACACATTTATTTAAAAAAAACATATTTCTCACATGTCCAACAAGAACACAATCCTCGGACACCCATGTACCCTGCTAAAGAATTAAAATAATAAACAACCATATTCCTCACCTGTCCGATGAGAAGATAACACATAATGTCCTACTCTGTAATCCATCTCTGCTTCATCTGGATTTCAAACTGGCATGAAGTGACCATTCAGGATGAAATCAAGTAGACATTGAGCTGCTGAGAGCACAGCTTTAGTTTTAGCAGTGACATCATAGAGGTTACCACTAGTGTTGAGCGATACCTTCCGATATTTGAAAGTATCGGTATCGGATTGGATCGGCTGATATCCAAAAAATATCGGATATCGCCGATACCGATACCCGATACCCGATACCAATACAAGTCAATGGGACACAAATATCGGAACGTAATAGGGAGCGATCCTGGATGGTTCCCAGGGTCTGAAGGAGAGGAAATTCTCCTTCAGGCCCTGGGATCCATATTCATGTAAAAAATATAGAATAAAAAAAAAAAATATGGATATACTCACCCCTCTGACGAGCCCTGGCTGTCACCGCTGCAAGCGTCTGCCTCCGTTCCTAAGAATGCAGAGAGTGAAGGACCTTCGATGACGTCGCGGTCACGTGAGCGGTCACATGAGCTGTCAAGCGACCAATCACAAGACCGTGAAGTCATCGCAGGTCCTACACTCACTGCATTCTTAGGAACGGAGGCTGCCGGTTGCACCGCTGAGGTCCAGGGTCCGTCGGAGGGGTGAGTATATCCATATTTTTTATTTTTATTCTTTATTTTTTACATGAATATGGATCCCGATCCCGATTCCCAATATCGCAAAAATATCGGAACTCGGTATCGGAATTCTGATACAGCGAATATCGGCCGATACCCGATATTTGCAGTATCGGAATGCTCAACACTAGTTACCACCAGTCACTGAAACTGCTGATCCCAAGGGGCAGCTCTTTGTGAGTGGCCTGATGAACTGTGGTGATCGCAATGAGATCACCGCTAGCACTGTAAGCACAGCGGTCTGTTTAGCCTTTGCTGGATTCAATTTATTGTGGTACCCTATGTAATTTTTTTTCTGTGGTCCTCAGTAAACTCACCAATAAAGGCTAAGCAAACAGCTGTGACCTATTATTGATAGCCTGGGAACCTTTTGGAAGATTATCCCCGTTCCCAAATTATTAATATCAGCCCACGGCCATGGGCTTTCCCTCTCATGGTTTTGAAAATTATGTGGGTGCCCATGCCATGTTTTTTATTTAATTCTTTATTTTACCAATGATGTACACAGCCCGTGCTCAATACAACTTCCATCATTGTTGACTAGTTGTGCTAATTGCAGGCTGACCCGGCGATAAAGATGAGAGCTTCCTTCATAAGCCGGTAACTGGAATCAGAGCAAACTGTACTACTTTTCCCAGGTGCCAGTAAGTATCACACAGACAGCACATGAATGTGACACATGGACAGCAAACAGATACACGGATGTCACATGGATGGCAAATAAGAGCATACGGATAGCACACGGAAATGGATCACGGATCTCACCAATACTGTTTTTTCTTGTACAGGAATTACCAGGAAGTGTGAAGGAATCCTAAAATATCTTTTTACATATAAAAAATAGGAAAGGAGATGCATGTTACTATGTGAGGTTTTATCAATCACAGAGGGACAAAAGAAAACAACAAAGAGGAGCCAAATAGAAGAAGGAAGCGGAGCGATGGCAGTGGGACAGATATGGGGAAAGTCAAAGAAAAGTGATGAATATGCAGCGCCCCAGAGTCCTGGTCGTTGCAGTAATGTTATTCTCCCACCAGGGGGAGTGATATTACATCTGATGGCAATAAAGGAGATCTTCCTACCAGGTATCACAAACCATACACCACAATTCACACTCCAGTCCACCAGGGGGAGCCTTGCTCCTATCTACTAGGGCACTCCTCACAGAAGGGTAAAACTGGTGAGCTGGATAGAAAGTTAGGGAGAAGCTAACTGGGCTTTGCCCAGGCAAGACCTATCAGGCAGACAGGGGGAAAGGAGGAACATCGGAGCTGCAGACAGAGGGTCCTTGACAGGGGTGGGATCCTGTCAGAGGCCTAGCAAGACAGAAAGACACGGAGCTGCGCCTGCCCCACGTGCGGCAGCATCCTAAGAAAGGACACAAAGAGAATTGTGTTGTAGAGGGTGAGAAACGAAGTCATAGCACAAGGAGATAACACCAGAAGGAGTTCTGCCCTGCAATAGACTGCCTCCTTCTGAGGCTCATAGCCGGTGGCCGGAACACCGAGGGAGCAACCGTCTCCAAGCCTTGCTCCAGAGACCGGCAGTACAGTCAATTCCAAGTTGGCTGCCCGACCTTAATACCTAAGAAGACACGGTGGCAAGTTGTGGGGGTCGGGGTGTCTCTAGGGTCCCTATAAACAAGCCTCAGGCCATCAGTCATATGGGTTTGTCCTATCCATACCATCTGGGGGACAGAGAGGAAGAAATAACATCTAGAACATCTACAACAGTTGTGAGGACCTTACCGAGAAGCTCAGCAGGGAGGTACTACAACACACAGGCGCTAGAGGAAGGCTACTGATTTCCACCTGGATAAGGGGACTCTGGATTTGCCTTCAGACCGGCTGGACTCTGCCTGCCCTGTGACCTGGTGCACTGCACTGTGGATGCTGAAGTCTTCAGTAAAGGTAAAGAGACTGCAACCTTGTGTCCTCATTATTCACTGCGCCTTACATCATCCGCCATCACCATCTACACTTCTGGGAAGCCCTGGGGACACACTTCACCTGTGGGAAGGTATACCATCTAGCTGGCATCACATAATCCCCAGAGGACCCCTAAGCAGCGTCGGTCACCCTGACC
The DNA here is from genome assembly GCF_051348905.1 of Ranitomeya variabilis. NCBI lineage: Eukaryota > Metazoa > Chordata > Amphibia > Anura > Dendrobatidae > Ranitomeya > Ranitomeya variabilis. Next base: position 320,520,426 of record NC_135236.1, read on the forward strand.
GAATACCACAGGTGGCATCACGAACACTATTCCAAACTATTCCTTTTATTTGACACCCCTCAAAGGGCCACGGACCGGGTCGGGCCACCGTGACTTCCCTGCAGAATACTGAAGGACTCGGTACCCCATTGCCCTTACGTGGGGGCGCTCCAAATACGTGAGGCCCATCATAATACATAAAATTAGCATCTGGCTAACATTTTGATGGATTACCACAATACGTATTTCCAAAAATTTAGACCTCTGTTTCATAATCTAATTTTTAGGGGAAATTCAAAGCAAATTCTATTAATTTAGATTACATTTCCCTATATATTTTCTAAAATATGTTTTTAAGTTTGCTTTACTTTTTAATCTAGTTGCCCAATTATAACTATAAGCTTATTATAAAATAAACCTGGTCTATGTGGATCTCCAAAAAGGCTTCTATTCAGAAAGCAGAAGTTTACATGAAACAACACTAATAAATTGAATCTGTCAACACGTTTTTGATACTTATTCTAGAGCAGCATAATACAGGAGCTGATTCCAGTGTTGTGTCACTTAAGGTACCGTCACACTCAGCAACTTTGCAATGAGAACGACAACGATCCGTGACGTTGCAGCGTCCTGGATAGCGATCTCGTTGTGTTTGACACGCAGCAGCGATCTGGATCCCGCTGTGATATCGCTGGTCGGAGCTAGAAGTCCAGAACTTTATTTGGTCGTCAGGTCGGCGTGTATCGTCATGTTTGACATCAAAAGCAATGATGTCAGCAATGTATTACATGGAGCTAACGACCTGTGAGAACGATAAGTGAGTCACCGCTACGTCACAGGATCGCTCCTGCATCGTTCTGGAGCTGCTGTGTTTGACGTCTCTACAGCCACCAAAACAGCGACGCTCCAGCGATCGGCTCGTTGTCTATATCGCTGCAGCGTCGCTGAGTGTGACGGTACCTTTACTCAGCAATTTGTTGCAGTTTCAATACAATCACTGTTTTATCAGCAGGAGCTTACTAATGCAAGACTAGCTGTCATGTTCAAGCCAGACCAGCTAATCTGTGTAACCCCGCTCCCACCACTGACTGACTGTTTGCTGACAATGCACTGTGAATATAGAGGAAGCAGCCAATCAGGTGTGTGGGCGGGATTATACATTTTGACCACTGCTGCATCTACAGCAGAGAAAACAGAGATTCCATCCAAACTGCACCAAGCATCCCAGTAAGTGATACATCACTGGAATTGGGCTATTCCCCTACATCATGCTGCTCTCGGATTACAAAAACCTGCTTACAGATTCCATTAAATTAAACCCTTGTGTTTCCTATTCATAGTCTCACTACTTGGTATACATGTTTTAAGCTCTTGTACCCTCTAAAATATTCATGCAAACATTTGGTACGCAAAAGTTTTTGGCTATACGAAAAACTAGATTGCTACTTAGCTACCATACTGTTCAACTGATGTTTAGAAAATAGCAGATAAGAAACTTCAGAAGAGAAATGACACATGGAGAACAAAAGCTCTTGGCTAAAAGACAATCGCCACTGTGCTTGTTGATGTATTCATTTACAAACATGCTGCCCAAGATCATATTCTTAATCTCTTCCAAAGGGTGTCCAATACTCTGATAATGCTGACATAATTCGGAAGAAAAACATTTATAAAGCAGCTCTATACACTGTGTAGTGGCCATTCTGGGGTGCTGCATCTTAGTTCACCTTAAACTTTAACCTATTTCAGCCATGTATTTTTCAGTATGGCCTTTTTTCAGTGATGATAACACAAAATGTATGTGGAAAGATGAATGTTTTTTTTTTGTCAGCAGCTCTTTGAATATTTCAGTTAAATGTTAGTTCATATTGAATGGTAATTAACAGATATTTATTTTACACTTAAATCAATATAATAAGAATATGTGGATGTTAGAACATTAGCTGCTCTCATAAAAAAAAAAGATTTTTTTCATTGTGATATTTACAGAATCTGATTCCTATCCACTGACTATGAGTGACTAGTGTGTATAAACCTTACCGCTGGTGTTCATTTTCATTTGGGAGGTGACAGACATCTAGTTAGGCATTCTGCTAAAACACTTACATTATGTGCTGTAGGGCTTCATATCACAGCTTGTTAATAACAGGAGATGGGTGCAACTATATTTAAACCACAACACAGAGAACTTTGGTGCTTAAAGGATTAGAAAAGAGTGTAGCCTGGCGCTGCGAAGGAATGTTCCACAGATGCACTATTTCATTTTCACCTTCTAGATAAAATCTGCAACTTCTATCAAACTGGAGAGGAAAATCTAATAAAGGCAAGACTGATACAAGATATTATATTTTTAGTAACACTCAGTGCTTGCAGCCGATGAATAAAAATAGAGCACACTGGTGAACAAAATAGCCAATGGCCGAGGAGTCTTTGATGTTCTACTAATGGCAAATATAGACTTTTTTTGTATTGTTTGAGGAGCATTTGCATTACGGAGAATAATAGTCTTACCCATCTAAAAAGAAAATGTATGGGTTAGCTAAGAATAACAGTGCACAATGTCTTTAAGATGATGGTGGACCCGCCAAGATTTTCAAGGTGAAGACGCCTCTATAAAACGTCAGTGTAGTTGTTCTCAGAGTGTTTTCTTGGACATTTTTTCAGTCACTTTTGTGGCTGATGTTTTTTATTGATAATTAAAACAATTAATTATTAGTAGATTCCAAACGGAAGACACCTAAAGAATGAAAAGGTCACTTCTTTAAGCCACTTCCTGGCTTTCGAAACCTGAAGCATTTAAGAGAAGTGACAAAGATTGAACACATGCACAAATCATTTTAACATTGCTGTGCATTATGCTCCTTCTTTGTGTCATTCTTTAGTGCGTTTTCAGGTGAGTTCCAGATGGAGCCGACCTGAATAAGAGGTTGCATGCACATACCCTAATAGCGAAATGAATCACTTGACATTTATCTAATAGTTGACAGAAATACCAGTTAATGTTCATCGTTATTTGAATAGTTTATATTTTAAGGTACCCATACATTTTAGATAATTATTGAATAAAAGCTTATACTTCTGACATTGACATCTCCATTTCGCCTGACTTCTCTGTACACATGATCATTTGGTCTTTGGTCGTGACAGCTCTGTCTGAAGAACATAAGGATTGGGCATTTGAATTCAAATTCCCCATCCTTCTCTCTTGGTACTTAAAGAACTTGGAACAAATAATTCCAACATTTACTGTTGGTATCGATCAATTGTGCTACTGTAAGAAATCTAATTACTGATAACATGTAAATAGCACTCATGAAAACATTTAAAATAAGTATTGATGCCTAGTTTATACCCTGTGATTGGCAGCAGTGGCCACGTACTTGGAGTAGTATGCCCTGATTAGCACATCTGCTGATGTCGTGTTACAGTCACAAGACAGCTGCAGACAATCACAGGACATAGCAGTAAGGTGACTGAAGAGTGAAACGTTATTACTTCCTGTCCCAAAGCAGACTATCAGAGTGGCCAGAGCAGGATTCATGGGGCTAGTGAGTATGTCTCATTTCATTTTTTTATTAGCCCTCCATCCTTGACATTGGTAATATTGTTGTAGTGGTTGGGCAACCACTTTAAACGCTGGGAAAACCTATTTAACATGTCAGCTCATTCTAATTTAGTAACATACAGTATATACATTGGAAACAATAGAAAGGTTTATTTTATTTCTGAAACTATTAGGCACAAATAATTGTAGTTATGGATAATATCCAAAAACATTAGAGAAAGAGTATGAAAATTACGGCTCTGCACGTGTGCATTCAAGATCATGGCACACGCTGTGATGTCACAATACGAGTGACATCCCAAAGTCTGGTGCCTAACCTTACTGGAGATAATGACAACCAGAAGTTTAGCACAGTGCTTGTGACCAAAGATTACAACATGAGAAGTTGGGGATCAGAAGATGCGGCAAGAGCCGGACAGATAGGATGCCATGATTTTCTGCTCATATGAACAAAACCCTCCCAGGTGCCACAATACCCGGATGTCTGGCACAGTGCTAGATTCCTGGAGATTCCATTGCAAACAGCAGGGGATCAGACTTTGTGATGAGAAACGGACAGATGGCATGGCATAATAATCCACCCACATGTGTAGAACTCTTCCAGGTGCCACGATACCTGGAAGTCTGGCACAGTGCAAGATTCCTGCAGATTCCATCACTAATGATGGGATCAGAATATGTGGTGAGGACCGAATGGGTGGCGTTGAGAAGGATAGGTGCTGGAAAGGTAAGGGAACGGTAAGTTTAGCAATTTTTTAAACATTTTTGCATATTAAGTTTATTGTGTTCTGGGGTCTGGAGAGACCCCAAAACATAATATGGGACATTCAATTTCTGGAGAATAACTTCTTGGGAAAAACAGGCCAAAAGATTAAACATTTCTTTGAAAAAAATGGTCGCACAGGCAACCACTGTAATTAATTGCTGTCAGCTCTACCTGTAACTTGAATTTCTGTATTATTCTCTTTTCTTCACCCACTGTACATATATTTTACTAGAGAAATATATAAAAAAAATGTTTTAATCTACTGGCTTACATGGTACAAATATATATTTTTCCTCTTCTATAACCTTCTTCACTGCTGTGCTATAGCAAACACTTTTGTAGAATCTGTTCACTGTTTAATGGCTTTTGCTCGCTATGCCTATCTCAAAAACTTGAGAGCTGTGACATCTCTTCACTAGCCAAATTCAGCACAAAATGGCTTCTGGATTCCCTGCCTCTGCTTTTCATAAAGGCTGTGATAGCTATAAGGTTTTATGGGGAAAACTGCCCGACTTTGCCCAAGTTCAAGTGAGCCTTAGGCTGCCGTCACACTAGCAGTATTTGGTCAGTGTTTTACATCAGTATTTGTAAGCCAAAACCAGGAGTGGAACAATTAGAGGAAAAGTATAATAGAAACATAACTTCTGTATTTATCATCCACTCCTGGTTTTGGCTTACAGATACTGAGGTAAAATACTGACCAAATACTGCTAGTGTGACGGCAGCCTTATCTTCAATCTGAAGCCCTCTGCAATGCGTAAAATTGCTGCAGCCAGTTTTGGAGATTCATACAAAGCGAGTCACAATATTTTTGATCTCAGGTTCACAAATGAATCCCCAATTTAATACAATTTAATATAATTTACCAATTGACTCCAAATGCAAACTTTGCGGAGGTTAAATAGTTTTAGTATAGTTTTACTTTTTTCTAATTGGTTACTTTCTGCTCACCCAAGAATCCTGATACTTTCGTATGTCATGTAAATGCTGAAATCAACTCCGTAACATGTTTTGCTCACACAGAACTGATTATCAGTAATAATTTAGTTTCCCATTTTTCATTCTGGTCCCATGTGACTTTATTAAACTTACAAAGTGCTGGTTAAAATGTTCAGATCATATTCATGCTACTCATAATAAGGGCCATGGAGAGGGAAGGGGTCACTACACTTTAATCTTCAATTTTTTTTTTCTTTCAAGTGTCATTTTTCCATAGGAGCATTAAATACAGAGTTAGGCAGGGCCACTTCCCTAACTTTATTACATAAGTAAGATCATTCCCATTCTATAACACAGTCCATATGGTCAACTGTTTGATGTTTGCTGAGACCTCTATTTATGATTCATGATTTGTACTTCTCAGTCTGATTTCTATAAGACACAGGTTTTCTTCTGTGGCCTGACCTGGTAGAAACACGTTATGGATTAATATTGTAATAAATTATAATGACAGGAAAGCTCTCCATATAATAGATTTTGTACAGGAGTAATTACATGGCTCTGCTCTATCCATTGTTTGCACTTTACTTTGAATATGATGGCAGAGAAATGTGTATTCCAATAATAATATTGTACGGATTTCACCTAAACAAACAGTTATGCAATGATAGATACTTAGAAAAGTACTGGGGAAAATGGTTGAATATGTATGTATGTTGTAGAAGTAACATATATACTCTCTATATAGACAGAAAAGAGAAAACAAGCAGAAAACATTGAAGGCTGCGGGCTCAAAAAGAAGCAAAACAGACTTATTAAGGTGTTAAAGGGCAACGTAAAAATGATGGCAGGTTGGAGAAACTAAATAGCTAATGAAAAAGGAAAATCTGAAATCCAAAAAATTCTGGGCCTCATTTAAATGATGGACATTTTGTAGGTGCGGAGATATAACAGGTAGAGTTTGTCACCTCTGCAATAGGCCAGACAGATCTGTACCACTAAAAAACACACTATGGTCTGAGAAAGAGGCAGAAGGAATGACTCAAGCCTAAGAAGGAGTGAAGGATAATGTGCCACCATGTTAGAACAATGAGTATGAAAGACAAGTCATGCAACTGCAAGTCCTCAAAGAAAGAAAACCACAGAGGATGGTAAGTCTGAGAGATAGTTACACCGTAGACCAGTGTTCCCCACATCTGGCCCTCAAGAGCCACCAACAGGTCATGTTTTCAGGATTTCCTTAGTATTACACAGCTGATGGGATTCTTGGTCATCTAGCTGATGCAAGTATCACCTGTGTAATACTAAGGAAATCCTGAAAACATGACCTGTTGGTGGCTCTTGAGGACCGGAGTTGTGGAACACTGCCGTAGACAATGGATGTATCACTGTACTATGGAGTGGTTACCCCCCATGGCCTAGTTAAATGTCAATTAAATGTAAACAAACGTAACTATATGAGTCTACAGGTGGCCATTACTATTGAGACACTGCAGTGACAACCAGAGTATGTGGTAATGGTCCTCCTCCATGGTGGAGTTGGCATCCACAGATAAGAGTGACAAAAAGTGCTATCATGAGTATTGCCGTTCAAGTTGACTGTAGGCCTTTGCTACAAATTAAAGTTACCGGCATTCTTAAAGAGACTAGAGTAATTTATTTTATAGGGCACTCTCAGAAATACCAAGCGTTTGTGGCATGCATACAACAAGCACACAGCTGTCAGTGATCAGAAACAATTATAAATTGAGAAGGTAGTAGTCTAGTCTTTGAATGGGCCACCAGGCACCAGGTCATCATTACAGAAGTGTATGGTACAACCCTTCAAACAGTGCCTAAATAGTGGTAAGGTATAGCTTTTTTGAGATTCACAGTAACCGATTTGGACAAGAGCCGTCAGCCATGTGTAAGAGAAATCTATAGAATGTACCTGTTTCAGGTGACTTTTCAGAATGAGGGCTTCCTGTAGCAACTATATCTTTGAGAGCTCATTACAACAGCAGAACTGAACAGAGTAACTGTGAATCCAGTAATTAGGTGAGGTAAAGCACTTACCTGATGTTGCAATGCTGTCTGTGCCGGTCTCTCTACCGCTGTCTCCACAGTTCCATCTTCTGCCCCCTTCCCTCTCCATAGACAGGATGTCACCTGCTCCTTCAGTGAGCTAAAAGAAAACCTCATCTCACATGTTACATGCAATTGTTGAAAATAGATGATCAGTATAAGATGAAGAACAGGGGGAAGTGGCTTGTATAGTAAATGGAGAAAGGCATTTTTTTAAAAAAAAATGTATATTAGAAAGTCTCTAACATTTAAATGTACTAATGATTTATTTGTTACACAACAGATTAGTGAATCTACTGACATTCACAATTGGCCAGGAAATTTGATAGAAGACCACCATCCAGCCTTGTTTTTTGCCTCCCTCTCTTTCATGACAGTCTGTTCATCCTTCTTCACGCTGCATAATAGTACACCAATGTTAGACTTCCCCTGTTTGATGTGGGCTCTGGCGCTGAGCCTGCACCTTTCCGGGCACATGACATATGATCTGTACAACCACAGGTGGAATCGCGATCCACGTACGGCTGCTAACCTGTTAAATGCCGCTGTCAGTCTCTAACAGCTGCATTTAACTCGTGCCGGTAATCCTGCCCATCGGTGACCCCGTCACGTGATCATGGGTCACTGATGGGTTGGCATGACAACCAGAGGTCTCCAGCAGACGTCTATGGTTGTTGTAGCCAGATTGCTATGAGCACCACCCGGTGGTCAGCACTCATAGCAAGTGAGCATTTCTGCTACGTACATGCGATCTGATCATCGCCTTTATGTAGCAGTGCCGATCAAACAAATGCAGCTTCTAGTCTCCCATAGAGACAATTGAAGCATGCAAAAAGTAAAAAAATCACCCCTCTTTCGCCCCGTCCAAAATAAAGCAATAAAAACATCAAATATACACATATTTAGTATCACCACATTCAGAATCGCCCGATCTATCAATATAAAAAAAGAACTAACCTGATCGTTAAATAGCGTAATGAGAAAAGAAGTAAAAATGCCAGAATTACTTTTTTTGGTCGCCGCAACATTGCATTAAAATGCAATAATGGGTGATCAAAAGATTGTATCTGCACCAAAGTGGTATACCGTATATACTCGAGTATAAGCCGACCTGAGTATAAGCCAAAGCACCTAATTTTGCCACGGAAAACTGGGTAAGCTTATTGACTAGAGTATAAGCTGGGTTTGCATTGTCCTCTCATCCCTGTCCTGGTATGCATAGCTCCCCTGTCCTGGCATGCGTTGCTCCCCTGTCCCTGTCCTGGTATGCATGGCTCCCCCATCACTGTCATGGTATGCATGGCTTCCCGGTCCCTGTCATTGTATACATGGCTCAACGGTCCTTGTCCTGCTATGCATGGCTCCCCCATCCCATCCTGGTATGCATGGCTCCTTATCCCCTATCCTAATCACCCTACAGCGTGCCCTCGCAGCATCTCGGTGGTCCCAGAGCCTTTGCAGCATCTCTGTGGTTCCGGCTTCCTGCAGCTCTTCCAGTGCCGAGCGATCATGTGGCACCACTCATCAAAGTAATGAATATGCACTCCACGCCTCTGGAAGTGGAGACGCGTGCATATTCATTACCTTAATGAGTGGAGACGTGTGATCGCTTGGCACAGGAAGAGCTGCTGTAAGCCAGAACCACTGAGATGCTGCGAAGGCATGCTGGTGGATGAATAGGATGTCTTCTGGAAGCCAGCGGCTGTCACTGTGTGCTGCTATAAGATGAATGAATATTCATTTCTCTATAGCAGCGGGCACAGTTACAGTTGCAGCCGCCTGCTTATGCCTCCTGTGACCCGCTGCTCCGCCGCTACCCCTCCCCCTCCGGTTTTCCTGACAACTGACTCGTGTATAAGCCGAAGGGGGTGTTTTCAGCACAAAAAATGTGCTGAAAAACTTGACTTATACACAAGTATATATGGTAATAAAAAATGTCAGCTTGGCATGCAGCAAATAAGCCCTCACCCAACCCAAGATCATGAAAAAGAGAGACGTTATGAGTTTCGGAAAAAAGTGCAATTTTTTTTTTTTTTAACAAACTAAGAAGTTACCTAGAAATGTTTGGTGTCTATGAATTCATAATGACCTGGAGAATCATGATGGCAGGTCAGTTTTAACATTTAGTGAGCATGTTAAAAAAGAAAAAAAAAACAACTGAACTGTGGGATTGAACTTTTATTTTGCAATTTAACTGCACTAGGAATTTTATTTCCTGTTTTCCAAGTACACAATATTTTGAAACCAATGGTGTCATTCAAAAGTACAACTTGTCTTGCAAAAAACACGAAGACATATGGCCTCTATGACAAAAAAAAAGTTATGGCTCTGGGAAGAAGGGGAGCAAAAAATTAAAATGCAAAAACAAAAATACCTCTGGTCATTAAGGGGTTCATTAGCTGTATCACTGAATTGTAAGCTAATATCGGTTTGGGAGAAAGTAGTGTTTCTTTGGGTGAAAAAAATACAAACTTCAGGAATAAAATAATATCAATATCAGCCATGATTTATTTTTTGAAACACTTTCTGCCAAGACATTTAAAAGTGGCATGAAGTATTTATACATGCAGTATTATTACAGGTCAATTTTTTTTCATTTTATTGATGTCATATATGGAAGGAATTTAATATCTACAGAGTGGGACATTTATATGGATACACCTGGGTGCGTCATTTATAACTCTGTAAGTGTGGAGTGCACAAACTATCTGCCACGAAGTGGAGATGCTAAAGGATAGTGGCAAAATTAATAAGAAATAGAAGATATTCTGCAATTTCCATTCAGTACCTACATACAAAGAGGTCTCCATGCCAGTGTAGTTCAAGGATCTCATTAGGTTTCCATAGTCCGTAATCTTTGAGGTATATAATTATTATTATTATTATTATTTATTTATATAGAACCATTAATTACATGGTGCTGTACATGAGAAAAGGGGTTACATACAGAGTTATAGATATCGTTAACAGTAAACAAACTTACAATGACAGACTAGTACAGAGGGGAGAGGACCCTGTCCTTGCAGACTTACATTCTTCGGGATAATGGGGAAGAGACAGGCGGTCAGGGTGATGCAGCACTGGTGGTGGTGAGGCGGCAGCTCTGGTAGTGGTGAGGCGGCAGCTCGGGTGGCTGGTGAGGCGGCAGCTTGGGTGGTTGGTGAGGCGACAGCAGCTCGGGTGGTTGGTGAGATGGCAATATGACATGGCTCCCCAATCCATCACTGATTGTTGAAACTTCACACTAGACCTCAAGCAGCTTGGTTGTGTGCTTCTCCACTCTTCTTCCAGACTCTGGGACCTTTATTTCCAAATGAAATACGATATTTACTTTCAGCTGAAAACAGCACCATGGACGACTGAGCAACAGTCCAGTTCTTTTTCTTCTTTGTCCTGGTAAGATGCTTCTGGCATTGTCTATTGGTCATGAGTGGCTTGACGCAAGGAATTTGACAATTGTAGCCCATGTCCTGGATATGTCTGTGTGTGGCGGCTCTTGAACCAATGACTCCAGCAGCAGTCCACTCCTTGTGAATCTCACCCAAATGTTTGAATGGCCTTTTCTTAACAATCCTTTCAAGGCTTCGGTTATCCTAGTAGCTTGTGTACCTTTGTCTACCACACTTTTTCCTTCCACTTAACTTTCCATTAATATGCTTGGATAGAGCACTCTGTGAACAGCCAGCTTCTTTAGCAATTATCTTTTGTGGCTTACACTCCTTGTGGAGTGTGTCCATGACTGTCTTCCAGACATCTGTCAAGTCAGCAGTCTTCTCCATGATTGTGGAGCCCACTGAAACAGACAAAGAGACCTTTGTAAATGCTTAGGAAGACAAATCCACTTTTCAGGAAACTGTTCATGTAGGAATGCTTGAACCTGACTACCCATAATGTGGTGGAAAAACTCAGGGAATGTGCCAACTTTTGTGCATAAAGAGGGCCACACTTCATCATGATGGTCATCGTGGGCCAGTTGAATGGCCACCAAAGTCTCCTGATCTGACCCCCTTAGACTTTTATCTTTGGGGTCATCTGAAGGCAATTGTCTATGCCGTGAAGATACGAGATATGCAGCATCTTAAGCAAAGATACTGGAAGCCTGTGCTAGCATTTCTTCTGTGGTGTTGCCATCAGTGTGTCAAGAGTGGGAGAAGAGGGTTGCATTGACAATCCAAGACAAATAACTCATGAAAGAGTAAAGTTGCATTAAAACCAAGCACACCATTGTTTTTCTTCTGAAATTCCCAATAAGTTTTTTTGTGTCACATGACCCTCTTCCCATTGGAAAAAATAAAGTTGGATCCAAAGTGGCCTACTTCAAAATGGCCGCCATGGTCACCACCTATCTTGAAAAGTTTTCCCCCTCCCATATACTAATGTGCCACAAACAGGAAGTTGATATCACCAACCATTCCCATTTTATTTAGGTGTATCCATATACATGGCCCATCCAGGTTTATCCCCATATATGGCCTACCCTGTATATAGGGGTTTTGCTTGTTCTGTCTGCATAGCTTGCATTTTGCCCACAACTTGGCAGTTTAAATTTTATGGCAATGCTATTGATTTATTCATAATAGTGCCTCCTTACTTACAATGACATTTTCTTACTCATACTCATAACTTATGATTTGCGGCTTCCATTCATGTTCTATGTGGATCCAATGTTTTCATTCCGTTTTTATCCCCTTACTGACATTAGACGTACTATCCCATCGAGGTGGGGTGCCCACCGACGGGATAGTATGTCATAGCGATCGGCCGCGCTTACGGGGGGAGTGCGGCCGATCGTGGCCGGGTGTCAGCTGACTATCACAGCTGACATCCGGCACTATGTGCCAGGAGTGGTCACGGACCGCCCTGGCACATTATCCCCCGGCACACTGCGATCAAACATGATCGCAGTGTTTTGGCGGTATAGGGATGCATCGCGCAGGGAGGGGGCTCCCTGCGTGCTTCCCTGAGACCCTCGGAGCATCGCGATGTGATCACATTGCTCCAAGTGTCTCTTATCTCATCCTCCCTGCAGGCTTGGATCCAAAATGGCTGCTGGGCTGCATCTGGGTCCTGCAGGGAGGTGGCTTACCAGCGCCTGCTCAGAGCAGGCACCGGGAAGCCTCCATGAGTGTACATCAGATCGCTGATCTGGCACAGTGCACAGCAAAGTGTCAGATCAGCGATCTGTCACTATAACATGATGCCCCCCCCAGGGCACTGTTACAGTGTAAAAAAATATATATTCAGATGTGTAAAAAATGTAAAAAAATTCCTAAAAAAAAAATATATATATATATTGTTCCCATAAATACATTTCTTTATCTAAATAAAAAAACAATAAAACTGCACATATTTAATATCGCCGCATCCATAATGACCTGACCTATAAAACTGTCCCACTAGTTAACCCCTCCTGTGAACACCGTTAAAAAAAAAAAAAAAAAAAAAGAGGCAAAAAACAACACTTTACTATCATACTGCCGAACAAAAAAAGGAATAACACGCGATCAAAAAGACGGATATAAATCCGTACCGCTGAAAACATCATCTTGTCCCAGAAAAAATGAAGCCACAATACAGCATCATCAAAGAAAAAATAAAAAAGTTATAGCCCTCAGAATAAAGCGATGCAAAAATAATTATTTTTTCTATAAAATAGTTTTTATCGTATAAAAGCGCCAAAACATAAAAAAAATTATATAAATGAGGTATCGCTGTAATCATACTGACCCGAAGAATAAAACTGCTTTATCCATTTTACCGAACGGTATAAATGCCCCCCCAAAAGAAATTCATGAATAACTGGTTTTTGGTCATTCTGCCTCACAAAAATCGGAATAAAAAGCGATGAAAAAATGTCACGTGCCCGGAAATGTTAACAATAAAAAAGTCAACTCGTCCTACAAAAAACAAGACCTCACATGACTCTGTGGACCAAAATATGGAAAAATTATAGCTTTCAAAATGTGGTAACGCAAAAAATATTTTTTGCAATAAAAAGCGTCTTTTAGTGTGTGACGGCTGCCAATCATAAAAATCCACTAGAAAACCCACTATAAATGGTAAATCAAACCCCCTTCATCACCCCCTTAGTTAGGGAAAAATAAAAAAAAATGCATTTATTTCCATTTTCCCATTAGGGTTAGGGCTAGGGTTAGGGTTAGGGCTAGGGTTAGGGCTAGGGTTAGGGCTAGGGTTAGGGTTGGGCCTAGGGTTAGGGCTACAGTTAGGGTTGGGGCTAAAGTTAGGGTTGGGGCTAAAGTTAGGGTTAGGGTTGGGGCTAAAGTTACGGTTAGGGTTTGGATTACATTTACAGTTGGGAATAGGGTTGGGATTAGGGTTAGGAGTGTGTTTGGATTAGGGTTTCAGTTATAATTGGGGGTTTCCACTGTTTAGGCACATCAGGGGCATTCCAAATGTGACATGGCGTCCGATCTCAATTCCAGCCAATTCTGCTTTGAAAAGGTAAAACAGTGCTCCTTCCCTTCCGAGCTCTCCCATGCACCCAAACATGGGTTTACTCCAACATATTGGGTATCAGCATACTCAGGACACATAGGACAACAACTTTTGGGGTCCAATTTCTCCTGTTACCCTTGGGAAAATACATAACTGGGGGCTAAAAAATAATTTTTGTTGAAAAAAAAGATTTTGTATTTTCACGGCTATGCGTTATAAACTGTAGTGAAACACTGGGGAGTTCAAAGTTCTCACAACACATCTAGATAAGTTCCTTGGGGGGTCTAGTTTCCAATATGGGGTCACATGTTGGGTGTTTCTACTGTTTAGTTACATCAGGGGCTCTGCAAATGCAACGTGACGCCTGCAGACCAATCCATCTAAGTCTGCATTCCAAATGGCGCTCCTTCCCTTCCGAACTCTACCATGTGCCCAAACGGTGGTTCCCCCCCACATGTTGGGTATCAGCATACTCAGGATAAATTGGACAACAACTTTTGGGGTTCAATTTCAACTGTTACCCTTGGAAAAATACAAAACTGGGGGCTAAAAAATAATTTTTGTGGAAAAAAAGGATTTTTTATTTTCACGGCTCTGCTTTATAAACTGCAGTGAAACACTTGGGGGTTCATAGTTCTCACAACACATCTAGATAAGTTCCTTGGGGGTTTAGTTTCCAATATGGGGTCACTTGTGGGGGGTTTCTACTGTTTAGGTACATTAGTGGTTCTGCAAATCAAATGTGATGCCTGCATACTATTCCATCTAAGTCTGCATTCCAAATAGCGCTCCTTCCCTTCCGAGCTCTGCGATGCGCCCAAACAGTGGTTTACCCCCACATATCATGTATCATCGTACTCAGGACAAATGGTATAACAACTTTTGTGGTCCAATTTCTTCTCTTACCCTTGGGAAAATAAAAAATAGGGGGCGAAAAGATCATTTTTGTGAAAAAATATGATTTTTTATTTTTACGGCTCTGCATTATAAACTTCTGTGAAGCGCTTGGTGGGTCAAAGTGCTCACCACACATCTAGATAAGTTCCTTAGGGGGTCTACTTTCCAAAATGGTGTCACTTGTTGGAGGTTTCAATGTTTAGGCACATCAGTGGCTCTCCAAACGCAACATGGCGTCCCATCTCAATTCCAGTCAATTTTGCATTGAAAAGTCAAACGGCGCTCCTTCCTTTCCAAGCTCTCCCATGCGCCCAAACAGTGGTTTACCCCCACATATAGAGTATCAGCGTTCTCAGGATAAATTGTAAAACAACTTTTTGCATTCCAATTTCTTCTCTTACCCTTGGGAAAATAAAAAATTGGGGGCGAAAAGATCATTTTTGTGAAAAAATATGATTTTTTATTTTTACGGCTCTGCATTATAAACTTCTGTGAATCACTTAATGGGTCAAAGTGCTCACCACTTTCCTTAGGGGGTCTACTTTCCAAAATAGTATCACTTGTGGGGGGTTTCAATGTTTAGGCACATCAGGGGCTCTTACCCTTCTCTTTCCCTTCGTAAAATAAAACAAATTGGAGCTGAAGTAAATTTTTTGTGAAAAAAATTTAAATGTTAATTTTTATTTAAACATTCCAAAAATTCCTGTGAAACACCTGAAGGGTTAATAAACTTCTTGAATGTGGTTTTGAGCACCTTGAGGGGTGCAGTTTTTAGAATGGTGTCACACTTAGTTATTTTCTATCATATAGACCCCTCAAAATGACTTCAAATGAGATGTGGTCCCTAAAAAAAAAATGGTGTTGTAAAAATGAGAAATTGCTGGTCAAATTTTAACCCTTATAACTCCCTAACAAAAAAAATTTGGTTCCAAAATTGTGCTGATGTAAAGTAGACATGTGGGAAATGTTACTTATTAAGCATTTTGTGTTACATATCTCTGTGATTTAATTGCATAAAAATTGAAAGTTGGAAAATTGCGTAATTTTCTCCGAATTTCCATTTTTTTCACAAATAAATGCAGTTAATATCAAAGAAATTTTACCACTATCATGAAGAAAAATATGTCACGAGAAAACAATGTCAGAATCACCGAGATCTGTTGAAGCATTCCAGAGTTATAACCTCATAAAGGGACAGTGGTCAGAATTGTAAAAATTGGCCCGGTCATTAACGTGCAAACCACCCTTGGGGGTAAAGGGGTTAATATGCTTCAATAAAATTTGATATAGTATGTTGCAATTTTTTTGTTCAGTTAGTTGTGGTATATTTTCATATATTTTTGGAGGGATCTGTTCAAATGTGTTTTTTTGACACTTTTTGTGATTTGTTTATAAAATTTTCCAGAACAATATGCTTCCACTTTACGTACAAAAAAAGATGTAAAAAATGTCGCACTATCTGCTTATGCATGTGAAAAGGAAAAGGGCTACAAATGAATAAATAGAGTTGCACTAATTTTCATAATGATTTGTCTTCTAATGTATAAAATGTACACCAAATAATTAAAACACTAAGTGGAGATGCTAAAGGACAGTGGCAAAATTATTAAGAAATAGAAGATATTCTGCAATTTCCATTTAGTACCGGCATACAAAGAGGTCTCCATGCCACTGTAGTTCTAGGATCTCATTAGGTTTCTATAGTCCGTAATCTTTGAGGTATATAATTATTATTATTATTTATTTATATAGCAACATTAATTCCATGGTGCTGTACATGAGAAAAGGGGTTACATACAGGGTTATAAATATCGGTAACAGTAAACAAATTTGCAATGACAGACTGATACAGAGGGGAGAGGACCCTATCCTTGCGGACTTACATTCTTCGGGATAATGGGGAAGAGACCGGAGGTCGGGGTGCTGCAGCACTGGTGGTGGTGAGGCGACAGCTCTGGTGGTGGTGAGGCAGCAGCTCGGCTGGTTGGTGAGGCGGCAGCAGCTCGGGTGGTTTGTGAGGCAGCAGAATGGTTATTGCAGGCTTTAGGCTTTCCTGAAGAGATGGGTTTTCAGGTTCTGCCTGAAGTATCCGAGGGTGGTGGATAATTGGAAGTGTTGAGGCGTGGAATTCCAGAGGATCTTGGAGGCGGTTGTGTGAGGAATAAATAAGAGTGGAGGAGAGTCGGAGGTCTTGGGAGGATCAAAGATTACGTGAAGGAAGTTAGTGGGAGATTAGTTCAGAGATATAGGGAGGGGACAGGTTGTTGATGGCTTTGCAGATCAGTGTTAGTAGTTTGAACTGGATTCGTTGGGGAATTGAGAGCCAGTGGAGGGATTTGCAGAGGGAAGAAGCAGGGGAGTAGTGAGGAGAGAGGTGGATTAGTCGAGCAGCAGAGTTGAGGACAGACTGGAGTGGTGCAAGGGAGTAAGCAGGGAGGCCACAGAGGATGGTGTTCCAGTAATCGAGGCGGGAGATGATGAGGGCATGCACAAGAGTTTTAGTAGATTGTGCGCTGAGGAAGGGACGGATTCTGGCTATATTTTTGAGTTGTAAGCGACAGGAGGTGGCAAGGTTTTGGACATGCGGTTTGAAGGACAGGGCAGAGTCGAGAGTTACCTCGAGGCAGCAGATTTGAGGTGCAGGAGAGAGCGTGATGCCGTTTACCATAATAGATAGGTCAGGTAGGGGAGATACGCGAGATGGGGGAAAGATGATGAGTTCGGTTTTGTCTACATTGAGTTTTAGGAAGAGAGGGTTGAAGAAGGAGGAAATGTGTTATGATCTGGTGACCTTGGAACCGCATGAAACTTTCTCTGGAGTCGGTGGAACCTGTACTGACCGCAAATCCTGAACTTAGCACCGCAACTAGAAGTAGCCGTGGGGTGTGCCTAACAAACCCTAGACACCTCGACACAGCCGGAGGACTAAATACCCCTATAGATGGAACTAGGAATGCTACCTTGCCTCAGAGCAGACCCCCAAAGAATAGGCAGCCCCCCACAAATAATGACTGTGAGTAGGAGAAGAATAGAAACACGCAGGTAGAAAATAGGATTTAGCAAAAGAGGCCACTCTAGCTAAATAGGAAATGATAGGGCAGATTACTAGGTGGTCAGTATTAAAACCCTTCCAAAAATATCCACAGCAGATAATACAAAAAGTTCCACAATCTAACTAAAGACATGGAATGTATATCTGCCACTCCAGAGAATCCAACAAGACTGAGAAAATACTGACACAATCTAAGCTGGACAAGAAAACACACAGAATAGCACTGAATTGTGAAGCACACAGCATGTGTGCCACAGGAAAAAAAACCAGACACTTATCTTTGCTAATTTGGCAGAAAGGCAGGAGGAACCAGGCAGAGGTCCAACACCTCCCAACAACAATTGACAACTGGCAAGGACTAATGAATCCTGCACACCTAAATACCCCAGTCAGAACTGCAATCAGCAGACACACCTGACCAGGACTGCAACCCAGGGACAACTGCATTACCACCTACTACCACCGGAGGGAACCCAAAAGCAGAATTCACAACAGAAATGGCTGACATACACTCCGGGATTCTGGACAGCAGAGAGGCAACATCTGAGCCAGAGAGTTAGATCTGAGTGTCATCTGCGTATGGGTTGTACTGGAAGCCTTGGGACTTTATGAGTTGTCCTAGGCCAAGGGTGTAGATGGAAAAAAAGTAGGGGCCCTAGGACAGAGCCTTGAGGGACTCCAACAGAGAGAGGGTGGGTTGAGGAGGTAGTGTGGGAGTGGGAAACGCTAAATGTACGGTCGGAAAGGTATGAGGCAATCCAGGACAGGGCAAGGCCTTTAAAGTCGAGGGAAGAAAGAATCTGTAGCAGTAGGCAGTGGTCGACTGTGTCGAAAGCAGAGGACAGGTTGAGAAGGAGGAGGATGGAGAACTGTCTATTAGATTTGGCTGTGAGTAAGTCGTTAGTAATTTAGGTCAGAGCAGTTTCGGTGGAGTGGTGGTGGCAGAAGCCAGATTGGAGGTTGTCAAGGAGAGAGTTATTTGAGAGGTGGGAGGAAAGTTGACCATGGACATGCTGCTCAAGGAGTTTGGAAGCAAACGGGAGCAGTGATATGGGGCGATAGCTGGGCATAGCAGTTGGGTCAAGGTTAGCTTTTTTGAGGATGGGTGTGATTGTGGCATGTTTGAAGGCAGACGGAAAGGTACCAGAAGATAGCAATAGGTTGAAGAGATGGGTTAGGACTGGAATGAGCATGTTAGTGAGGTTGGGGAGCGGGTGGGAAGGGATGGGGTCAAGTGCACAGGTGGTGTGGTGTGATTTGGAAAGGAGGCGAGTAAGTTCTCCTTTAGTGATGATGGAGAGGGAGGTTATTAGAGAAGGGTGGACGTCATGTTTTTTTCCAACGCCGCCCTGCGACCCTGTATGCTTCTCGGAATTTTTGGTGAGGTTGTTATACCAGGGTTGCCTATTGATTTGTCACACTTTGCCATGCATGAGAGGGGCGACTGAGTCTATGGCTGATGTGAGGGTGGAGTTATAGAAAGCGGTGGTGCTGTCTGTGTCATGGAGTGAAGATATGCAGGACAGGGGTAGGAAAGAGTCTGAGAGTCTGTGAATGTCTAGGTGTGCAAGGTTTCTGTGAGGATGTGGTAGTGGCTGGACATGGGGGGCGGGTGAGGAGGACAAGGATGAGAAGGTGAGTAGATGGTGGTCAGATAGGGGGAAGGGAGAGGTTGTGAGATTAGATAAGGAACAGAGGCTGGTGAAGATGAGGTCTACCATATGTCCGTCTGTGTGGGTGGCTGTGGAGGACCACTGAATAAGTCTAAAGGATGAGGTAAGGGACAGGAGCTTAGAGGCTGGCTGGCGGGTGTCAGTAGGGATATTAAAGTCACCCACTATGATGGTGGGGATGTCAGTAGAGAGAAAGTGAAGAAGCCAGGTGGAGAATTGGTCAATGAAGGCAGTGGCTGAGCCCGGTGGTTGGTATATGACAGCCATTTGGAGATTAGAGGGAGAGTAGATACGGACAGAGTGAACCTCGAAAGCAGGGAGGATAAGGGAGGCTGGTGGTTGGCTAAGGTTGAAGTAACAGTTTTTGGAAAGAAGGAAACCCACTCCCCCACCATGCTGTTGCCAGAGCGAGGAGTGTGGGTAAAGTGGAGGCCACCGTAACTCAGCAGCAGGCGTGGTCGTGACAGGGGGCATCAGCCAGGTCTCAGTGAGGGCCAGGAAGGAAAGGTTGCAGGAATTAAAGAGATTGTGGATCACGTGGAGCTTGTTTCAGACAGCGGGGGTATTCCAAAGTGCCCCAGAGAGAGGAAGCAGGGGGGTGGGGGTCAGTTGCACAGTCTTTAAGTGTGAGGGGTATAAAGTTTCACAGTGTCCAGAGTATGCAGTCCTGCATTGTTCGCCATGCTCAATTCCACAGTCTGGATTTCCAATAGTAATCAGACTAAGACCTCTGTCAGAAGAAAAAAAGAGCTGATGTCCGTAGCTTCCCATCCGGTAGTGCATCCTCAGACATGAGATCCAAAAACCGCCACTTTTGTCACTCACTTACCTGAACCCCTGAGAGCCAAAAAACAGCTTTGCTATAAAGAACAAACCTTTGTTAAACAATGACATACTAAGAGAGGCTGCTTGAAGGATCAATTACTTGAATATTGGAGGATAATTGGTCTGGAGATGTCTCTACTTATGGATATAAGGTTGCCAAGTATGCAGGCCACTTTTGCTTTTACCTTAATCTGTTTACTATTTGAAATTCAGACACTGTGGAATTGAGTACAGGGAACAGTGTACACTGTGAAATTTTAATTACCCATAGGATCACAGACTATTGAAATCTAAAGAGATCCTGGACCTACACTGGCATGGATACTTCTTTTTACACAGATACTAGTTAGAGATTGCGGAACATCTACTATTTCTTATTATTATTGCCCTCTCCTTTAGTGGCTCCACATAGTGTCTACACTCATCACTTAGGGTGTTATTAGTGTTTTCATTAGATGGTGTACATCTTATACATTAGAAGAGCAACCATTGTGAAAATTAGCGCAATTCTATTAATCTATTTGTAGCTTATTTATAAGATTTATTATTTGAAAATATTTCTGTCAAGCCACTTAAAAATGTATTTTTTTTATTTTTGTTAGCACATTTTTAGGTTTACAATATTTTTTATACATATCTTCTTTTAATTCAACAAAGTCTCTCTATGAGAACCAAATTCATAGAAACGTGGTTAATGCACAATGATCGAAAGAGGAGATAGTCCAGCTCTTTGTTCCTTTAAAATCCATCATTTATTGAAGCCATACTTAAAAATCCAGCATCATATCATGCAGTATAAGTGTCACCAGCTACCCCAGGGATCCGTAAGCAGACGCGTTTCGAGCTTAGTGGCTCTTATTCATTGCTGGACTATCTCCTCTTTCGATTACTAATCCTGCTGCACCACAGACTCTCCCCGCTCTGGTTCCTGGACATCTAAGGGGTGAGCTGACCTTTTTTCTCTTATTTCTTAATGCAAGATGATGTTTTTAATAACAATATAAAAGAGCTATCATATCTAATAAATATAAATCCTATCTGTATGATGTTAGTATAAAATTATAGATTCTTCATCAGGGATATATTAATAAATAATAGTTTTCACTTGGTCATTCATTTGGTAGACACTTACTACAGAATTTCACACATATAGGTAGAGGAAACTACAGTTTTTGTGCAAGATTCCCAGCAATATACTTCAATTTTATCATAAACGGGAAGACAACTAATATCTTGTTATTTTATGTCTTGTTTCCTTCATTCATCCAGAACCATAATTATCAGATTTGTTGTTTATTAAAATAATTTCTCTAGAAGAAATACTTGCTGTTATGTGAAACTAATATATCTCCCATGTTCTGTTTTATTTCTAACATCACTTTTTGGAGAACATCCTGTATTTCAAACAAGTTCATTCTGTTCTATTCACTTATGTCAGTTTTAATGCCTGGAAACTAGGGGAGAAAAGTCAATTATTCACGCACGTAATCAACATTTCAAGTTATGCTGATATGACTCCTGTTTCTGACGAAATTATCATTCAAATAAAGCTGGCTCTTTTCCACTCAGGATGCAGGTGTTCAGGTCATGGAACAAGAGGAAGCTGATACTGGTTCCTCCCGAAGTTTCTGATAAAACTGCACCAGCCAACCATATGTCTATGGAAGTCTTCACAACGCAGACAGGAAACATTTGTAATAATGAAGATGCTACTTGTAAGATTCATACTAGGTTAAAATGTCACAGTTCCTGTTTAATGAAATGAGTTTTTTTGGTGGAGGCATTTCTTTTACCTTAAGGAAATGAATACTCATGTTTTGACATACAAATTTTAAGTTGCATATGGCAGAAGGAGATTTAGAATATCAGAGGTTGAAAAAGTACAAGTTTATGCTGTTCTTAAAGACAAATTTACGCATTTATGGCACATAGTGTACGCAGGATATATTGTAAATGCATGATCTGACAGCTGATTTTGGGAAATATTGGTTAGTATTCTTGCCTTACAGCTCTAAGGTCATGGATTTAATTCCTTCAGTTTGAATATTTACCTCATGAAATGACGGCATTCTTCCAGGATATGTTTCCGCATAGCCTGGCAAAATGTAATTGGTAACGTCCTGAAAAATAACCTTACTAGGTATATCATGGTTCTTTCCATAATTTCTATAAAGTCATTAGGGTAAAATACCTTCTTTGAGTATGTGAATAGTGGTCACCGTTGGCCCCCTTTCTACTCCTGCCCTTAACAATCTCAGGGCACAGTGATGCTTCCTCATACACCACAGCTACAGCAAGGCATCATCTATCTTTTGGACAGAGGATAACTTGGTCAAATGTTGCAAATGGAACAGTTATGATGATTTAAAGGGAATCTGTCAGCATGTTTTTGCCACCTAATCTGAGAAAGTAGAATAATCTAGAGAAAAAATATACTGATTCCTTCCATGTGTCACTTACTGGGCTGAGTATTGTAATTTTCATTAGAAGCTAGTAAAATTGTAACAAGGTGTTCAAGAAATAGATGAAGAGGCATACACAGGCACCATGAAAAATAATACATATAAAGGCCGGTTTCACACGTCAGTGGCTCCGGTACGTGAGGTGACAGTTTCCTCACGTACCGGAGCCACTGACACACATAGACCCATAAAAATCAATGCATCTGTGCAGATGTCATTGTTTTTTTGCGGACCGTGTCTCCGTGTGCCAAACACGGAGACATGTCAGTGTACATGGGAGTGCACGTATTACACGGACCCATTAAAGTCAATGGGTCCGTGTAAAACACAGACCACACATGGACCTTCTCCGTGTGCAGTCCGTGTGGCGTGCAGGAGACAGCGCTACAGTAAGCGCTGTCCCACACACATGGTGCTGAAGCCGCGATTCATATCTTCCCTGCAGCAGCGTTTGCTGCATAGAAGATATAAATAATAGTGTTTAAAAGAAAGATCTATCTGTCCGCCGCCCTCCCACCCCCTGTGCGCCCCCCCGCTGTTCTGAAAATACTCACCCGCCTCCCTCGTTGGCTGTCGCTGCTTCCTGGTCTGGCCGCCCCTTCTACTGTATGCGGTCACATGGGGCCACAGATTAGAGTCATGAATATGTGGCTCCACCTCCCATAGGGGTGGAGCCGCCTATTCATGACTGTAAATGAGCAGCCCCACGTGACCGCATACAGGAGAAGATGGGGCCAGACCAGGAAGCAGCGACAGCCAATGAGGGAGCCGGTGAGTATTTTCAGAAACAGCGGGGGGGGGGGGGGGGCGCACAGGGGGTGGGAGGGCGGCGGACAGATAGATCTTTATTTTAAACACTATTATTCATATTATTCATATCTTCTATGCAGCAAACGCTGCTGCACAGAAGATATGAATCGTGGCTTCAGCACGATGCAGTGTACCACACGCGTGGGTACCACACGCTCCGTGTGGTACCCACTCGGCACACGGGCGGCACACGTGTGCCGCACGTATGGCCTACGTGAGCCCACGGGCACATGGACACGGATTTTTCCGGTACCGGAATTATCTGGACGTGTGGGACAGCCCAAAAGGAGTGCACAGGAAAGGGTGTATAAAAGAAAAAGACAAAGAAGATACACCCACAAAAATCCTGGTACATCCAAAAATTACTGTAATCAAAGAAAATTGAACAACATGAAAAATATCATTAAAAACATTTAAGACAGCAAAGAAAACCAAGAAATTTCTATTTTTAGCATATAATAACTAAAAATTTGAAAAAAATACACCCATTTCATGGGCAAGCCCATGCACTATTAAATAAGTGAGTCTCCAAACAAAAATAAAGCATCCAATGAGCATGGCATGAAATAATCTCATTATATATATATATATATATATATATATATACCTGTACATTGTGGGGAGTACAGATAAAGATCATATGGAAGGGGGAACACTATATATATTATAATCAAGTATATTCATGAGCTCTGTATAACACCACATCCACCACTGAGTGGCATTATAAAGAGCTCGCATGCACAGGAGTGTTAGATTTTATAGTAAATTAACCCCTTAACACCTGGAAGTATTTTCGTTATTGCGTTTTTGTTTTTCGCTCCCCTTCTTCCCAGAGTCATAACTTTTTTTATTTTTCCATCAATATGGCCATTTGAGGGCTTAGTTTTTGCAGGACAAGTAGTACCTTTGAACGACTCCATTGGTTTTACCATGTCATGTACTAGAAAATGGGAAAAAAATCCAAGTGGGTTAAATTGCAAAGAAAAGTGGCAATCCTACACTAGTTTTTTTGTTTGGCTTTTTTACTAGGTTCACTAAATGCTAAAACTGACCTGCTATTATGATTCTCCAGATCATTTCGAGTTCATAGACACCAAACATGTCTAGGTTCTTTTTTATCTAAATGGTGAAAAAAAATTCCAAACTTTGTTAAAAAAAAATTTGCACAATTTTCCAATACCCGTAGCGTCTCTATTTTTTGTGTTCTCGGGTTGGGTCAGGGCTTATTTCTTGCGCGCCGAGCTGATGTTTTTAATGAAACAATTTTGGTGCAGATATGATCTTTTGATCGCCCGTTATTGCATTTTAATGTTGCGACGACCAAAAAACGCAGTTCTGGCATTTTGACTTTTTGCTTGCTACGCCGTTTAGCTATCAGGTTAGCATTTTTTTATTGATAGATCGGGCGATTCTGAAAGCAGTGATACCAAATATGTGCACGTTTGATTTTTAAAAAATTCTGCTTTGAATGGGGCAAAACGGGGGTGATATGAACTTATATATATATCATATATTATATATATATATGTATAAAACTTTTTGTTTCTCCAGCGATCAGTCCAATGGTAGAGTAAAATATACCTTTAATTTATCCATTAAAAAGTTCCAGATTTCTTCAGTAACAATATTGCATACATTCAATCCCTTACGGATGACATGTTTCGACACCACATGTGTCTTCCTCAAGGTCCAAATGAGTACTGAATCAAGACCGCAAATGTAGCATAGGGAAAGGGAGAAAAAAAAGGCCCATATGAGTCACTGGGTGTCACAGGTGTGTATAGAAAATTCCAATATATTTGATTGAACCCAGTTAACCCCATAGCCAACAGTAACCCCTTGCGGTATTGATCCTTCCCAAGGATTTCAACAACATGAAACTGCACAATACAACTGATGGTCCCAACCTCATTTATAAGACAAGAAATCCCACTTATTAAACCTGACAGGGTACACCTGTGAAGTGAAAACCATTCCCGGTGACTACCTATTGAAGCTCATCAATAGAATGCCAAGAGTGTGCAAAGCAGTCATCAAAGCAAAAGGTGGTTACTTTGAAGAACCTAGAACATAAGACATAATTTCAGTTGTTTCACACTTTTTTAAGTATATAATTCCACATGTGTTAATTCATAGTTTTGATGCCTTCAGTGTGAATGTACAATTTTCATAGTCATGAAAATACAGAAAAATCTTTAAATGAGAAGGTGTGTCCAACCTTTTAGTCTGTACTGTATACATATATATATATATATATATATATTTTACTATTTTTAAAAACATTTTTTTTACTTTTGGCATGCTTCAATAGTCTCCATGGGATCCTAGAAGCTGCCACTGACCACTGGGCGGCGCTCACAGCAAGCTGGCAGTGACAACCATAGTTGTCTTCAGGAGACTTCTGGTTGCCATGCCAACCCACCGATGACCCGCGATCACGTGACAAGGGTCACCGGTGGGTGGATATCCCGAACGATTGCCGGAATCGCTTGTTAAATGCCGCTGTCAGTGTTTGACAGCGGCATTTAACTGGTTAATAGTCGCGATTCCAACTGCAGCTGTTCTGGGCACATATCAGCTGTTCAAAACAGCTGACATATGCCGGGAAAGATGTAGACTTACTGCTGAAGCCCACATCAAAGGGAGGGAGTGGAGTCCAACATCAGAATAAATATATGCTCGATGTCGGAAAGGGGTTAAAGTGATTTTATCTAAAGAACAACAAGCAGCTCAGTAAGTGACACATCACTGGAATCAAGGTCTCTGTCTCTTCATTACCAAAACCTGGTGACAGATTGTGTGGCACCCCAGGAGTCTGGTTGCCATACGGGCATTGCCTTCCTCAGGGGGGTGATGCCATGTCTGGAAGCAAAGAAGGGAACCCCGTAGCAGGTAATACAGTCCGCATCCAACACCTGACTCCAGACCAGAAGGGAGAGCTCTAACCCGGTTTTCAGGGGAACGTCCCTATAAGTTCTGGTCTGGAGGTGGAGTTAGTTAGGTTGCAGATAGAGGGAGTCAGAGAGCAGACAGTGAAGGAAGAAGTGGCAAGAAGTGAGGAGAACCTGGGAGTGGAGCTGCGATTGAGCTCACCCGAGGACTCAGCGTAAAAGACTGGACACCGGAGTTCATGGTTGTGTGGGGACTGCATGCCCAGCAACTGAATCGGGAGGACAGGAGATTGCAGGTTTCCTGGCCACAACTGACACCCAAAGGCACAGCAGCAAATTAGAGCCCAAAGTCACAAGGGAGTGACATCAGGAAAAGGCTCATGCTGCCTGCCATATGGGTAGTGTTCCACTTAAGGGACAGACTCAGAGAGGGATTGAATAGAGCAAAAGGCATCAAGGACCTAGGGAGCAGCGCCGAGGGAAGGCCTCCAAATCCACCCAGCTAGGTGGATCCAGAAATGCTTCCAGGCGGCCCGCACCTCCAAGATCACCTGTCATAGCAAAGGGGAAAATGGAAAAGAAAACTTTGTTCACCAAAATATACCTGAAACCCTCCGTGCCTGGAGATCAGTGACTGACTACCACGTGTGCTCATAGAAATAGAAGACTTCCGGCACAGGAGTCCTTTTTCAGTAAAAAAATTATTTCTTTATTTAAACATCTTCAGTGATAAAAAACAACATCATGGGGACCCCCCATAGGCCTGATGCCTTTTGGACCCAGTAAAAACAGTCCTTCCTCAAAGGCATACAAACATAGATTGAACAGTTCCTTATATCTATCACAACAGCACATGTAATTGATTAGAAAGGACTACCTCCCCAATTAACCCCATATCGACCAGAGGGAAATTAGTCCTTTCTATACATAAGATCACAATATCATGAAAATACATTTTATAATAAGTATATATATATGTTTAACACATGCGTACACGGTGTGAAGACATTTTATATGAATAGGATTAGTTGAAAACCTGTTTTCGCAAATTAGCATAGCTATTAATGTTAATTACAATAATTAAAAATCAGAATAACACTAATACATTTTATTCACAGTGTAAAATCAAAAGCAAACTGGATTCGTGTGGTAATGTGTGGGGACACAGCCTCATGTAGTAATGTGTGAGGATGGAGCCTCATGTGGTAATGTGTGGGGACAGAGCCTCGTGTGGTAATGTGTGGGGATGGAGCCTCGTGTGGTAATGTGGGGGGGCGGGATTATGTGTGGTAATATGGTGGGGGGTCGGGATTATGTGTGGTAATGTGGTGGGTGGCAGGATTGTGTGTGGTAATGTGGTGGGTGGGTGGGATTATGTGTGGTAATGAGGTGAGGGGGCGGGATTGTGTGTGGTAATGTGGTGGGGGGGCGGGATTGTTTGTGGTAATGTGGTGGGGGGCGGGATTCTGTGTGGTAATGTGGTGGGCGGCGGGATTCTGTGTGGTAATGTGGGGGGCGGGATTCTGTGTGGTAATGTGGTGGGGGGCGGGATTCTGTGTGGTAATGTGGTGGGGGGCGAGATTATGTGTGGTAATGTGATGGGGGCAGGATTATGTGTGGTAATGTGGTGTGGGGCGGGATTATGTGTGGTAATGTGGTGAGGGGGAGGGATTATGTGTGGTAATGTGGTGGGGGGGCGGGATTGTGTGTGGTAATGTGGTGGGGGGCGGGATTGTGTGTGGTAATGTGGTGGAGGGCGGGATTGTGTGTGGTAATGTGGTGGGGGCAGGATTGTGTGTGGTAATGTGGGGGGCGGGATTGTGTGTAATAATATTATGTGTGGTGATGTGGGGGGTGGAGCTACTGTGCAGGGGGCAGGATTAGCGAGTAATCACGATGCCTCTTATATATATATATATATAGATGTGGTGGGGGGTGGGATTATGTGTGGTAATGTGGTGGGGGGGTGGGATTATGTGTGGTAATGTGGTGGGGGCGGGATTCTGTGTGGTAATGTGGTGGGGGCGGAATTATGAGCTACTGTGGAGGGGGTGGGATTAGTGAGTAATCACGATGCCTCTTATATATATATATATATATATATATATATATATATATATATCCCTATACTATGTGTAGACATTTATTCTACCTATTCTATTCTATTCTGTCAGTGTGATTTTACTGTACACCGCACTGAATTGCCGGCTTTTCTAGAGAACACCGCTGCATATTTCTCGCAAGTCACAGGCATGGTCCGTGTGTAATCCATAATTTTCTCGCCCCTATAGACTTTCATTGGCGGATTTTTTGAGCAATACGCTGACAAACGCAGCATGCTGCGATTTTCTACGGCTGTACAAGACCGTATAATACGGATCCGTAAAATACGGCAGATAGGAGCAGGGCCATAGAGAATCATGGTACCGTATGCAATCCGTATTTTCTGCGCCTCTCATACGTCCGTAAAACACACCAGTGTGACGCCGGCCTTAAACTCCACAAATTGCCTTTGTGCATTTCCAAAAAATGTTTAGATAACTCCTAAATATTTCTACGGCTTGCAACAGTTCCAGGATTTGTGGCAGTAATTTGATCACTTATAGCTTTTTTAAGACTCCTTGTAGTGCAGCCTAAATCATATTTATTGCATGCACACACATTGCCATATAGACAACGTGTGTGGTATTGCAGTTAATATAGGTTTTAATTTTACATTCCTTTAAAGTGATATATTTGACATATTTATCCGTCCTGTCTATATACTGGCACAATCTGCAGGTTCTCTCACCACACTTAAAACACCCAGTATATGTTAACCAGGTAGGTTTATGAGAACTGGAAGTATATAGTGATTGAGATAGAGAATGCCTCATATTTTTTGCTTTTCTTAGGACACACCTATATCCTGCTGAAAGACTTTTAGATAAAACAGGATCTTGGTATAACATTGGCAAATGCTTGTGTATTAACTTATCAATATCCTTATAATTTGTCATCAGTGCCCCGGACTGCATCTGCAATTAAAGGTAAAGAAAGTACAGTCACAGAGTCCTCCAATTATACCGGCACCCCAACATCCACAACCCCTCATAGACTGTCTTGGTAGCCCTGGAGCCCCCGCTCTGCCTGTGGGGAGCAGAACCATCCCAGCTGCATCACCATCAGTCCCAGCGGTCTCCTTAAGCAGTGTCGGCCATTCATAGCCGAATACCGCAAGTGGCGTCACGATCAGTTTCCCTTCCCTATACAAACTTTATTCCCATTTCCACCATCATCCATTTTCCATCATCCATCCCTTTTATTTAAACCTTTATCTACCAATGTCCTCTTTTTGGGACGCCTAATCTTTTGCATCTAGCAAGTAAGATTTTAGAACTTTTATAATTAGGTCCAATTTTTTGTGTTGTCTTTGTAAAATGAATGTTTTCAAAACAGGAAATCATGTCATTGTCATTTTTAATTGAATATTGGGACGCCCTGTTCTGAACAATCCGTACTTGTAAAAATTTGGCAAATTATGTTTCTGATTCTTTAGGACTAGTGTTGAGCGATACCGTCCGATACTTGAAAGTATCGGTATCGGAAAGTATCGGCCGATACCGGCAAAGTATCGGATCTAATCCGATACCGATACCCGATACCAATACAAGTCAATGGGACTCAAGTATCGGACGGTATCCCTGATGGTTCCCAGGGTCTGAAGGAGAGGAAACTCTCCTTCAGGCCCTGGGATCCATATTAATGTGTAAAATAATGAATTAAAATAAAAAATATTGCTATACTCACCTCTACGACGCAGCCTGGACCTCACCGAGGGAACCGGCAGCGTTCTTTGCTTAAAATGCGCGCTTTTACTTCCTTCCGTGATGTCACGGCTTGTGATTGGTCGCGTGCCGCCCATGTGGCCGTGACGCGACCAATCACAGCAAGCCGTGACGTAATTTTCAGGTCCTCAATGACTAATTCTAGGCATTCGGGAATTTAAAATTACGTTCCGGCTTGTGATTGGTCGCGTCGCGGTCACATGGGCAACACGACCAATCACAAGCCGTGACATCATGGGAGGCAGGAGACGCGCGCATTTTTAAAATTACGTCACGGCTTGTGATTGGTTGCGTGCCGCCCATGTGACCGCGACGCGACCAATCACAGCAAGCCGTGACGTAATTTCAGGTCCTGATGCCTATTTCTGCATTGATGACCTGAAATTACGTCACGGCTTGCTGTGATTGGTCGCGTCGCGGTCACATGGGCGGCACGCAACCAATCACAAGCCGTGACGTAATTTTAAAAATGCGCGCGTCTCCTGCCTCCCGTGACGTCACGGCTTGTGATTGGTCGCGTCGCCCATGTGACCGCGACGCGACCAATCACAAGCCGGAACGTAATTTTAAATTCCTGAATGCCTAGAATTAGGCATTGAGGACCTGAAAATTACGTCACGGCTTGCTGTGATTGGTCGCGTCGTGGCCACATGGGCGGCACGCGACCAATCACAAGCCGTGACGTCACGGAAGGAAGTAAAAGCGCGCATTTTAAGCAAAGAACGCTGCCGGTTCCCTCGGTGAGGTCCAGGCTGCGTCGGAGAGGTGAGTATAGCAATATTTTTTATTTTAATTCTTAATTTTACACATTAATGTTGTTTCGATACCGATACCCGATACCACAAAAGTATCGGATCTCGGTATCGGAATTCCGATACCCGCAAGTATCAGCCGATACCCGATACTTGCGGTATCGGAATGCTCAACACTATTTAGGACCCAAAATCATTAATAATCTGTCATTTAAAAAAAAATGCTAATTTGGCAAGTAATGGGTTAATTGCATGCCCAGGGCCATGGATCGAGTTACCGCTGCCTTGACCACCCCTTTAAGAGCCATGCGACCCTGTTCTGAGTACCCCACAGCCCTAGCGGGTGTTGCATTTCCATTTAGGGGAGAAGAGTAAGGGTACTGTCACACAGTGGCACTTTGGTCGCTATGACGGCACGATCCGTGACGTTCCAGCGATATCCATACGATATCGCAGTGTCTGACACGCTACTGCAATCAGGGACCACGCTGAGAATCGTACGTCGTAGCAGATCATGTGGAACTTTCTTTCGTCGTCAAGTGTCCCGCTGTGGCGATATGATTGCATCGTGTGACACAGGTTGTATACGATGTGCGCACAGTAACCAACGGCTTCTACATCGCAAATACATCATGAAATTATTGCTCCAGCGCCGTGTATTGCAACGTATGACCGCAGTCTACGACGCTGGAGCGATAATCATACGGCGCTGCAACGTTACAGATCGTGCCGTCGTAACGACCAAAGTGCCACTGTGTGACAGTACCCTAAGAAGAGAAAAAGAAAATGGTAATAAAAGAAAAGAGATAAAATACACATGTGAGATAGGGAGACAAGTAGTTTTTTTTGCAAAAGGTCTAGCAGTAACAGATGATTATGAGAAATGATTAGTATTACAAAAATTTGTGCACCATATTTATTCCATTTATTGTGTTGTAGATATGGTGGATTTATAGACCTTAGGATTGGGAAATTGCTGAACAGAAGAAATTCCAAGATCTCCATCTACTTGTAACTCTTTCATTTGGAAAGAAAGAAGCATCCTAAAGAGAAAAATATATTTTCCTGTCCTGTAGATTTTTTTATTTTGAAAGAATCCTAATTAGGGGACAGAAAAAGAACAGAAGTGTCTGCTCACCTAGTTCACATTACAGGTGTGAGGAAAGAAATCCAGAGTTGATCTCTTCAAAGTAAGGTTAAATAGCAAAATATATTGCCAGAATCCATCCCTTCCTCAGCCAACAATCTACTAAACCTCTTGTGCATGCCCTCATCATCTCCCACCTCGATTACTGCAACACGCTCCTCTGTAGCCTCCCCGCTAACTCTCTTGTACCACTCCAGTCTGTCCTCAACTCTGTTGCCCAGCTAATCCACTTCTCTCCTCGCTACTCCCCTGCTCCTCCCCACTGCAAATCCCTCCACTGGCTCCCAATTCCCCAACGAATCCAGTTCAAACTACTAACACTGATCTACAAAGCCATCCACAACCTGTCCCCTCCCTTTATCTCTGAACTAATCTCCCACTATCCTCCCTCATGTAATCTTCAATTTCTCTCAAGACCTCCTACTCTCCTCCACACTTATTTGTTCCTCACACAACCGTCTCTAAGATTTCTCCCAAATATCCCACATCCTCTGGAATTCCGCGCCTCAACACGTGCGATTATCCACCACCCTTGGATCCTTCAGACGGAACCTGAAAACCCATCTCTTCAGGAAAGCCTACAGCCTGCAATAACCATTCTGCTGCCTCACCACCACCAGAGCTGCCACCTCACCAACCACCCGAGTTGCCACCTCACCAACCACCCGAGCTGTCGCCTCACCAACCACCTGAGCTGCTGCGTCACCACCGCCAGAGCTGCCGCCTCACTACCACCAGAGCTGCCACACCCCGTACCTTCTGTCTCTTCCCCATTATCATGCAGAATGTAAGTCCGCAAGGACAGGGTCCTCTCCCCTCTGTACCAGTCTGTCATTGTAAATTTGTTTACTGTAAACAATATCTATCATCCACCTCTCGTGTCTCCCTTTTTCCTCATAGATTGTAAGCTTGCGAGCAGGGTCCTCACTCCTCTTGATATCTGTTTTGAACTGTGATTTTTGTTATACATTAATGTCTATTGTCTGTACAAATCCCTTCTTTAATTTGTAAAGCGCTGCGGAATATGTTGGTGCTATATAAATACAATTATTATTATCTATAACCCTGTGCGTAACCCCTTTCTCATGTACAGCACCATGGAATTAATGGTGCTATATAAATAAATAATAATAATAATAATAATAAAATAGATTTTTGACTAAGTAGGTGCAAAAAATGAACAAATAAACAAATCCACTTAAACGTACTAGTACATGGAATATATAAAATAAGGGAAGATTTATTTAGACATCACAGCCAGAACTTGAGAGGTCAGATTAAATGACTAGTGTAATATGAAATGCTGAGTAAAGGACATAGTACAGACAATTTTATAAGGTTTTTTTTAATGCTCCGTGGTGTTAATTTTCATTTGCAGCCAACATACTTGAGATAGGCACGCATTTATACTAGATGCTGAAAATGAGTTCATGTTTTAAAAACATTTAGCAATGCAAGCCACCTGTTAACAGCTAAGGACCCTGACAGTGATCCAGGAATGTCAGGATGTTTCATCAAGAAAGCCAGAAAATGCATGAGATACTTAAGCGTCAAGTAGCTTGTTGCTGCAGTTTTATATTAACATTGCACAGAGTACATTAGTGTTGTAATTATTTTACTATTATACTTATATTATTTACTACAGCCTTCTCACGGTCTCTAGGCTCTTCTACGGGTCAATGAGCATGGACCCATAGAAGCGCTAAGAAAATGCGAAACGTCCGTAGTCCATCAGGCTCTCTCACCTGCATAACTCCCTTGCCTACCTGCACACTGCACTTTAAGATGTTTTGATGTCATCTCCTACAATAGCCACATAGTAACATAGTAACATAGTTTTTAGGATTGAAGGAAGACTTTAAGCCCATCTAGTTCAACCCATATCCTAACCTAATGTGCGCTAACATGTTGATCCAGAGGAAGGCAAAAAAAAACCATGTGGCAAAGAGTATGCTCCACATTGGGGAAAAAAATTGCTTCCTGACTCCACTTACGGCAATCAGACTAGTTCCCTGGATCAACACTGTATCAAGAAATCTAGTATATAACCTGCAACATTATACTTTTCAAGAAAGGCTTCCAGTCCCTTCTTAAATTTTAGCAATGAATCACTCATTACAACATCATACGGCAGAGAGTTCCATAGTCTCACTGCTCTTACAGTAAATAATCCACTTATTTTATTATGATTAAACCTTCTTTCCTCCATATGTAGAGGATGCCCCCTTGTCCCCATCTCAGGTCTGCGAGTAAAAAGAGCAATAGAAAGGTCTTTGTACTGTCCCCTCATGTATTTATACATTGTAGTCAAATCACCCCTAAGCCTTTGTTTTTCCAAACTAAATAACCAGAAGTGTAATAACCTGTCTTGGTATTGCAGACCCCCCAATACTCTAATAACCTTGGTCGCTCTTCTCTGCACCCACTTGTCATGATTCCTTTTTCCTGGTCTGGTCATGTCAAGAGTTAACCTTTCTCAGCCTCTGTCTGGATTAAGGTTGGCTTTTTATCACTGCTGCTTCCTGCAGGTGATGTCAGTTATAGATTTTGCCTAGTGCTGCTGTAGCTGACTGATTGATCCTGCTACGTTTGCTGTCTGAACCCGTGTCTCTGTTTTCCCCTATTCCTGTCTTGTCTCAGTGTTTCCCTTTAGTGTGCAGACTCCCTGGTTTTGACTTGGCTTGTATCCTGACCTGTTTCTGTTCTTTGTCTTTTGGCTTATCCACTTCTGACCGTTACTGACCCCCAGGCTTGTCTCTGACCGTGAGTTTGCTTATTCCTTTGGTACTGTGCTGCAGTCTAAGATTTGACCCAGCTTGTTTGACTATTCTGCTGCCAATGGTGGTAGCCTCACTGCTGCACTGCAGGTCAGCTCTGTCTAGGTGTAGACCTGCTTCCTCTCTACTGCCATCTAGTGAAGCCTTTGCCTACCTGCATTGCAGCAGCATGACACCGCTCTAGTTCAGCTATATCTTGCATACTCTGTGTGAACACTGCTGCAGATTATTTATTCGCACTGGGGTGCCAAGCGGCCAATCCCTGATTGTAGGCTGGCTGTCTCATTTGGTATTACTGCACCTGTGCTGTCGCCATCTTTTATTGTTCCCGCAGCACCACGATAGTGCATTTGATTTGAGGCCTGGACAGGTAAGCACCTTTGCCTGTTTTTTCTCTGGTGTTTTCTCTAGAATAGTTGAGTTTTTTCCTCCTTTTTTTCCTCCTGTTGTGGTTTTTGCTGTTAGAGTAGGACTGGCAAGAGTGAGGACCCGTGACGTGGGTTGCCAGCTTACATATTGTGGCCCTAATATTAACTAATACCTTACATATTTTGATATGTCCTTGTGTATTTTTTTATTTTTACTTTTTGAGGTGCAGTTGGGCCCTGATGGCTTTGTAAGTTGTGGCCTCTGTTCACACGGGACGCATTACAGTTAGCACTGGGCAGCCTGCCACAGGGCATTACTAATAGGCTATTAACCAGATGCTTTGCATACTCTGTGTGAACACTGCTGCAGATTATTTATTTGCACTGTTGTGCCAAACGGCCAAACCCTGATTGTAGGCTGGCTATCTCATTTGGTATTACCACACCTGTGCAGTCGCCATCTTTACTTTGGCCCACTACACAGTGCATTTGATTTGAGGCCTAGATAGGTAAGCACCTTTGCCTGTTTTTTCTGTGGTGTTTTCTCTGTCTAGGTGCAGACCTGTTTCCTCTCTACTGCCATCTAGTGAAGCCTGCACCTACCGGCATTGCAGCAGCATGACGTTATAACTGACCAGAAACAGACAGTTTTTTTTTTTCTCTACTCTGCTTTCTATGGATCCGCTCCATACCTTGGCAGATCACATGGCTAGTTTGACACAAATTATGCAGGATCTGTCTGTGGAACATAGGTTTTTGGCCAGGTCTCATAACCACCTGCAAAGATAGCTTTCTGAAATGGTAAGATTTTTGCAAGGATCCTCTTCCCAGTCTGGCTGTAAGCACTCTGACACTGTTGATGTCTCATTGCACTCTCCTGAACCTACGCTCAGGCTCCCAGATACCTTTTCCAGAGGTTCTGTACATTTAAGATGAATTGCAAGCTATTGTTTTCTCTTAGACCCCAATCTTTTGGAGATGAGAGTCAGCAAGTGGGGATAATCATTACCTTACTTCAGGAGGGACCTCGATTGTGGGCTTTCTCTTTACCTGCTTCTGCCCCTGAACATGTGTCTGTGGATAGGTTCTTTAAAGCATTATGACTAGTGTTGAGCATTCCGATACCGCAAGTATCGGGTATCGGCCGATACTTGTGGTATCGGAATTCCGATACCAAGTTCCGATACTTTTGTGATATCGGGAATTGGTATCGGAACCATATTCATGTGTAAAATAAAGAATTAAAATAAAAAATATGGATATACTCACCTCTCCGGCGGCCCCTGGACTTTACTGATGTAACCGGGAGCCTCCGTTCCTAAGAATGAGTGTGTGAAGGGCCTTCGATGACGTCGTGGCTTCTGATTGGTCACGTGAACGCTCATGTGACCGCTCACGCGACCAATCACAAGCTGCGACGTTATCGCAGGTCCTTCACGCGCTCATTCTTAGGAACGGAGGCTTCCAGTTATGGCGGTAAGGTCCAGGGGCCGCCGGAGAGGTGAGTATATGGATATATATATATATATATGGATATACTCACCTCTCCGGCGGCCCCTGGACCTTACCGCCATAACCTGGAGCCTCCGTTCCTAAGAATGAGCGCGTGAAGGACCTGCGATGACGTCGCGGCTTGTGATTGGTCGCGTGAGCGGTCACATGAGCGCTCATGCGACCAATCAGAAGCCGCGACGTCATCGAAGGCCCTTCACGCGCTCATTCTTAGGAACGGAGGCTCCCGGTTACATCGGTAAAGTCCAGGGGCTGCCGGAGAGGTGAGTATATCCATATTTTTTATTTTAATTCTTTATTTTACACATGAATATGGATCCCAGGGCCTGAAGGAGAGTTTCCTCTCCTTCAGACCCTGGGAACCATTCCGATACTCTGCGTCCCATTGAAATGCATTGGTATCGGGTATCGGTATCGGCGAGATCCGATATTTTGCCGGTATCGGCCAATACTATCCGATACCGATACCAATGCATATCGGAAGGTATCGCTCAACACTAATTATGACTTATTTTTGATGAGCCTGACCGGGTCAGAGTGGCAGAGGACACAATCATGAGTCTCTTTCAGGGTAAGCTCTCAGCTGAATGGTATAGCTCTGAGTTCCATCGATGGTCCACTGAGGTGTCCTGGGATAACTCTGCACTAAGATGTCAGTTCAGGAGAGGACTGTCAGATCACCTGAAGGATGCTCTGGCTCTCCTTCCACCACCCAGCTCATTGGAGGAGTCTATGCCTCAGACTATCCGTATGGATCAGAGGCTGCAGGAGATAGGTGTTACACAGCGGGAAGTTCCGTTGCTTCCTGCTAATCCTGTTTTGCCTCTTTGTGAACCTATGGAGGTGGGGGCCACCAATCTCAAGGAGAAGGAGAGGAGACAATGACATGAAGGAAAGCTGTGTGACTAACAAGCAGCTGAGTCTGGGTGATTGTCGAGGAGGTCATCCAGACTCCCAGGTACCTTTTTCTTCCTTCTCTAAAGTATTGTTTGAAGTGTAACTTAGTTGTGGGAGTTGCTTCATGCCCACTTCTGCTTTTGTGGACTGCGGGTCATCCATGAACTTTATTGCCTCTAACTTGGTGACCAAGTGTAAGTTTAGGACAGTTAGGCTGGAGACTCCTATTCATATTGTTGCCATTGACAAAACACTGCTGGCTAACAATGTAATTAAATTTGTCTTGGAGAAGTTTCTCTTTAAAGTAAGCTCCTTGCACTAGGATCATTTTTCATGTTTTGTTCTGGACAATGTGCCTGCAGGACTGGTGTCGGGGCTCCCCTGGTTACGGTTACATAATCCTGTGATAGATTGGGAATCTCAGGACATTGTCAAAAGGGGTCCTAATTGTGTTAAGCGTTGCCTTACTACTTGGTTCATCCGTTAATCTGGAAGGTATTCTGGAGTACCTGAAGGATTTTTAGGATGTTTTTTCCAAAAAATGGAGGCCGAGGTCTTACCACCACACCGCCCTTTTGACTACTATTAATCTGGTTCCGGGTGCTAAATTACCCAAGGCCCATCTGATCAGCCTCTCTGGTCCGGAGCAAACTGCTATGAAGGAGTATATTTCTGAAAGCTTGCTTAAAGGCCACATCCATCCCTTTGTCTCTCCTGTGGTGACTGGATTCTTTTTTGTAAAAAAAAAGATGGTGGTTTGCAGTTGAGCCTTTATTTTTGGGAATTAAACAAAATAAACAAAATCACAGTAAGAAAGAACTATCCCCTCCTGCTCATCCCTGATTTGTACAATTAATTGTCGGTGGACAAATGGTTTTCTAAATTGGACCTCAGAGGAGCATATAATCTAATCCGTATTCGGGAGGGGGAAGAGTGGAAAATGGCATTTCTCGCTTCTGAAGGGTTATTTGAGAATTTGGTTATGCCCTTTGGTCTCAATAATGCGCCAGCTGTTTTTCAGAATTTTATCAACCATATAGTTTCTGATTTTAATGGGCACTTTATGTTGGTGTATTTAGATGATAGTCTTGTGTTTTCATCTAACAAACAAGTTCACATGGATCATGCGGTTCTCCAGAGGTTACAGGAGAACTCACTCTTTGCGAAACCTGAAGAAGGCACATTTTTTGTCTAAGAATTGCCCTTTCTGGGGTTCATTCTGTCTGACAGGGGGTTCATATGGACCCTGGAAAGGTACAGGCCATTGTGGATTGGGTGCAACCCAGAAACTTAAAGAGTCTTCAATGTTTTCTGGGGTTTGCAAACTATTGTAGGAAATTCATTAAGGGGTTTTCACAGGTGGTCAAGCCCCTCACGGATCTGACTTGTAAGGGGGCTGATCTCAAAACCTGGTCAGCTCCGGCTGTGAAGGTGTTTGCTTTATTAAAGAAATGCTTTATGTCTGCCCCTGTTTTGGTCCAGCCTGATCCGTCTGAACTGCTCATCGTTGAGGTGGATGCCCTGAAGGTGGGGTGGGGCAGTGTTGTCCCATGGACCCTCCACTTTGACCAACTTGAGGCCCTGTGCTTCCTTCTCGAAAAAATTCTCTCTGGCTGAGAGGAATTATGATGCTGAGAATCAAGAGCTTATAGCTATCAAGCTGGCCTTTGAAGAATGGAGGCATTTTTTGGAGGGGGCTGTTCATTGGATCACGGTGATTACGAACCACAAGAATCTGTCTTATATCGAGTTGACCAAGCGTTTGACTCCCAGACAGGTTAGGTTGTTGCTTTTTTTTCATGCTTTAATTTTTCTATCACTTTTTGGCCTGGTTCCAAGAATGTCAAGGCGGATGCCTTATCGAGCAACTTGGATCTGATATCACCTCCTGAACCACCTTCCTCCATTCTTCAGCATGGGGTGGTCGTGGCAGTGGTGTCCTCAGAATTGGAGGAGGAGATTCGTGAGGCTCAGTCTCTTGCTCCTCCGTCATTGCCTGACAACAAGCTCTTTGTTCCGGTCCATTGCACTCTGTGATATCTTTTGTGTGACTTCTGTGCCTGCTGTGGCTGCTGCCGCTGCTGCTTCTGATGTTAACACAAATTTGTGGAAATGTGAACAGTCATGGTTGGTCTACATCTGCTGGGTTAGCTGTAGTTGTTTGTAAAGGATAATTTGTGGATTAAATCCATGCTGCCACAATGATAGTATCATTGTGTCAACGCGGATTTAATCCACAAATTATCCTTTACAAACGTCTCTGAGAAGGTCACGTGGGCGGCCCCTGGATCTGCAGCAGCCAATACACACATACACACATGCTTTTGGCTTATGCCATCAGGTGAGAAGCTCCTTGTTAAAAACTATAATTAATCCAAAGGATAAGACCCTATTTGCGCTTTTTATCTCCTTAATCTACTAGGGTTAGCTGTAGTGGAAGACGTCTTTGGTGGTGTCAGGCCCTCATTTTTTTTAACCCCTTCCCGACATGTGACGTAATAGTACGTCACATGTCGGGACCCCCGCTTTGATGTGCGCTCCGGCGGTGAGCGCACATCAAAGTCGCGACATGTCAGCTGTTTTTTACAGCTGACATGTGCGCGCAATAGCGGCGGGTGAAATCGCGATCACCCGCCGCTATTAACTAGTTAAATGCCGCTGTCAAACTCAGACAGCGGCATTTAACTACCGCATCCGGCCGTGCGGCCGGATATGAGCGCATCGCCGACCCCTGTCACATGATCGGGGGTCGGCGATGCTTGTGCATTGTAACCATAGAGGTCCTGGAGACCTCTATGGTTACTGATCGCCGGTGGCTGTGAGCGCCCCCCTGTGGTCGGCGCTCACAGCACACCTGCATTTTAGCTACATAACAGCGATCTGATGATCGCTGTTATGTAGCAGAGCCGATCGCGTTGTGCCTGCTTCTAGCCTCCCATGGAGGCTATAGAAGCATGGTAAAAGTTAAAAAAAAAAGTAAAAAAAAAAGTGAAAAAAATAAAAAAAATATAAAAGTTTAAATCACCCCCCTTTCGCCCCAATCAAAATAAATCAATAAAAAAAAAGCCCAACCTACACATATTTGGTATCGCCGTGTTCAGAATCGCCCGATCTATCAATAAAAAAAAAGCATTAACCTGATCGCTAAACGGCGTAATGAAAAAAAAAATCGAAACGCCAGATTTACGTTTTTTTGGTCGCCACGACATTGCATTAAAATGCAATAACGGGCGATCAAAAGAACGTATCTGCACCAAAATGCTATCATTAAAAATGCCAGCTCGGCACGCAAAAAATAAGCCCTCACCCGACCCCAGATCACGAAAAATGGAGACGCTACGGGTATCGGAAAATGGCGCAATTTTATTTATTTATTTTTTTGCAAAGTTTGGAATTTTTTTTCACCACTTAGGTAAAAAAGAACCTAGTCATGTTTGGTGTCTATGAACTCGTACTGACCTGGAGAATCATAATGGCAGGTCAGTTTTAGCATTTAGTGAATCTAGCAAAATAGGCAAGCAAAAAACAAGTGTGGGATTGCACTTTTTTTGCAATTTCACTGCACTTGGAATTTTTTTCCCGTTTTCTAGTACACGACATGGTAAAACCAATGATGTCGTTCAAAAGTACAACTCGTCCCGCAAAAAATGAGCCCTCACATGGCCAAATTGACAGAAAAATAAAAAAGTTATGGCTCTGGGAAGGAGGGGAGCGAAAAACGAAAACGGAAAAACGGAAAAAGCTCCGGGGGTGAAGGTTATGTGAATATTTCTGGTTGGGTGTCCATCTGTTGGATTGGGTGTAGTGGAAGACCTGTCTGTCCCTATTATACTATCTATACTGTGGTGATATTGATGGCACTTTTGTGGTCTCTGCCAGTAAATTTTGTAAATGTGAACACTCCTGGTTAGGTGTCCATTTGTTGGATTGGGTGTAGTGGAAGTCCTGTTGGTCCCCATTATACTACCTATACTCTGGTGAAATTGATGCCACTTGTGTCTGCCAGTAATTTTTGGAAATGTGAACACTCCTGATTTGGTGTCCATCTGCTGAACTGGGTGTGGTGGAAGACCTATTGGTCCCTATTATACAATTTCTACTCTCTTGAAACTGATGCCACTTCTTTAGTGTAAGGCCCTCCTGTGTTTAAATGTGAACACTCCTGGTTGGGTGTCCATCTGTTGGATTGAGTTTTTGGAAGACCTGTTGGTCAATATTATACTATCTATAATGTGGTGAAATTGAAGCCACTTTTGTGGTGTCTGCCAGTAATTTTTAGAAATGTGAACACTCCTGGTTGAGTGTCTATTATTATTATTATTATTATAGTGCCATTTATTCCATGGCGCTTTACATGTGAGGAGGGGTATACATAAAAAAACAATTACAATAATCTTAATCAATACAAATCATGACTGGTACATAAGAAGAGAGGACCCTGCCCATGAGGGCTCACAATCTACAAGGGATGGGAGAGAAAACAGTAGGCAAGGGTAGAGCTGGTCATGCAGCGGTTTGGTCGATAGGTGGTTACTGCAGTTTGTAGGCTTGTCAGAAGAGGTAGGTTATTTTTGAAGGTTTCCACGGTAGGCAAGAGTCTGATGTGTTGGGGTAGAGAGTTCCAGAGTATGGGGGATGCGCAGGAGAAATGTTGTATGCGATTGTGGAAGAGGAGATAAGTGGGGAGTATAGAAGATGATCTTGTGAGGATCGGAGGTGCAGGAAAGTACTGGGAGACGAGGTCACAGATGTATGGAGGAGACAGGTTGTGGATGGCTTTGTTTGCCATGGTTAGGGTTTTGAACTGGAGTTGTTGGGTAATGGGGAGCCAGTGCAAGAATTGACAGAGGGGACAGGCTGTGGAATTGCGGGGGGACAGGTGGATTAGTTGGGCAGCAGATTTTAGAATTGATTGGAGGAGTGCAAGAGTGTTTAGAGGGGAGGCCACAGAGCAGGAGGTTGCAGTAGTCAACGCGGGAGATGATGAGGGCATGGACTAGGGTTTTTGCAGATTCTTGGTTTAGGAATGTACAGATCCCGGAAATATTTTTGAGTTGAAGTCAGTAGGAGGTGGAAAGGGCTTGGATATGTGGTTTGAAGGAGAGATCAGTGTCAAATATTACCCCGAGACAG
This sequence comes from Ranitomeya variabilis, assembly GCF_051348905.1. Taxonomy (NCBI): domain Eukaryota; kingdom Metazoa; phylum Chordata; class Amphibia; order Anura; family Dendrobatidae; genus Ranitomeya; species Ranitomeya variabilis. The sequence goes on from NC_135236.1 coordinate 320,563,218, forward strand.
CGAGCTTGTGGGACTGGGGATAGTAAGCAGATATTTATTTAATGGATAGGTCTGTTGAGGGAGTCTAGTGAGAGGGGGAAAATATGATGAATTCTGTTTTATCCATATTAAGTTTTAGAAATCTAGTGGAGAAGAAGGATGAAATAGCAGACAGACATTGTGGGATTCTAGTTATTAGAGTGGTGATATCTGGTCCAGAGATGTAGGTCTGTGTGTCATCAGCATAGAGATAATACTGAAAGCTATGGGACTCTATGAACTGTCTGAGGCAAAAGGTATAGATGGAGAAGAGCAGATGCCCTAGGACTGAACCTTTCGGGGCTCCAACAGATAGGGGGCGAAAGTGAGGAGTTGGTGTGCAAGTGGGAGACGCTAAATGTCCAGTCTGTTAGGTATGACGAAATCCAAGATAGGGCCATGTCAGTGATGCCAAGAGATGAGAATGTCTGTAATAGTAGGGAATGGTCCACTGTGTCAAAGGCAAAGGGCAGATCTAGGAGGAGGACAGAGTAGTGTCGCTTGGCTTTGGCAGTTAATGGGTCACTGGTGACTTTAGTTAGGGCAATTTCAGTGGAGTGATGTGGCCGGAAGCCAGATTGAAAGCGGCCAAAGTGGGAGCAGGAGGAGAGGTGGGAGGACCGTTCAAGCTGGATGTGTTGTTCCAGTAGTTTTGAGGCATAGGGCAGTAGTGATATGGGGTGATAGCTAGATGCAGAGGATAAGTCAAGAGAGGGCTTTTTTTAGGATTGGTGTGATTGAGGCATCTTTAAAGCTTGAGTTGAAAAAACCAGTTGTTAGTGATAGGTTGAAGAGATGGGTTAGGGTTGGGATGAAGATGTGGTGAGGTTTGGGATGAAGTGAGATGGGATCGGGTCAAGTGCACAGGTGGTGAGATGTGATATTGAGATTAGAGTGGAGAGTCAATCTTCTGTAATGTTGGAGAAGTTTGTTTTGGAAGAGGAAGGCTTGAGCAGTCAGGAGACAGGGCTCTGGGGGTTGTCGACCAAAACTGTCTCTGATGTTATCAATCTTCTGCTTGAAAAATGAGGCAAAGTCCATCTGCTGAATTGGGCTTAGTGGAAGACCTATGTGTCCCTATTATGCCATTTCTACTCTAATGAAATTGATGCCACTTCTGTGGTGTAAGGCCTTTGTTTGTTTAAATGTGAACACTCCTGGTTGGGTGTCCATCGGATTGATTGGGTGTAGTGGAAGACCTGTCGGTCCCTATTATACTGTTTCCACTGTGGTAAAATTGATGATATTTCTGTGGTGTAAGGCCTGCAATCCAGAGCTTCTATCATTTCTATTACCAGCGCCATCCACAGAGTGGATGCAGTGGTGCCTCGTACAGATGCAGAAGTCACAGCAGCATGTTGCGGTGGAGATATGACTGTCACCATAGCAATCATGGTAAAATAGGAAATAAATGCATAACATAAAAATTTTCACAGTGCCCTCACAGAGACTGATGCTTGCTACTCCCAGTCCACTTAAAAATTTCACCCACAGAGTGTGGGACACAGTACTGTTGTGAATTAGACTTCTTGGCTCCCTCTGGTGGTTATTAGTGATATGACTCTGGGATTTTCTTTCCTCAGTTTGCACCCACCTGGGTCGTTAGTCCAGGGGTGTTGCTATATAAACCTCCTGGATCCTTAATCCAGTGCCTGGCATCGTTGTAATCAGATCCTTTTTGTTTGCTCCTATCTGCTGGTCCTGGTTCGTGCAAAATTAAGCTAAGTCCTGCTTCTTTGTTTTTTGGGTTATTTGCTTGCTCTCATTTTTGTCCAGCTTGTACTAAATGTGATTCCTGACCTTGCTGGAAGCTCTAGGGGGCTGGTGTTCTCCCCCCGGGCCGTTAGACGGTTCGGGGGTTCTTGAATATCCAGCGTGGATATTTTTGATAGGGTTTTTGCTGACCATATAAGTTATCTTACTATATTCTGCTATTAGCTAGTGGGCCTCTCTTTGCTAAATACCTAGCTCATCCTTACGTTTGTCTTTTCCTCTTACCTCACCGTTATTATTTGTTGGGGGCTTGTATCCAACTTTTGGGGTCTTTTCTCTGGAGGCAAGAAAGGTCTTTCTTTTCCCTTCTAGGGTTAGTTAGTTCTCCGGCTGGCGCGAGACATCTAGAATCAACGTAGGCACGTTCCCCGGCTGCTGGTATTTGTGGTGCTAGGATTAGATATATGGTCAGATCAGTTACCACTGCCCTATGAGCTGGTTTCTGTGTTTGCAGACTTAGAAACTATTTCTGAGACCCTCTGCCATTGGGGTCATAACAGTATGCCAGGCCAACATTGAATGTTTATTGCATTGCAGAAGTGGGATAATAAGAAAGGAAATTCTGAGTTTTTTTTTTTTTTCCCTCTCTTCCTCCCCTTTACCTTTGAGTGGCTTGTGCTTGCTACAGACATGAATGTCCAGACCTTGATTACAAGTGTAGACCAGCTTGCTGCTCGTGTGCAGGGCATACAAGATTTTGTTACCAGTAGTCCAATGTCTGAACCTAAAATACCTATTCCTGAACTGTTTTCTGGAGACCGATTTAGGTTTAGGAATTTCAGGAACAATTGTAAATTGTTTCTTTCTCTGAGACCCCGTTCATCTGGAGATCCAGCTCAGCAAGTGAAAATTGTTATCTCTTTTTTACGGGGTGACCCTCAGGATTGGGCTTTTACACTAGCGCCAGGAGATCCGGCATTGGCAAATATTGATGCGTTTTTTCTGGCGCTCGGATTGCTTTACGAGGAACCCAATCTTGAAGTTCAGGCAGAAAAAGCCTTGCTGGCTATTTCTCAGGGCCAGGATGAAGCTGAAGTGTATTGCCAAAAATTTCGGAAATGGTCCGTGCTTACTCAGTGGAATGAGTGTGCTCTGGCCGCAAATTTCAGAAATGGCCTTTCTGAAGCCATTAAGAATGTGATGGTGGGTTTCCCCATTCCTACAAGTCTGAATGATTCTATGGCGCTGGCTATTCAAATTGACCGGCGTTTGCGGGAGCGCAAAACCGCTAATCCTCTGGTGGTGTTGTCTGAACAAACATCTGATTTAATGCAATGTGATAGAATTCAGACTAGAAATGAGCGGAAAAATCATAGACGTCAGAACGGGTTATGTTTTTACTGTGGTGATTCTACACATGTTATATCAGCATGCACTAAATGCCTAACAAGGGTTGTCAGTCCTGTCGCCATTGGTAATTTGCAACCTAAATTTATTTTGTCTGTGACTTTAATTTGCTCATTGTCTTCTTACCCTGTTATGGCGTTTGTGGATTCAGGTGCTGCCCTGAGTCTTATGGATCTGTCATTTGCCAAGCGCTGTGGTTTTGTTCTTGAACCGTTGGTAAATCCTATTCCTCTTAGAGGTATTGATGCTACGCCATTGGCGGAAAATAAACCGCAGTTTTGGACGCAGGTAACCATGTGCATGACTCCTGAACATCGGGAGGTGATTCGTTTTCTTGTTCTGCATAAAATGCATGATTTGGTCGTTTTGGGTCTGCCATGGTTACAGACCCACAATCCAGTCTTGGATTGGAAGGCAATGTCTGTGTCAAGTTGGGGCTGTCAGGGAATTCATGCTGATTCCCCGCCGGTGTCTATTGCTTCCTCTACTCCTTCGGAAGTTCCTGAGTATTTGTCTGATTATCAGGATGTATTCAGCGAGTCCAGATCCAGTGCTCTGCCTCCTCATAGGGACTGTGACTGCGCCATAGATTTGATTCCAGGTGGTAAATTTCCTAAGGGAAGATTATTTAATCTGTCTGTACCTGAGCATGCCACAATGCATTCGTATATCAAGGAGTCTCTGGAGAAGGGGCATATCCGTCCATCCTCTTCCCCTCTTAGTGCGGGATTCTTTTTTGTGGCCAAGAAGGACGGATCTTTGAGACCTTGTATTGACTATCGGCTTCTGAATAAAATCACTGTTAAATTTCAGTATCCTTTGCCTCTGTTGTCGGACTTGTTTGCCCGGATTAAAGGTGCCAAGTGGTTCACCAAGATAGATCTTCGTGGTGCGTACAACCTTGTGCGCATTAAGCAAGGAGATGAATGGAAGACTGCATTTAATACGCCCGAAGGTCATTTTGAGTACTTGGTGATGCCTTTTGGGCTCTCTAATGCGCCCTCAGTGTTTCAGTCCTTTATGCATGATATTTTCCGGAAGTATCTGGATAAATTTATGATTGTTTATCTGGATGATATTCTGGTTTTCTCTGAAGATTGGGACTCACATGTGGAGCAGGTCAGGATGGTGTTTCAGGTTTTGCGTGAGAATGCTTTGTTTGTTAAGGGCTCAAAGTGTCTCTTTGGAGTACAGAAGGTTCCCTTTTTGGGGTTTATTTTTTCCCCTTCTGCTGTGGAGATGGATCCAGTCAAGGTCCGAGCTATTCATGATTGGACTCAACCCACGTCAGTTAAGAGTCTTCAGAAGTTCTTGGGTTTTGCTAACTACTACCGTCGTTTTATTGCTAATTTTTCTAGCGTTGTTAAACCTTTGACGGATATGACCAAGAAAGGTTCTGATGTTGCTAACTGGGCTCCTGCAGCCGTGGAGGCGTTCCAAGAGTTGAAGCGCCGGTTTATTTCGGCGCCTGTTTTGTGCCAGCCTGATGTCTCACTTCCCTTTCAGGTTGAAGTGGATGCTTCTGAGATTGGGGCAGGGGCCGTTTTGTCACAGAGAGGCCCTGGTTGCTCGGTAATGAGACCATGTGCTTTCTTCTCCAGGAAGTTTTCGCCTGCTGAGCGGAATTATGATGTCGGCAATCGGGAGTTGCTGGCCATGAAGTGGGCATTTGAGGAGTGGCGTCATTGGCTCGAGGGTGCTAAGCATCGTGTGGTGGTCTTGACTGATCACAAAAATCTGATGTATCTCGAGTCTGCTAAACGCCTGAATCCTAGACAGGCCCGCTGGTCATTGTTTTTCTCCCGTTTTGACTTTGTGGTCTCGTATTTACCAGGTTCAAAGAATGTGAAGGCTGATGCTCTTTCAAGGAGCTTTGTGCCTGACTCTCCTGGAGTCGCAGAACCAGTTGGTATTCTTAAAGAGGGAGTTATCCTGTCAGCCATTTCTCCTGATTTGAGACGCGTGTTGCAGAGATTTCAGGCTGGTAGACCTGACTCTTGTCCACCTGACAGACTGTTTGTTCCTGATAGGTGGACCAGCAGAGTCATTTCCGAGGTTCATTCCTCGGTGTTGGCAGGTCATCCGGGAATTTTTGGCACCAGAGATCTGGTGGCTAGGTCCTTTTGGTGGCCTTCCTTGTCACGGGATGTGCGGTCATTTGTGCAGTCCTGTGGGACTTGTGCTCGAGCTAAGCCTTGCTGTTCTCGTGCCAGCGGGTTGCTCTTGCCCTTGCCTGTCCCGAAGAGGCCTTGGACACACATTTCCATGGATTTCATTTCTGATCTCCCGGTGTCTCAGGGCATGTCTGTCATCTGGGTGGTATGTGATCGCTTTTCCAAAATGGTCCATTTGGTGCCTTTGCCTAAGCTGCCCTCCTCTTCTGATCTGGTTCCTGTGTTCTTTCAGAATGTGGTTCGTTTACACGGCATTCCTGAGAATATTGTGTCTGACAGAGGATCCCAGTTTTTTTCCAGGTTCTGGCGATCCTTTTGTGCTAGGATGGGCATTGAGTTGTCGTTTTCGTCTGCCTTTCATCCTCAGACTAATGGACAAACGGAGCGAACTAATCAGACTCTGGAGGCTTATTTGAGGTGTTTTGTTTCGGCAGATCAGGATGATTGGGTGACCTTCTTGCCGTTGGCTGAGTTTGCCCTTAATAACCGGGCTAGTTCCGCTACTTTGGTTTCGCCATTTTTCTGCAACTCTGGTTTCCATCCTCGTTTTTCCTCGGGACATGTGGAGCCTTCTGACTGTCCTGGGGTAGATTCTGTGGTGGATAGGTTGCAGAAGATCTGGAATCATGTGGTGGACAACTTAAAGTTGTCACAGGAGAAGGCTCAGCGTTTTGCCAACCGCCGCCGCGGTGTGGGTCCCCGACTTCGTGTTGGGGATTTGGTATGGCTGTCTTCTCGATTTGTGCCTATGAAGGTCTCCTCTCCTAAATTTAAGCCTCGCTTCATCGGTCCTTACAAGATATTGGAAATCCTTAATCCTGTGTCCTTTCGCTTGGATCTTCCGGTGTCATTTACCATTCACAACGTGTTCCATAGGTCCTTGTTGCGGCGGTACGTTGTACCTGTGGTTCCTTCTGTTGAGCCTCCTGCTCCGGTGTTGGTTGGGGGCGAGTTGGAGTACATGGTGGAGAAGATCTTGGATTCTCGTCTCTCCAGACGGAGGCTTCAGTATCTGGTCAAGTGGAAGGGCTATGGTCAGGAGGATAATTCCTGGGTGGTTGCCTCTGATGTGCATGCGGCCGATTTAGTTTGTGCCTTTCACGCTGCTCATCCTGATCGCCCTGGTGGTCTTGGTGAGGGTTCGGTGACCCCTCCTTAAGGGGGGGGTACTGTTGTGAATTAGACTTCTTGGTTCCCTCTGGTGGTTATTAGTGATATGACTCTGGGATTTTCTTTCCTCAGTTTGCACCCACCTGGGTCGTTAGTCCAGGGGTGTTGCTATATAAACCTCCTGGATCCTTAATCCAGTGCCTGGCATCGTTGTAATCAGATCCTTTTTGTTTGCTCCTATCTGCTGGTCCTGGTTCGTGCAAAATTAAGCTAAGTCCTGCTTCTTTGTTTTTTGGGTTATTTGCTTGCTCTCATTTTTGTCCAGCTTGTACTAAATATGATTCCTGACCTTGCTGGAAGCTCTAGGGGGCTGGTGTTCTCCCCCCGGGCCGTTAGACGGTTCGGGGGTTCTTGAATATCCAGCGTGGATATTTTTGATAGGGTTTTTGCTGACCATATAAGTTATCTTACTATATTCTGCTATTAGCTAGTGGGCCTCTCTTTGCTAAATACCTAGCTCATCCTTACGTTTGTCTTTTCCTCTTACCTCACCGTTATTATTTGTTGGGGGCTTGTATCCAACTTTTGGGGTCTTTTCTCTGGAGGCAAGAAAGGTCTTTCTTTTCCCTTCTAGGGTTAGTTAGTTCTCCGGCTGGCGCGAGACGTCTAGAATCAACGTAGGCACGTTCCCCGGCTGCTGGTATTTGTGGTGCTAGGATTAGATATATGGTCAGATCAGTTACCACTGCCCTATGAGCTGGTTTCTGTGTTTGCAGACTTAGAAACTATTTCTGAGACCCTCTGCCATTGGGGTCATAACACAGTACCCACACATAAGCTGATAACAAATTTCACCTACAGGGCATAATGGAGGCTGCCTAAACAGCTCCAAAATGTCAGTACCAGTAGCATACGTTACAAATGACACCAATGAAAAGCTGTTTGTATGATCTTGGATCGAGTTGGTGATTCACCTCGAGGCTTGCTAAGGCAGTCCAGTTAAAAATTTCACCCCCAGATAATGTTTTCACTTGTCCCCCACAGAAACTGATTACAATTTTCTCCACACAGAGCAAGTTTTCACATTTTCTCCACAGAAGCTGATAACAAATTTGACCCACAGAGCATGGGGCACATTATTTCAACTGAAGGTGATAACAAATTTCACCCAAAAAGGACAAAACATTCTTTAGCCTGTGTGCAAAAGGGGAAGGTGTTATATTTGGGCACCTAGTGGGTACAGAATGACCAAGATTTCACCCTGTATCAGCTACACCACCATCACCATCAGTAGCTACACCAGCACCACCTAGGCCATGACCATGCCCCTTATTTGATGCTCTCCTCATTTTTTAAAGTGGTTTTTCTGTACACTACTTGCAAGGAGATGGCGGAATAGTACATTTATTTATTTGCAGCAGTACTAGAAAACACACACCGGTCCCAAAAATTGTATTTATTTTTTCTACAAATGGCAATGAGATGCATGATACCAATTAAAAGAATTCAAAGAATACTAGAAAACAAACACTGGTTTAGAAAAAAATAGCTATTTGACCTAGAAATGGCAACGAGACAGCTGATGCCAATTATTTTTTCCCAGACTACTAGGAAACACACACTGGTTTAGAAAAATGATTACTTTGGCCAAGAAATGGTAAAAATATGGCTAATGCCAATTATTTATATTCCAGATTACTAGAAAACCAACAACTGCTTAAGGACACAGTACTCCCACAGGTGTGGGGGGGCAGAGTACACACAGTTGCTTAACACCTTAATGACCGGATCTTTCTTCAGTTTTGCGTTTTCGTTTTTCACTCTCCTCATTCTCTGAGCCATAACTTTTTTATTTTTCCATCACTGTGACCATGTGTAGGCTTATTTTTTGCAGGATAAATTGTACTTTTGAAAAACCCCATTGTTTTTACCATGTCATGCACTAGAAAACGGGAAAAAAAATTCCAAGTGCGATGGAATTGCAAAAAAAAGTGCAATCCCTAACTTGTTTTTTGTTTGGCTCTTTTGCTAGGTTCACTAAGTGCTAAAACTGACCTACCAGTATGATTCTCCAGGTCATTACGAGTTCATAGACACCAAACATGTCTAGGTTCTTTTTAATCTAAGTGGTGAAAAAAAAACTCCAAACTTTGCTAAAAAAAAATAAATTGCGCATTTTTCGTGATCTGGGGTTGGCTGTGGGCTTATTTTTTGCATGCCAAGCTGACATTTTTAATGATGCCATGTTGGTGCAGATATGTTCTTTTGATCACCCGTTAATGCATTTTAACGCAATGTCGCGGTGACCAAAAAAAACTATTCTGGGGTTTTGACTATTTTTCTCTCTATGCTGTTTAGTGATCAGGTTAATCCTTTTTTTTTTGATTGGGCGATCCTGAACGCGGTGATACCAAATATGTGTAGGTTTGATTTTTTTTTCGTTATTGCTTTATTTTGAATGAGGCAAAAGGGGGATAATTTAAACTTTTTTTTTATTTTTCAAATTTTTAAAAACATTTTTTTTTAAATGTTGACATACTTCAATAGTCTGCATGGGAGGCTAGAAGCTGCCATAGCAAAATTGCCTCAGATGCTCAGATCGCGTCTATGTAGTAGAATTACAGCATTGCTATGAGCGTCCGACCACAGGGTGGCACTCATAGCAATTTGGCATCAACAACCATAGAGGTCTGCAGGAGACATCTGGTTGTTATGCCGATGCACCGATGACCCCAGATCATGTGACAGGGGTCACTGGTGCGCGCATGGCTGGAAGCACTTGTTAAATGCTGCTGTCAGAGTTTGACAGCAGCATTTAACTAGTTAATAGGAACGGGCGGATCGCAATTCCACCCGCTCATATTGATGCAGGCTCACCGCCGGAGACCAGACAGAAACAACAAGGAGATACTTGATTTTGACAATATTCCAAGACTTTGGAAGAAAATAGAAGATTAATAAAAGTTTATAGTGTAGGTAAAATCAATATTGACTTCTTACAGCTGTGAGCAGTCCATTCAGGATAAAATGCAGAAAAAATTTAAAGTGAGTCAAATGGAGAATTTTAAATAGTGAGAAAAAACAAGCAAGATTCAAATGAATAAAGTGAAAAACCAGAAAAGAAAACATTGTACATACAGTGTGAAGATTAGCCTTTTCTTCTCTGAAATTTATTGCCACCAATGCAACACTAGTGTATGCAAACAAAACAGAAATTGCATTCCATATTTCAATGATTTCTACAACTTGCCTAAAATGCCTTTCCCTAATTTATACACAGTACATGTATTATATTGTTAAATCCTTTAAAATAAATTTTATAAGCTAAAACTGATAATTAGTAGAGATGAGCAAATTGATTTACAGTGTATCGCATTAGAGTCGGATTTCCTGAAATTTGTGGTTTCAAGAGAATTCAAAGAATTTGAGATTCAATTTGCAGTTTGCAAAATTAAAAAACTTGCCCTACACCAATTTCAACACTGCTGAATTATAATATTGTGCAGCAAAGAAACATGATTTTGTATTGCTCTGAGGGCCTCCCCATAATGTCCTGCAGCTTTGACATCTTACAGATGATCATACCTTGTACACTGGGGACCTTTACGTGGGCAATCAGAAATCAGTGGTTCCCAGTGCAGCATAGTTTGTAAGGCATAGTCATTTTCCATTTCCTGAGTCAATGGATAAGCCTCTTTCTTCTGTAGAGTGTAAGTTCTTGGTCAATGGTGTCATGTCTCTCTCCTGTAGAATGTGAGCTCTTATGGACAGCAAGGTCTTCTCTCTCTTACCTGTAAAGTATAAGCTCTTATGGTCGGCAGAATACTTTCTTTCTCTCCTCTTATCCTCCTCCTATGTAATTTATGAGCAATTACAATCTTTCCAATATGGATATGTGCCCAAAATTATTTGCCGCAAATCACATTTTTGCGGAAAATTGGTCAAAGTTAGCTAATTTGAATTTCAAACTATTTGCTCATCTCTGAGTTAATTTTACTCTTAAACTAGATTTAAAATTGTCCAGCTTGATCGTATATGAGCCAATTGCAAATTTAAAGGGGTTATCATATATTTTTGACATATGCACAGCATAAATACAAAGTAATGTGGTAACCCCTCCAATAAGACCTATGTCTATCTCAAGAACAGGGTCCTTACAGGTTCTGCTGTCATTGAGCCAGTGTTCAAAATTCCCTTAATTTGTTAGGGAATTCTAATCATTTCTACATTCACAGAAGCCTGGTTTTCAATGCAGACACAAGTTCTATTGGTGGAACCTGCATCTATAATACAGTTTTGTTATATCTCGTGGATATGCTGAAAATTTATGAGATAGGAATACCACTTAAATAAACTAAAATTATGTGCTTTGCTTATCAGATTGAAGACCCACAATTACTGATAGTTCATTATAAAGCAACAATTAAACTATTTATACTCACACCATATAGTTGACTGCTATTAGAATGACTGAAAATAAAGCAGGGGAGTTATGTGTCACTGATCTGGGCAAACTTAAGCCACGTAGCCTGATTTGGCAGCATAGAACATGATTCTGGGCTACAGGTGCTAAACTTTTAACAGATGAGTAGAGTTCACAGGGAAAGTAATATTTTGTGGTGCCAACATCTTGCTGTTGATAGCTTTATTCTACTCTGGCATGTCCGGAACAGAAGCTTTTGGGTTGAATTAGATAACTTTGTTTAAACTCATACATGATACTTTGTGTATGTGTTTATTTGGTTTCATGTACATTCAAGTGCATTTTGTATATATAATTATTCTACAACTCTAGCATGAAAAGTTACATAGACAATCATTTAAACAGTTTTATCTTGTATAACTAGTGGTCAGATTTGTTGCATCTCATATCACAAAAATAACAAAGTTACAACTACTGTAACTAGAAAGAAGCTTAACCCCTTCCCGACCCATGACGCCACATAGGCGTCATGAAAACCCGTGCCAATCCGACCCATGACGCCTATGTGGCGTCATGGAATGATCGCGTCCCTGCAGATCGGGTGAAAGGGTTAACTCCGATTTCACCCGATCTGCAGAGACAGGGGGAGTGGTGCTTCAGCCCAGGGGGGGTGGCTTCACCCCCCCGTGGCTACGATCGCTCTGATTGGCTGTTGAAAGTGAAACTGCCAATCAGAGCGATTTGTAATATTTCACCTGAAAAACTGGTGAAATATTACAATCTAGCCATGGCCGATGCTGCAATATCATCGGCCATGGCTGGAAACACTAATGTTACCCCCCCCACCCCACCGATCGCCCCCCCCACCGCTCTGTTATGGGGTCCGGTCCCCTCGGTGCTGTGCTCCGCTGCCCCGTGCTCCTGCCCGCTCCCCCCGTGCTGCTGTGCCCCCCCCTGTGCTCCGACGCCCCCCTGTGCCCCGATCTCCCCCCCCTTATACTCCCCGAGGCTCCCGGTGTCCGTCCGCCTCCACGCTGGGCGCCGCCATCTTCCAAAATGGCGGGCGCATGCTCAGTGCGCCCGCCGAATCTGCCAGTCGGCAGATTCGTTAAAAGTACATTTTGATCGCTGTGACAGGTTCTATCACAGCGATCAAAATAAAAAAAATTATAAATAACCCCCCCCCTTTATCACCCCATAGGTAGGGACAATAATAAAATAAAGAAAATATATATATTTTTTTCTTTTTCCCCTAGGGTTAGGGTTAGAACTAGGGTTAGGGTTACGGGTAGGGTTAGGGTTAGGGGTAGGGTTAGGGTTACAGGTAGGGTTAGGGTTAGGGGTAGGGTTAGGGTTATGGCATGTGCGGATTTGGCCGCGGATCCGCAGCGGATTGGCCGCGGATCCGCAGCGGATTGGCCGCGGATCCGCAGCGGATTGGCCGCGGATCCGCAGCGGATTGGCCGCGGATCCGCAGCGGATTGGCCGCGGATCCGCAGCGGATTGGCCGCGGATCCGCAGCGGATTGGCCGCTGTGAATTCGTAGCAGTTTTCCATCAGGTTTACAGTACCATGTACACCTATGGAAAACCAAATCCGCTGTGCCCATGGTGCGGAAAATTCCGTGCAGAAACGCTGCGTTGTATTTTCCGCAGCATGTCAATTCTTTGTGCGGATTCCGCAGCGTTTTACACCTGTTCCTCAATAGGAATCCGCAGGTGAAATCCGCACAAAAAAACACTGGAAATCTGCTGTAAATCCGCAGGTAAAACGCAGTGCCTTTTACCTGCAGATTTTTCAAAAATCGTGCGGAAAAATCTTACACGAATCCGCAACGTGGGCACATAGCCTTAGGGTTAGGGTTGGAATTAGGGCTAGGGTTGGAAATAGGGTTAAGAATAGGCTTGTGGTTAGGGTTACGGATAGGGTTCGGGGTGTGTTGGGGTTACAGTTGTGGTTAGGGTTGGGATTAGGGTTAGGATTAGGGTTGGAATTAGGGTTACGGGTGTGTTGGGGTTAGGGTTGGGATTAGGGTTATGGCTACAGTTGGGATTAGGATTAGGGGTGTGTTGGGGTTAGTGTTGAAGTTAGAATTGAGGGGTTTCCACTGTTTAGGCACATCAGGGGCTCTGCAAACGCAACATGGCGCCACCATTGATTCCAGCCAATCTTGCATTCAAAAAGTCAAATGGTGCTCCCTCCCTTCCAAGCCCCGACATGCGCCCAAACAGTAGTTTACCCCCACATTTGGGGTACCAGCGTACTCAGGACAAACTGGGCAACAACTGTTGGGGTCCAATTTCTCCTGTTACCCTTGCAAAAATAAAAAATTACTTGCTAAGACATAATTTTTGAGGAAAGAACAATTATTTTTTATTTTCATGGCTCTGCGTTATAAACTTCTGTGAAGCACTTGGGGGTTGAAAGTGCTCACCACACATCTAGATAAGTTCCTTCGGGGGTCTAGTTTCTAAAATGGGGTCACTTGTGGGGTGTTTCTACTGTTTAGGCACATCAGGGGCTCTGCAAATGCAACGTGACGCCCGCAGACCATTCCATCAAAGTCTGCATTTCAAATGTCACTACTTCCCTTCCGAGTCCTGACGTGCGCCCAAACAGTGGTTTACCCCCACATATGGGGTATCACTGTACTCACAACAAACTGGGCAACAAACATTGGGGCCCAATTTCTCCTGTTACCCTTGTGAAAATAAAAAATTGCTTGCTAAAACATCTTTTTTGAGGAAAGAAAAATGATTTTTTATTTTCACGGCTCTGCGTTGTAAACTTCTGTGAAGCACTTGGGGGTTGAACGTGCTCACCACACATTTAGATAAGTTCCTTGGGGGTCTAGTTTCCAAAATGGGGTCACTTGTGGGGGGTTTCTACTGTTTAGGCATATCAGGGGCTCTGCAAACGTAACATGATGCCCGCAGACCATTCCATCAAAGTCTGCATTCCAAAACGTCACTACTTCCCTTCCGAGCCCCGGCATGTGCCCAAACAGTGGTTTACCCCCACATATGGGGTATCAGCGTACTCAGGAGAAACTGGACAACAACTTTTGGGGTCCAATTTCTCCTGTTACCCTTGCAAAAATAAAAAATTCTGGGCTAAAAAAATATTTTTGAGGAAAGGAAACACATTTATTATTTTCACGGCTCTGCGTTATAAACTTCTGTGAAGCACTTGGGGGTTCAAAGTGCTCACCACACATCTAGATAAGTTCCATTGGGGGTCTAGTTTCCAAAATGGAGTCACTTGTGGGGAGTTCCTACTGTTTAGGCACATCAGGGGCTCTGCAAACGCAACCTGACGCCCGCAGAGCATTCCATCAAAGTCTGCATTTCAAAACGTCACTACTTCCCTTCCGAACCCCGACGTGTGCCAAAACAGTGGTTTACCCCCACATATGGGGTATCAGCGTACTCAGGAGAAACTGGACAACAACTTTTGGGGTCCAATTTCTCCTGTTACCTTTGGGAAAATAAAAAATTGTGGGCTAAAAAATCATTTTTGAGAAAAGAAAAATTATTTTTTATTTTCACGGCTCTGCGTTATAAACTTCTGTGAAGCACTTGGGGGTTCAAAGTGCTCACCACACATCTAGATTAGTTCCTTGGGAGGTCTAGTTTCCAAAATGGGGTCACTTGTGCGGGAGCTCTAATGTTTAGGCACACAGGGGCTCTCCAAACGCGACATGGTGTCCGCTAATGATTGGAGCTAATTTTCCATTCAAAAAGCCAAATGGCGTGCCTTCCCTTCCGAGCCCTGTCGTGCGCCCAAACAGTGGTTTACCCCCACATATGGGGTATCATCGTACTCAGGACAAACTGGACAACAAAATTTGGGGTCCAATTTCTCCTATTACCCTTGGGAAAATAAAAAATTCTGGGCTAAAAATCATTTTTGAGGAAAGAAAAATTATTTTTTATTTTCACGGCTCTGCGTTATAAACTTCTGTGAAGCACCTGGGGGTTATAAGTGCTCACTATGCATCTAGATAAGTTCCTTTGGGGGTCTAGTTTCCAAAATGGGGTAACTTGTAGGGGAGCTCCAATGTTTAGGCACACAGGGGCTCTCCAAACGCGACATGGTGTCCGCTAACGATTGGAGCTAATTTTCCATTCAAAAAGTCAAATGGCACGCCTCCCCTTCCGAGCCTTGCCGTGCACCCAAACAGTGGTTTACCCCCACATATGAGGTATCAACGTACTCAGGAGAAATTTCCCAACAAATTTTAGGATCCATTTTATCCTGTTGCCCATGTGAAAATGAAAAATTTAAGGCTAAAAGAAATTTTGTGTGAAAAAAAAGTACTTTTTCATTTTTACGGATCAATTTGTGAAGCACCTGAGAGTTTAAAGTGCTCACTATGCTTCTAGATAAGTTCCTTGGGGGGTCTAGTTTCCAAAATGGGGTCACTTGTGGGAGCGCTCCAATGTTTAGGCACACAGGGGCTCTCCAAACGTGACATGGTGTCTGCTAGCGATGGAGATAATTTTTCATTCAAAAAGTCAAATGGCGCTCCTTCCCTTCCGAGCCTTACCATGTGCCCAAACAGTGGTTTACCCCCACATGTGAGGTATCGGTGTACTCAGGAGAAATTGTCCAACAAATTTTAGGATCCATTTTATCCTGTTGCCTATGTGAAAATGAAAAAATTGAGGCTAAAATAATTTTTTTGTGAAAAAAAAGTACTGTTTCATTTTTACGGATCAATTTGTGAAGCACCTGGTGGTTTAAAGTGCTCACTATGCTTCTAGATAAGTTCCTTGGGGGGTCTAGTTTCCAAAATGGGGTCACTTGTGGGGGAGCTCCAATGTTTAGGCACACGGGGGCTCTCCAAACGCGACATGGTGTCCGCTAAAGATTGGAGCCAATTTTTCATTGAAAAAGTCAAATGGCGCTCCTTCCCTTCCGAGCCCTGCCGTGCGCCCAAACAGTGGTTTACCCCCACATATGAGGTATCAGCGTACTCAGGACAAATTGGACAACAACGTTCATGGTCCAGTTTCTCCTTTTACCCTTGGGAAAATAAAAAAAATTTTGCTAAAAGATCATTTTTGTGACTAAAAAGTTAAATGTTCATTTTTTCCTTCCATGTTGCTTCTGCTGCTGTGAAACACCCGAAGGGTTAATAAACTTCTTGAATGTGGTTTTGAGCACCTTGAGGGGTGCAGTTTTTAGAATGGTGTAACTTTTGGGTATTTTCAGCCATATAAAACCCTCAAAATGACTTCAAATGTGAGGTGGTCCCTAAAAAAAATGGTTTTGTAAATTTTGTTGTAAAAATGAGAAATCACTGGTCAAATTTTAACCCTTATAACTTCCTAGCAAAAAAAATAATTGTTTCCAAAATTGAGCTGATGTAAAGTAGACATGTGGGAAATGTTATTTATTAACTATTTTGTGTCACATAACTCTCTGGTTTAACAGAATAAAAATTCAAAATGTGAAAATTGCAAAATTTTCAAAATTTTTGCCAAATTTCCGTTTTTTTCACAAATAAACTCAGAAATTATCGACCTAAGTTTACCACTATCATGAAGCCCAATATGCCACGAAAAAACAATCTCAGAATCGCTAGGATCCGTTGAAGCGTTCCTGAGTTATTACCTCATAAAGGGACACTGGTCAGAATTGCAAAAAACGGCAAGGTCATTAAGGCCAAAATAGGCTGGGTCATGAAGGGGTTAAGTAGCATAACAAAATCTTCAGCAAGTGTATTAACCCTAAGACTACACATACTGTAAATTTTATTCCAAAAACTTCTGCATCTATCCCATACATCTGATTTTTAAGTCACAATTATTCTGCAACTAAAGCGTATAAATTCACCCTCAAAGTGATTTTCAGACCCACTTTTTCTTGCTATCAGGAGCGACTTTTCAAGAGCCTTTGAGATTCCACTACATTACCGACACCACTCTGGAAGAAGTGACTAAATTTATGAAATATATACCACTCAAGTTATTCATATAAGACTAAAGTAGGATTTTTTTTATTTGCACAGTGGGTAATTTTGTTATACAGTTTTTCTAAGGTTTTTTTTGACATTGTGCATTTGCTGAGGTTGAATTTAGTGGAATCCCCCAAAAGGTGAGTGCATTTTATAAACTAAACACCTCAAGAAATTTATCTGAGTGTTGTGAATATTTTAAAAGCTGAAGTGTCTTTCAGAACATAGTCTCTAATACATCAAGACCGGTGTATTTCAAATGGGTCTTCATGAGACGCTGTTGTAGAATGTAAAGTGTCTGATTCATTAAGAGGCACTTGCCTCTTAATTAATCAGATGAGGCATGAAATGGCAGGTGCCTCTGTGTGCCTCACCATAAGTTTTACTCTAGTCAGACTGGAACAACATTTATGGTGTTTGATACCCCACAGCGTATCATGACTTTAACTAGTGGGGACGCCACACCCTATCTCACCTTTGTGTTGCTCTAGCACCTTCCACTTCCAGAGATGGATGAAAATGGTGTACAAATGCCAAAAGTTAGAATTTTTCGTGCAGCCTCACATGGGCAAAAGGTTTGTGACATTTCAATGATTTTTAGTTCAGTGCAGTGAGTAGTGTATTGTTATGTCACTTATGTGTCCATTTTCTTGACATATACCCCTTATCCTGATAAATTGGTCATCCCAGACACAACAGTGTCAGAATTATGTAAATTACCATTTGGGTAAACTTTTGAGCACAGAAGGAAAAAGACACCCTTTGGCTCTTAGAGAATAGATTTTGTTGGATTGATTTTTGATATTGTGTCACTTTTGCTGGATATTTGATGCACCAATAGATTAGAAAACTTGAAAAAAGGGAGCTACTACCCTCCAGGGAAGTCACTAGTGATGATCAAGCACTAAAATGCTTGAGTTCTCAGTACTCAAATCGAACAGATTGCTTGCTCAAACTTGAGTAACGAGTATAATGGAAATCAATGGGAAACTAGAACATTTTTTCAGGAAACTCTAACAGAAGGGCTGGAGGGGACAGAAAATCACTGACATGGATGGGAACAGAGCACGCAAAAGTAATAGCAACAGTAAGGGGAAGATGCCTGAACGCATATCTGACTCCCAGGTCGCTTGTTGGGAACAATGTCATCAGAGTATTATGACGGACAGACAATAAAACATACAACACCGTAGAGAGAATGGATTCTACAGGAAACAATCTTTCCTAATAATATCTTGTAATAAATAAACTTATATCCATAGGGTGCAATTGCCAAGGATAATGAGTGACATAGGCTAGAGCATAATTTTAAAATTAAATCTTTATTAAAAAAATTAGTAAAACAGGACTAAAGAAACCTCCAAAGGGAGGGAAGCAAATACAGACACAGGTGGTGCATATGAGCCAGATATTAATAAATATGTACTGATTAACAATAGCAAAAGCTGCAGTGTTGAACCTTAAAGCACATAAGGGCACCGCTGTATTAATTAACCATGCAGACCAGACAAAAAAATAAAATATATGTATATATATATATCTGTCCACAATATACATAGGAAGACAGCAATGTGCTCAACACTAAATGGCTGGACCTAACAAATAGGAGAAAAACACTATGTTCCAATAAAGTAATGGTATAATACCACTGGACTAGATAATAAGTCCAGGGCAACAGTTTCCCCTAAGAAAAGTGCTCACCGAGTAGTGACAATGGTGGTCCTAATGGTGCCGATAAATGCAAAACATGCTATGGAATATAAGGTATGATACCATCGATACTTACCACCGAGATACACTGTGTCTGACGTCCTCCCTCCCGCCCGACGGGCACCGTTTCGCTGATCGCTTCTTCCGGGGGCGTGTACGGTAAGGGGTGTCTACACTACTTAAGAAGGCCATGCTGGGATGTGATAGGATGCGCCACCAGTACTAATGGCGCATGCGTCGGGACTAGTTCCCATCCATTAAGTGACTTCCGGGAGCTGCCTGTTGGAACGCAGTGGAACGAACCGCGGTCCTGTATTAGGCATACCCAGAAGTCATAGGGAATCTGACCCCACGCATGCGCACCTGGAAGCTAGGAGGAGATAGAAGAAAAACTATGTGCGGATGATAATATAAACCGGACCGCTGCAAAAGGTTAAACCTATATAAGCAGACTAAAATTGAGAATACAAATACATAAGGTGCTATAGATAACTAGTGCTATAATATAAGGAGCCCATAGAGTCAATGTTATGTTAATAATTAATATATATATGGCAAACAACAAAATTCCAATATATACATAGGAATTAGGTGAGTTCTATACTATTCTATTTAATAATAAATATGAATCATAACTACATAAACCGCAATATACACAAAATAATCTAAAATATATATAATAATAAGTGATACAGAATAAATAATCAATTGCACAGGTATATAAGAAGATTAATAAAACTAATCCTATATAAAAATATATGGTCTTTAAACCAAATCAATATCAAATATCGTGATACATAAGCGTGATATCAATGAAATATATGATATAATAACCAAATATATCACATAAAAACCGCCATTAGTACTGGTGGCGCATCCTATCACATCCCAGCACGGCCTTCTTAAGCAGTGTAGACACCCCTTACCGTACACGCCCCCGGAAGAAGCGATCAGCGAAACAGTGCCCGTCGGGCGGAAGGGAGGACGTCAGACACAGTGTATCTCGGTGGTAAGCACTCATACCTTATATTCCATAGCATGTTTTGCATTTATCGGCACCATTAGGACCACCATTGTCACTACTCAGTGAGCACTTTTCTTAGGGGAAACTGTTGCCCTGGACTTATTATCTAGTCCAGTGGTATTATATCATTACTTTATTGGAACATAGCGGTTTTCTCCTATTTGGTAGGTCCAGCCATTTAGTGTTGAGCACTTACGAGCACATTGCTGTCTTCCTATGTATATTGTGGACAGATATATATACATATATTTTATTTTTTTGTCTGGTCTGCATGGTTAATTAATACAGCGGTGCCCTTATGTGCTTTAAGGTTCAACACTGCAGCTTTTGCTATTGTTAATCAGTACATATTTATTAATATCTGGCTCATATGCACCACCTGTGTCTGTATTTGCTTCCCTCCCTTTGGAGGTTTTTTTAGCCCTGTTTTACTAATTTTTGTAATAAAGATTTAATTTTAAAATTATGCTCTAGCCTATGTCACTCATTATCCTTGGCAATTGCACCCTATGGATATCAGTTGATTTATTCCCAGTTGAGTGTCCCTTTGGGCAATTTATTCTTTGATGGACTGATAGTAATAATAATATCTTGTGTTTAAGGCAATAACTTAATGTAGAAATAATTTGTGTATAAGGTAAAATTAAAAAGAGAAAAAAATTCACCACTTTGTAGCTGGACCATCTCTCACCATATTTACTCATCACCTATGACTACAGTAGATGACATAGTGGAGGTGAAAATAGAACTACACCCACCAGTACTCATCAGTAGTGTTGAGCACTCCGATACCGCAAGTATCGGGTATCGGCCGATACTTGCGGTATCGGAATTACGAAACCGAGTTCCGATACTTTTGTGATATCGGGAATCGGTATCGGAACCATATTCATGTGTAAAATAAAGAATTAAAATAAAAAATATGGATATACTCACCTCTCCGGCCGCCCCTGGATCTTACCGCTGTAACCGGCAGCCTCCGTTCCTAAGAATGAGCGCGTGAAGGGCCTTCGATGACGTCGCGGCTTCTGATTGGTCGCGTGAGCGCTCATGTGACCGCTCACGCGACCAATCAGAAGCCGCGACATCATCGAAGGCCCTTCACGCGCTCATTCTTAGGAACGGAGGCTCCCGGTTACATCGGTAAAGTCCAGGGGCCGCCGGAGAGGTGAGTATATCCATATTTTTTATTTTAATTCTTTATTTTACACATGAATATGGATTCCAGGGCCTGAAGGAGAGTTTCCTCTCCTTCAGACCCTGGGAACCATTCCGATACTTTGCGTCCCATTGAAATGCATTGGTATCGGGTATCGGTATCGGCGAGATCCGATATTTTGCCGGTATCGGCCGATACTATCCGATACCGATACCAATGCATATCGGAAGGTATCGCTCAACAACACTACTCATCAGTAAATGTAATTTTAACTTTATCAATACCTTATCTGCGCATGTGATTTATGTGACATGGTAAAACACATCCTGTTTAACTTATGAAGGAGGGATTCAAACTTACAAAGCCTATGTAAGCAATGATACACCCTGTATTAGAAAATTGCTACACAGTGGGACTGTTAAATTGGTAAAGCCTAAGCACTAAGTGCAAGAACTGCCACAAATTAAAAGGAGGGACTGAAATACACTATGGAAGACACGTAGAGGAGGGCTTCAGAAAATTATTTTTTAGTAGTTATTTTTTAGTTATTATTACTTATTTTTACATAGTTATCATGAGAGATTTCAACCATCCAGACATTTGTTGGGAATCTCTCGCAGGCAAAACGAACAGGTCAAACTAATTCTTATCCTCATTTGCTGACAATTTTATCTTCCAAAAGGTAGGAGAGAAAACAAGGGGATCTGCTACCTTGGATCTAATCCTTATAAACAGGGATGAAATGGTTGAGGAGGTAAGAGTAGCTGGGACACTAGGAGGTAGCGGCCATGCTATTTTAGAATTTTGGATAACTAGAGGAGGAAGACCTATGAAGACTCAGATGTCAAGGTTAGATTTCAGAAAGGCAGATTTTAAGGGACTCAGAAAGAGAATCAGAGGGATCCAATGGCTGGATATCCTTAAGAACAAAAATGTCCCGGAAGGATAGAAAATCTTGAAAAATGAGATGCTCAAAGCACAATCGTTGACAATTATGAAAAGGGGGAAGAATAGGAAGCATTTAAGTAAACCAGGATGGATGAACACAGAACTTAAACACATGCTAAAAAGGAAGAAAGAAATGTTTATTAAATGGAAAGCGGGAGGCATATCTAAAGAAGAATATAATGCTGTCTGCAGAACCTGCAGGGCACAAATCAGATTATCTAAAGCTGAAAATGAATTAAGGCTTGCAAGAGACGTCAAAAGCAATAAAAAAGGATTTGGGGGATATGTCAAAAGTAAAAGAAAAGTCAAAGATGCTATAGGATTTTTACAGGATGAAAATGATGAAATGGTAAGAAAGTATATTGAGAAGGCCGATCTTTTAAATTCCTATTTTGCATCTGTTTTCTCTCAGAAAGAAAATCTAACATCAACTGATTTTCACTGTCCTATTAAGGGAATAGAATAATCTATAAACAGAAAGATAGTGACGAGGAAACACTTAACTAACATAAATTAATTCAAGTCCAGATGAATTACACCCCTGAGTACTGATGGAGATAGCAGAAGACATTTTTGAACCACTCTCCATAATCTTTGAAAATTCTTGGAGAACAGAAGTCCCCAAAGACAGGGGAAGAGCAAATATTGTTCCTATCTTCAAAAAGGGAAAGAAGATGGACCCAGGGAACTACAGGCCAGTGAGTCTGATGTCTATACCAGGAAAGATCTTTGAACAAGTTATTAAACAACATGTATGTAAGTACCTGGATAAGAATGAAGTGATTAAACAGAGTAAGCATGGGTTTTTAACTAATAAGTCATGTCAGACTAACTTAATTTCCTTCTGTGACAGAATCACTAAATGAGTGGACCAGGGAAATGATGTAGATATAGTATATCTTGACTTCAGAAAAGCATTTGACAAAGTAGCTCACACAATCCTTATTGAAAAATGACTAAGTATGGAATGGACAAGGTAACTGTTAGGTGGATTTATAACTGGCTTAGTGATCGGACCCAAAGAGTGGTCATAAATGACTGCACATCCAGTTGGAAGAATGTCTCAAGTGGGGTACCACAGGGCTCTGTTCTTGGCCCTGTATTGTTCAACATCTTTATCAGTGATTTAGATGAGGGAATTGAGGGTAAACTGATTAAATTTGCTGATGACACAAAGCTAGGAGGGATAGCTAATACTAGAGAAGAGATAAAGAGGATTTAAAAGATATAAATAAACTGGGGCAGTGGGCAGTAACTAACAGAATGATTTTATCAGGGAAAAATGCAAAGTACTACATCTGGGCAAAAAAAATGAAAAAAGCATATACAGAATGGGAGGAATAGGGCTAAGCAACAGCACATGTGAAAAAGACTTGGGTATACTAATAGATCACAGACTGAGCATGAGTCAACAGTGTGATGCAGCAGCAAAAAGGTAAAATACAATTCTGGGATGTATTAACAGAAGCATACAGTCTAGATCACGTGAAGTCATTATTGCACTCTACTCCTCTTTGGTCAGACCTCATCTAGAATACTGTGTCCAATTTTGGGCACCACATTTTAAAAAATACATCAACAAACTGGAGCAAGTTCAGAGAAGAGCGACCAGAATGGTGACTGGTCTGAAAACCATGTCCTATGAGGAACATTTACAGGATTTAGAAATGTTTAGCTTGCAAAAAAGGAGACTGAGAGGAGACTTAGTAGCTGTCTACAAATATCTCAAGGGCTGTCACATTGTAGAAGGATCATTTTTATTCTCATTTGCATAAGGAAAGACTAGAAGCAATGGGATGAAACTGAATGGGAGGAGACACAAATTAGATATTAGAAAAACATTTTTGACAGTTAGGGTGATCAATGAGTGGAACAGGCAACCATGAGAGCTGGTGAGTTCTCCTTCAATGGAAGTCTTCAAACAGAGGCTGGACAGACATCTGTCTGGGATGATTTAGTGAATCCTGCTTTGAGCAGGGGGTTGGACCAGATGACCCAGGAGGTCCCTTCCAACTCTAACATTCTATGATTCTATGATTATTTTTAAGGAGTGGGACTCCTAGACTAGTAAAGCCTATGCACTAAGTGCAAGGACTGAAAAGCATTAACCCCAATTTGGTATATATATATATATATATATATATATATATATATATATATACACTCACTGGCCACTTTATTAGGTACACCTGTCCAACTTCTTGTTAACACTTAATTTCTAATCAGCCAATCACATGGCAGCAACTCAGTGCATTTAGGCATGTAGACATGGTCAAGACAATCTCCTGCAGTTCAAACCGAGCATCAGTATGGGGAAGAAAGGTGATTTGAGTGCCTTTGAACGTGGCATGGTTGTTGGTGCCAGAAGGGCTGGTCTGAGTATTTCAGAAACTGCTGATCTACTGGGATTTTCACGCACAACCATCTCTAGGGTTTACAGAGAATGGTCCGAAAAAGAAAAAAAATCCAGTGAGCGGCAGTTCTGTGGGCGGAAATGCCTTGTTGATGCCAGAGGTCAGAGGAGAATGGGCAGACTGGTTCGAGCTGATAGAAAGGCAACAGTGACTCAAATCGCCACCCGTTACAACCAAGGTAGGCCTAAGAGCATCTCTGAACGCACAGTGCGTCGAACTTTGAGGCAGATGGGCTACAGCAGCAGAAGACCACACCGGGTACCACTCCTTTCAGCTAAGAACAGGAAACTGAGGCTACAATTTGTACAAGCTCATCGAAATTGGACAGTAGAAGATTGGAAAAACGTTGCTTGGTCTGATGAGTCTCGATTTCTGCTGCGATATTCGGATGGTAGGGTCAGAATTTGGCGTAAACAACATGAAAGCATGGATCCATCCTGCCTTTTATGGAGCATCTTTGGGATGTGCAGCCGACAAATCTGTGGCAACTGTGTGATGCCATCATGTCAATATGGACCAAAATCTCTGAGGAATGCTTCCAGCACCTTGTTGAATCTATGCCACGAAGAATTGAGGCAGTTCTGAAGGCAAAAGGGGGTCCAACCCGTTACTAGCATGGTGTACCTAATAAAGTGGCCGGTGAGTGTATATATATATATAATGGTATGCCTCATTCTCATCCTGTAAAAATTATTAAGGAGGGCATCATACACATCCTGGAAAAATTAAGAGTGAGGGCCGCCTCATGACCCTACAAAAGATTTTAAGTGAGGGCAGCTTGATGAGTCAATAAAGTTTTTGACTGAGGGTTGCGTGGTGACCCTAAAAAGATTTTAAGTACTCGCCACCTGATGAATCTATAAAGTTTTTGAGTGAGGGCTGCCTTTTGACCCTATAAGAATTTTGAGTGAGGGCCTCTGGATCACCCTACATTTCAATTGCCTTTATGTTCTGCTGCTGGCTTCCAGTGGGGTTGAGAAGACTGGGTCAATGCAAGCCTTGTTCATTTTGTTTCACCTATCAGTTATTATGCCCTCAGCGGCACTAAAAACCTGCTCTGACAAAACGCTAGCAGCAGAGCAGGCTATAGAAACTCTACGATGTAGGAGGACAGTTCATGCCACATGTCCAGCTTGGGTACTCAATAGTTGTACAACACAGAGGAATCACAAAGGATGCTGGTACAGTTGCTTAAGTACTCCTTCACTTTCTTCAAAAACTTTTTCCTCCTTGTCAGACTACACCGCACAACAGGGCTTGGGGCTAGGAGGGTCTAAACAAACTGTCCCAGACCTCTAATAGTGTTCCACTGCCTCTGTTGAACTTGCTGTGTGTCTCCCTTGTCTCTTCTACTTGGTTGCTCAAGGATCTATGACCGTTGCTGACAAAGTTGTCATTTGGGAATTTCTTTACTAATAGCTCGACAAGGGCCTTCTGATATTACACCATTTTTCTTGCCCTCTCTGCTTCAGGAATGAGTAATGGAAAGTTTTCCTTGTAGCATAGGATGAAAATGGTGAGCAACCAGAAATCAGTAATGGCCAAAATGCATATAAAGTGAGGGTCATGGGAAAGACAGCAAGACAGAAAGTCACCCATGTCTGCCAGACTCCCAACAGGCAAGACTTCCATGTCCCCACCAGGAAGAAAACTCTCCATCTCCTACTACCTCTCCTTCTCTTCCTTTGCAGCATACCCACAATGAAGCTAGTGTGGTTAGTACCCTCTGTAGTGCAGACAACCATCTCCTGTTCCTCCTCCTTCTTAGCCTCTTCCTCCTCATTATCAGCCAATCTGCACTGAGAGGTTGAGATGAGGCTGGGCTACATAGTGTCAACATGTGTACTCTTCTATCTCCATCTCCACCTGGTTCACATGCAAAGATTCCTCTTTAATTGTGAGCTGCAAGAATTTTAAGTAGACACAGAAGTTGGATGGTTATGCTGATTATGGTGTCATCGGCACTCACCATCTTGGTTGATTTGTCAAAGTTTTGTAGAATATCACAGATGTTAGACATCCATGCCCACTAATTGATTATTATGTGCGGAGGCTTACCAAAATATTGATGAGCATGTTGCAGCTTGTATTTAACTTCTGCTCTCTGCTGTTCACAAAGCCCTGCCAACATATGTAATGTGGAGTTCCATTTTGTGGTCACATCACAACCAGTCGGTGAGCTGGCACTTGCAAGTACTCCGGCAGCACAGCAGACCAGCAACAGCTGTAGCTGACTTGCAGAAATGGTCACACACCTTCCCAAGTAGGTCAGGCAAATCTGGGTAATTTTTCAGAAACCGCTGAACCACTAAGCTGAGCACATGTGTAAGGCATGGTATGTGTGCGAGCTTGCTGAGCTTCACAGCTGCCACCAAGTTACGTCCATTATCACACATGCTCATGCTTGGTTGTAGGTTTAGCAACGAGAGCCACAGATCTGATTGGTTTTTATATATTTTAAGAACTCTAAGGCAGTATGCTGTTTGTCACCTAAACAAATTTGTTTCAGAAGAGCCAGTTGCCGTTTTACCGTGGCATTGCTGCAGAACTTGCAGCTTGCAACTGATATGGATGACTGGCTCCAAGATGAGTATTAGGAGAGGTGCAGGGACTGGTGTAGGAAGTGGAAACTAAGGCTCACAATCCCCAGCATTGGTGGCATATGTGTAATTCCAGAATGTGACTTGGTCCCCACCTCCTTGTTGTATTGAGTAAGTAAGTAATTTCTACGTTTTGAATATTATCTGTTTACGATATTTAACAATAGGGTTAATACGTTTTATATATTGATAGATTGAACTTTTTTGGACACTGCGATACCACAAATGTGTATTTTAAATTTTTTTTATTATCTTTATTTTTAATGTGGGGAAAAATTGAGTGCTAGGATTTTTTAAGGTTTTTCTTGTGTCATATTTTTTACAATTTTATTTTTACCTTTCACTGTACTTATTAGTCCCCTTAGGAGACTTTAACCCATTACTTGCCAAATTAAAATTTTTACAAGTACGGATTTTTCAGAAAAGGGCGTACAAACATTTATATAAAAATGACAATGACATGATTTCCTATTTTGAAAACATTTATTTTGCAAACACAACACAAAAAATTGGACCTAATTATAAATATTATAAAATCTTAGTTGCTAGAAGCTAAAGATTAGGTGCCCCAAAAAAAGGACACTGGTAGATAATGGTTTAAAATGAGATTATCTGATCACTTGTGCTATACACAGCGATATCACAGTATTGCTGCATGTAATAAAAATCCTGATCACCTTTAAAGCCCAATCACAGAATAGGTTTCAAGGGAGATTCGTAATGACAGACACAGAGGTCTTCATCATACCTTTGGCTGTCATAGCAACCCATCGCGTTACAGGAATGTTGATGGGCACATAGATAGGGATACCCCCATACCGGCACATTGTTAATGCCGCTGTCAGAGTTTGACAGTGTTACTTTACATCTTAACAGTGGCGAGCGGCACTCCGATCCATCCGTGGCAGCTAGAGGCAGGTCCTGTCTGTAACACACAGCAATTACCTTTGGGTAAGGAGCAAGCTCATTCTGCTCAATACTCTCGCTATCGACTTGAGATGTACAGGTCACCCAGCAAAAAAAAAAACCTTATACTTCATACAGCTTGCAAGAGGGTTGTAACAGACAATTACAAAACCCAGGTTTGTATTTATAGTGGGATCAAGGCTTACAACTGCACATGTGCCCTGGGGTCTAGGGGTCCCAATAGTCCCTTTGACTCATATAAGAAGAACAATACTAATAAATACATTAATAAATTGGCAGCCTTATGAGGGATTTTGTATTGGGGCCTACAAGTATTATGCCAATATTGTTAATCAGTTTTGTGCTTACTAAATATTTTTGCATTTGATTAATGTTTCCCCCATATTGCTGTTTCATATTTTGGTGTTTTGACCTTCTTGAGTATGTATTAGATTTGACTTTTTTGCACTTACAGTGGGGATATAAGCTTTTTTTTACCACTGCCAATTTTGAAAGTTTTCCCGCCTACACAGAATGGAAATGTCTGTAATTCTTATCATAGGTACACTCCAACTGTGAGAGACAGATTCTAAAAAAATACTGAAAATCACATTGTATGCTTTTTACATAATTAATTTGCATTTTATTGCATAAAATATGTATTTGATACAATATAAAAACAGGATTAAAGAAGATTAGGTGAGTGAGAAATAGTCAGTAATTCAGAGTTTATAAAGCGCTGTGTTTACCACTATTAATGGTCAACTGCAAAGGGCTTAAGCAGCGGGTAGGTGCCAGATTACCCAAAAGAGCCTTCAAGGAGTATAACAATAAGCTTCAATAGACTAAGTTATATGGATTGAATATTGCCTCCAAAATTATCCTGTATGTAAGAGATGGTTGCCCATGCAAGAAAGTACAATTATCTATAGTGAATAGTTGGTGAAGTCAGATCTGTGCAAGAAGTGTGCCTACAGCAAAAAAGAGAGAGCTAAGAGAAAGGTTGCTATCACAGTTGGTCCACTGTTTGAGACTTGCTATCACAGTTAGTCCACTGTGTAAGAGTTGGAGTTGTGGAAAGCTATGCCACATCTTTATTGTCAAGAAAGTGAAAGAGCCTATGAGGCTAAAAAGTGGAGAGGGACCAATTATAAGAAGATAATTTGCTGTGCCTTAGGTAGACCTGAGTGACAGTCTGAAATTGTCATGCTAAAAGGCATGTCGCCAGCACAAGGATTTAATATTGCTATTGTAGTACTTGTATACTGCCGTTGTCAGGGCAAAATATTTTCCTTTCTGCAGTAAAAATGTTGTTACCTGCATACAGTGGAGGGATAGTTTTAGGTTAGAGGCAACTAGTCAGGGTTTAATATTGCTATTGCAGTACCAGTATATTGCCGCTGCTGCACTGTTAAAACAAAAGTACTTTTCAGAGCTAAATATTTTCTTTTCCTTATTAATAACAGAAAATTATCAGGAATATATACCTCATTTAAAAGGACTCCCAGGAGTCAAATGATCCCACACTTGGACACTCTGAGGAGCTTTTTACAGTTTTATTTACTAATTCTGGCCTCTCACCCTGCACGTTTCAAGAGAGACACGAGGAGATTGTGTAGTAATACCCAAAAATTTGAGCAGCCAAGACAATTATTGTCTCAAGAGGTAGACCATGATTAGACACAGTTACCAACAAGTTATGTTGTTAAGTCAACAAGTCAGGGGGACCAGAGTGCAGAAGTGGAAGATAAAGTATTGGATGGTGAAGTCACTGACTCAACCTGGGGAGTTGTCATGCAGAGGGAAGATATTAGCCCTACCACCCTGACCAATACCAACATGCTCAGGCACATGTCGTCAAAGCATCCGACTAGTTAGGCCGAAGCCTGGGTCCATAATCAGTATCTGTGGGTGACACAACTGCTTGCTCCCTTGTGCTACATGCTTGCCAATCTTCTGTCAAGGATATAGGCATGGATGCCTCCTACCCAGCAACTATCATTGCACATTCGCAAGCATCATCAGCAAACACATCAAATTCCTTGTCCAAGCACAGCATTAATCTGTCCTTACCCCAGGCTTTGGAACGCAAGAATAAATATACAGCATTCTATAATGCTGTAGATAAGCCCCCATTCCTACCTGCAAGAAAAATAACTTTTATTATACTCACCTGCAGGGCGATCCAGTCCGATGGATGTCGCAGGTCCTGGTCCGGCGCCTCCCATCTTCTTGTGATGCCACCCTCCTGCTTGCTTCATGGCTCCCTGGCATCGCGCTCCTGCTCAGGTGTACTTATCTGCCCTGTTGAGGGCAGAGCAAAGAACTGCAGTGCACAGGCACCGGGAAAGGTCAGAGAGGCCTAGCACCTGCGTACTGCAGTACTTTGCTGTGCCCTCAACATGGCAGATAAGTATGACTTCACAGAAGCATACCCCATTTTACCAATTAAACCTATCAATGAATTCATCTAGGGGTGCAGTGATTATATTGACACCACAGGTGTGTCACAGGCTTTTATAACATTGAGCAGCGAAGAAAAAATAATTGACATTTTTACCACCAAGATTATGTTTTAGCCACAAGTTTTACATTTTCACACTGGGAAATGGGTAAAAATGGCACTCGAATTTGTCCAACAATTTCTGCTGAATGTAGGAATACCCCATATGTGGCTGTACAGTACCACTTTGCCATACGGAATGACTCAGGAGTGATGGAGCGCTATTTGCCTAATGGAGCGCAGATTTTCCTAGACTAGTTTGGGGATTCCATATAAAGAGCCCCTAAGTGCTAGAAAAGCAGAAGCCCCCCTCAAGTGACCATATTTTGGAAATTATAACCATTCGGGAATTTATCTACAGATGTAGTGATGATTTTGACTCCATGGGTGTTTTCTAGAAACAGGCTGCAGTGGATGCTTCTGAGTAAAAATTGCAAACTTCCGTTGTTGTGACCAGTATGTTGTAGTGACCAGTACGTTGCAGTCACCAGTACATTATGCGCAGCTCATGCTTCTGGAGACACACACCTGTAAAATAGGTAGGCTCTCATCACTACAGAAATGCCAAACATGTGGGCGCTAAATGTGGTTTAGACACCCTGGGGTTCAAAAGGGAGGGGAGGCATTTGGATTTGGGAGCGGAACATTTGCTGAATTTCTTTTGGCGGTTGAGGAGCCATTTTGCTTTTCCAGAGCCTTTTTGCTACCAGTAACGTGAAAGCACCTTATATTTCCATTAACAGATGACAGATTTGAGTGGAGACAGCACTCAAATGCTTCAATGAAAATTATTTTTTAAATCCTTTTTACATTTCTAGAGATATGGCCCTTTTACTTTAGTCCTAGATTTTATGGTCTTTCTTTACCAAGGAGTCAATGCTCACAGGACTATCTAGGGGCATGTCTTTGGATTGTTTTGTATTATTATTCAGTGAACCACTCTTTCTTGGCGAAGGCCACAAGAACTAGCAGCAAATAAAATAGTCTAAAGTTCTGAAACTGGAGATATTGGATCATTTCACCTGACTCCAGTTTTCAGTCCAGGTCTAGTCATATACAACACAAATGACATCTGGCAGCCTTGCTAATCTTAAACTGAGCCTGGGAACCTGGAGGGTAAGGAAATTTGTGCAGCTTCCGTCCACAGCCAGAGACTGCTAACCTGGACCATAGACCATCGCAAAGTGATCTGCTCTTCTCAATCTCTATAACAGATTTAAAAGCAAATTGTATTACTCAGAGGAGTAGAATGTGAGTAAAAAATGGTCATTTTTAAGTGTAGACTACTCATAGCATGTAATTCACATAATAATCCATAATGTATATTATCAAAATATAGATATGTATCAATTGCACCTCAAGAGACTGTTATTTGTTCAATTTGACTAATCATTTGTGTGTCTGTATGAGTGTGTATAGATGTCTGTATGTGATTTGTATTTCTGTGGATGAAAGTATTTCACTTTATCCTTATGTAAGGCTGAAATTCTGCTGACTCGTAATAATACAAAGAGTGAAACAAAAATAGGGAAATATATAATCTGTGAAGGAAACCACAGTTCTGAGACAGTAAAATGTATCTTAAGCAAAATTAGAATTGAACTGTAGTTGTCCTTTTTTCTGCTTGAATAACCACATCCTGTCTTGTGCTACAATAAATCTAACAAGCTATCGACATTTACCTAATTGCATTTTCCAAACTAATTGGCAATAGTTGAGAGTCCCAACTGTCCTAAGTTTCTTCATTTTTTTCAAGGACCTGTAGGATCCATACATCAAATATATAACCCTGAACTTGCTAAGAATGTCAGTTCAATTATGTGTTGAGTACATTGTCCAGTCAGTTATGAAATAGATTAATAGCAATAATACTATATTTACAGACAGATTTAATTCCTTAGAATATTTTTAAAAGATAACTAAGCGTTGGCTAGTTGCTGACTGACTGTAGTATATCTACTGATAGATTTTTCTTTTCAGCAGAAATTATAAATCAAAAAAATGAATAAAATTGTAGATAAAAACAAGCTCCTATATAACTCTGGACAAAAATAATTATGGCTCTTAGATTACTGTGATAATTACTTTGTTCATTTATTGTGCAAAATTAGTATACAATAATAAAAAATACATTGAAAATTGCTATAATCACCATGAAACAAGTCAATATTTCAGTAGACCACAAGGTGAATATTGCAAAAAACCCAAGAAAATAAACAATGCTAGAATTGCTGGTTTTAGCTTAACTCCTTTCCGACATGACAAATTTCTATTTTTTCTTTTTTGTTTTTCCATCACCTTCCTCCAAGAGCTGTAACTTTTTTTATTTTTCTGTCTACATAGTCATATGAGGGCTTGAGTTTGCAGGATGAGATGAACTTTTGAATGACTCCGTTCATTCTTGTCACATAGTATACTAGAAAACAGGAAAATAATTCCAAATGCGGTGAAATTGAGAAAAATCCCCCACAATTCTAACTTTTTTTGGGAAAAATAATTAAACAATTGTTTTATGGGGTACATTGTGTGGTGAAAATTACCTGGAAATATGGATCTTATCATCAGTATGATTACAGCAATAACAAACTTGTCAAGATTTGTCAAGGTTTTATTACGGTATTTTCGTGGTGGAAAATATTTTTAAAAATTTTGAAAAAATGTGATTGTAGTTTCATTTTCCCTTTAGTTTTTTTGGTCGATACAGCTGTGTGAGGCTTATTTTTTTACATGGAAAGACAATGTTTTTGTTGATACCATTTTAGGATAGATTTATTTTGCTCATTTCTGAAAGGGGGTTTGGCTGTAACTCGTATCGGACAAACCTGATGACAGGCTCGGTTTAGCTCTTTCTTCCACATAAAGCAAAGACTCATAACTTAGTTTCTTAGTAAACAGCATAATGATGGTGTTCAGTACAGATTGCAGAGTAACAGAGTATGTCCATTCGGTATCACTCACTATGGTGCAGTACTTCGTGTTTTTTTTCTGGTCAGAAAAAGATTGACTTAGTCCTCCAGGACCGGATTAACACGTTGCCAGTTGCCCACTTCACACTAGCTGCCTATGGGAATCCCACCTCTGTCAGCTCTATTAATGCCACTGCAGATACTGTTAATGAAGAATTCCCTTGTATACTAGTCACATGGGTTAATGTGTATTGCGGTGACTTCCTTTCTTGTCTCTACTCCGTCGTTAAAGGGTAACTATTTTCTGTACATTGTTCTGCACTTTTACTTTCGATTCTTTATCACAGCACACTTTGACTTGTGTCCTGCAGCTATCAAATGTTTCTTTCTACTTCAATAATTCTCTCATAACTGACTAATAGGAACTAGTTTGTTGCACAAGATGCCCCTGTTACTACTCATCACCTGGGCTGACACAGTTAGTCATATCCTAGGCTCCCGGCACCTCACAATGGGGCAGCGGATGCATTGAAAAACAGCATCCGCTGCCCCCGTTGTGCGGCGCTTCCACAGTATACGTCGGTGCGCCGCAACGTCGCACTGCGACGTGCAGTGCACGACGCTAATGTGAAAGTAGCCTAACAAGCTGCTTGTAGACTAAAGACTGTAAAATTACATAACTACTGTATGTCACATAAAACAGCAAATCCATACAATAACGTTAGAGAAGTCTTCAGAGATGGCGTTTGGACAACTTCTCCACCTTTACAATGTTGCTGCAGATTAATTCAACATTTTTTACCCTTACAAACTGATTGCTTTGGATTCAAGTACTGAGGCTCCATGTGATAATTATTATTGCTTTTAAGTACCTTTTTAATAAGAAAAGGTAGTCCAATGAACATCATTTCTTCAGTTGCACGTCAGCCTGCAAAAACTGCATCATTAAAGTGTAAAAATACAGATATGGAACACAGAATACAAAAATGATTTCTCCTAAATCCTTGACTTTTTATATGATTCCATATTTCACCAAGATTTGATAATTTTCATGTTACTTCTTTACATCCATGTGATAAAAAAACAAGAGTTTCAGACAGTCTGTCTGGGAATGTTTCCTATTTACTGTCAGCACTATATGAACCTGGGAACGGAGACCTACAGAATGTGAAAGGTTTGAACACAGATGTTTGTTTTCTTCAATGAAAACATAAATGTCTTTATATATTTTTTCTAGATGTTGTTGATCATCTATCTTTTTTTTTCTGAGGATATTATCCAAATTGAATTCTATTGGAAGCAGCTTAATTTTAAAATATAAAGTTGTTTTCAAACTGCTCCTATTACAAGTAGTAGGAAAACATATCAACAAATCTGCAGAATTTATATGTAGATTAATATTCCTGATCAGAGCACTAACTAAATATAAAATATTCTGCAAATAGACTGCTCACAATAGCCAAACTGGGGTGTGTTCATGGTGCCGGTTCCGAAGACACCCGAAAAGGAAATACTATGCTTACTTATATAGCACCAACATATTCTGCAACACTTTACAAATATTGCCATTACTGTTCCCATTGGGGCTCACAATGTAAATGTTAGAATCTGTTTTGCTTTTGACCATCCGCCATCTTGTTGTGGTTTTCTGACTGCTGGTCCTTTTCCCCTGGTGCTGAGTTGTCTTAGGTCAGGTGATTGTATCACCCTTTATTACCCAGCACCTGCCTCCCAATCCTTGCTGGACAACAGTGTTAATCCGCTAGAGTTCTGGCTAGGTGCTTTGATAGCTTTCTGTGTTGGATTTATGCAGTTCTGGGACCCTTGGTTGTGCTATCCTTAGTTTCTGTTTTCAGTTGTTTTCTGCAGCCTTCTCTGTGTTTTCTACTAGGAGGTGACCTGTTTTTTATACCCAGTCCTTAGATCTATTAGGGACCTCCTTTCCCTTATCTATAGGTCTTCGCTGAGATTAATCTAGGATCGTCAGTGGGTCTACTCGCAAGGAATGGGTCGCCAACTCCATCGTAGGGTATCAGCCTACTCTCAGTGCATGGTCAGTTTTCCCCCTTCTATCCTAGTTCTGTGTTGCAGTTCTGTAACAGTTTGTCCAGCCACACATAAAAAAAAATAATTCTCTCCCGGATTCCTTCAATATGTGCAGCGTCCAGGAACTTGCTCAACGCTTGCAAGGGTTAACTTCGGAAGTAGCCAACCTGCAACAGCACGTGAGTAATTACTCTGGAGCACGCTCTGAAGAACCTAAGGTAGGATTGCTTGAGTTTTTTTCTGGTAAATGGCAGGAATTGTTTATGTTTAAAAATACATGTTTACTATATTTTTGGCTTAGACCCAGATCCTCAGGGAGTGAATTACAGCGTGTGGGGATTATTATGTCTTTATTGCGAAGTGAACCTCAAATCTCGGCATTTTCATTACATCCTGATGATCCTTGTTTGACATCAGTAGAAGCATTTTTTACTGCTATGGGGTTGTTATATGATGATCCTGATCGGGTCCCATAAGCTGAGGCAGAGCTCAGATGGCTTAAACAGGGTTCTGTTGATGCTGAGAGGCATTGCACCCTGTTCAGATGATGGTCCACAGAGGTCAGGCGGAATGACCCAGCGCTCAAGAGTAAGTTTTTAGCAGGTTTGAATGAAAAAGTTAAAGATTTGCTCATTGCATATCCTGCACCTGATACTTTGGAAACTGCTATGTTAGCTATCCATGTGGATAGAATATTGAGAGACAGACGGAATGAAGAGAAGGCTCTTATAATGCTGGACCCAGTCTCTCTGGATAGCCCTGTCAACAGCGGGGAACCGATGCAACTTGGGGCAATGTCCTCTCGTTCCCAGGAGAGGGAGAAGAGGTTTTCTGAAGGGCTGTGCTTGCATTGTGGAAAGGGTGACAACTTTATTAAACAATGTGAGGTTCGCATAAGGAAAAAAAAAAAGGTCAGTAGGAATAACACTCCAGTTTGTATTCCATTTTTATGGTCAGCAGGAGTTTTTTTTTTCTGGTAATACCACATATCATGGTCATTCCATTGATTTTCAGGAAATGGTGGATTGTGGTTCTGCACTTAATTTGATCGATCAACAATTCCTAGACAAATTTAAGTTTAATTCTGAAACATTGTCGTCTCCTATTCCTGTTGTGGCTATTGATAACACTCCTCTGGAACAAGGATGTATTTCTCGAAAGGTTACCGGGTTCCCACTTATTGTGAATATGGAACATCAGGAGTGTATAGACTTGTTTATCATTGCTTAATTACCTTGCCCAGTCATCCTGGGTTTACCCTGGTTAAAAATGCACAATCCTTTGCTGGGCTGGTCATCTAGTACTATACTGTAAGGTCCTGGGGTCAGGGGTGTTATGGTAATTGTTGTAATGTTCACATTGCTGCTGTTGTGAAGAAGGAGCTCCCTGAAGCCATTCAGGACTTCTGAAGGGTATTTTCGGAGGTTGAGTCGCAAGCTCTACCACTCCATAGAGATTACGAGTGTGCTACTGAGTTCGTCCCAGGTGCCACACTTCCTAAGACTCGTTTATTTAACCTGACGATTCCTGAGAGGGAGGCCTTAAAGGAATACCTACAGACTAGTTTAGCTGCAGGTCATATAAGACACTCTAAGTCCCCTGTGGCTGTAGGATTCTTTTTTGTCAAAAAGAAGGATGGGGGCCTTAGGCCGTGTCTGGATTTTCGGGAGATTAATAAGATCACTGAGCGCAATCCTTACCCATAGCCGCTAATTCCAGATTTGTTTTACCAACTAACCGGAGTGAAGTGTTTTTTTTTAAGATTGACCTTCGTGGGGCATATAATTTGCTGTAAGTGAAGGAGGGCGATGAATGGAAGACAGCCTCTAATACCCTGGAAGGTCATATTGAGTGTCTGGTGATGCCTTTTGGCCTTACTAATGCGCCTACGTTTTTCCAAAATTTAATTAATGACATTCTGAGATCGTTGATCGGTAGGAGTGTTATTGTTTATTTGGATGATATTTTGATCTATTCACCAGATCTGGAGTGGCATTGGCAGAGTCCGCGAAGTTCTACAGATTTTGAGAGAAAACTCACTCTTTGCTAAATTGGAGAAGTGCGAGTTTACAGTACAGAAAATGAGTTTTTTGGGGTACCTTGTCTCCAGTGATGGGTTTGAGATGGACCCGGTGAAGGTTTAGGCACTGCTGGCGTGGCCTGTTGTGAATTCCGTCTGGGCTCCCTCTGGTGGCCTTTAGCGATACTGCGGGTCTGGAGCTGGGCTCAGCTGCCTCATTTCCTGCTATGCTGGTTCCTATTTCACTCCATCTGGACCTTTACTTGTTGCCTGCTGTCGTTGTATTCAGTACTGGTTCTGATCTCTCTGGACTTCCTTGTGACCTGTCTCCATCCGGAGAAGCTAAGTCTTGCTAGTTCATGTTTGCTCATTTTTCTCTTGAAAATGTTTCTCAATATATGATGAGTTCAGTCCAGCTTGCTTATATGTGATTTTTTGCTTGCTGGAAGTTCTGGGGTGCAGAGTGCGCCCCTCACATCGTGAGTCGGTGTGGGGGTTCTTGTATTTTCTGCGTGGATAGTTTTTGATAGTTTTTGTACTGACCACACAGATCCCTTGCTATCTTCAGTCTATTTAGCGTTAGCGGGCCTCATTTGCTTAAACCTGTTTTTCATTACTACGTTTGTATTTTCCCCTTAACTCACCGTTATTATTTGTGGGGGCTGTCTAAACTTTGGGGTTATTTCTCTGAGGCAAGTGAGGCTTTGCTTTCTCTCTAGGAGTAGTTAGTTCCTCAGGCTGTGAAGAGGCGTCTAGGTTTTTAGGTAACGCTCCACGGCTGCCTTTAGTGTGTTTGAATAGGATCAGGGTTGCGGTCAGTATAGTTTCCACATCCCCAGAGCTCGTCCTAATATTCAGGTTTACCTATCAGGTCAGTTTGGTGATCCTACCACCGGATCACAACAGTGGCCTAGGCCTGAATGTTTGAAATCGGTTCAGAGATTTTTAGGGTTTGCTAATTATTACAGAAAATTCATAAATAATTTTTCTGTGATTGCTAAACATTTAACTGATCTCACCAAGAAGGGTTCTAATACTGTCCAATGGTCCTCTGAGGCTACTAAGGCTTTTGAGCATCTCAAGGAGAGGTTTAGCTCTGCTACTGTTTTGATCCAGACAGATGAGACCAAGCCATTTCTGGTAGAAGTTGATGCCTCTTCAGCAGGGGTGGGGGCAGTTCTGTCCCAGGAGGGAGAGGATGGGGTGCATCCCTGTGCTTTCTTTTCTAAAAAATTTTCAGAGACTGAACTCAACTATGATGTTGGAAACAGAGAGTTGCTGGCTATTAACCCCTTTCTGACATTAGACGTACTTTCCCGTCGAGGTGGAGTGGGCCCGTATGACCACCGACGGGATAGTACGTCATATGCGATCGGCCGCGCTCACGGGAGAGCGCGGCCAATTGCAGCCGGGTTTCAGCTGCCTATCGCAGCTGACATCCGGCACTATGTGTCAGGAGTGGCCACGGACCGCCCCCGGCACATTAACCCCCGGCACACTGCGATCAAACATGATCGCAGTGTTCCGGCGGTATAGGGAAGCATCGCGCAGGGAGGGGGCTCCCTGCGGGCTTCCCTGAGACCCCCGGAGCAACGCAATGTGATCGCGTTGCTCCAAGGCCCCTTACTTCCTCCTCCCTGCAGCAGTCCCGGATCCAAAATGGCCCTGGGGCTGCATTAAGGTCCTGCAGGGAGGTGGCTTCACAGCGCCTGCTCAGAGCAGGCACTGGGAAGCCTCCAGGAGTGCGTGTCAGATAGCCGATCTGACACAGTGCACAGCAAAGTGTCAGATCAGCGATCTTACACTATAACATGATGCCCCCCTGGGGCAATGTTATAGTGTAAAAAAAAATATTCACATGTGTAAAAAAAAATTTTAAAAAATTGTTCCTATAAATACATTTCTTTGTCTAAATAAAAAAAAAACAATAAAAGTACACATATTTAGTATTGCCGCGTCCGTAAAGGCCCGACCTATAAAACTGTCCCACTAGTTAACCCCTTCAGTGAACACATTACCTTAGTTGACGTCACGGCTTTGTGATTGGTTGCGTAGCGGTCACGCGACTGCTACAGACCAATCAGAGCGCCGTGACGTCATCTAAGGCCCTTCAAGCTCGCATTCTTAGGTACAACGGCTCCCGGTTACGGCGGTAAAGTCCAGGGCGCGTCAGAGGGTGAGTATATCCCTAATTTTTATTTTAATTCTTTCTTTTACACATTGATATGGATCCCAGGGCCTGAAGGAGAGTTTCCTCTCCTTCAGACCCTGGGAACCATACAGGATACCGTCCGATACTTGGTGTCCCATTGACTTGTATTGGTATCGGGTATCGGTATCGGATTAGATCCGATACTTTGCCGGTATCGGCCGATACTTTCTGATACCGATACTTTCAAGTATCGGACGGTATCGCTCAACACTAGTTGTGAGAGCTTTGAACCCCCAAGTGATTCACTACAGTTTATAACACAGAGCCGTGAAAATAAAAATTCTTTTTTTTCCCAACAAAAATTATATTTTAGCCCCCAGTTTTGTATTTTCCCAAGGGTAACAGGAGTAATTGGACCCCAAAAGTTGTTGTCCAATTTGTCCTGAGTACGCTGATACCCCATATGTGGGGGGAACCACCGTTTGGCGCATGGGAGAGCTCAGAAGGGAAGGAGCGCCATTTGGAATGCAGACTTAGATGTAATGGTCTGCAGGCGTCACATTGCGTTTGCAGAGCCCCTAATGTACCTAAACCATAGAAACCCCCAACAAGTGACCCCATGTAGGAAACTAGACACCCCAAGGAACTTATCTAGATGTGTTTTGAGAACTTTGAACTCCCAAGTGCTTCACTACAGTTTATAACGCAGAGCCGTGAAAATAAAAAATCTTTTTTTTCCACTAAAATTATTTTTTAGCCCCCAGTTTTGTATTTTTCCAAGATAACAGTGTGAATTGAACACTAAAAGTTGTTGCCTAATTTGTCCTGAGTACGCTGATACCCAATATGTGGGGGAACCACCGTTTGGGTGCATGGCAGAGCTCGGAAGGGAAGGAGCACCATTTGGAATGCAGACTTAGATGGATTGGTCTGCAGGCGTCACGTTGCATTTGCAGAGCCCCTGATGTAACTAAACAGTAGAAACCCCCCATAAGTGACCCCATATTGGAAACTAGACCCCCCAAGGAACTTATCTAGATGTGTTGTGAGAACTTTGAACCCTCAAGTGTTTCACTACAGTTGATAACGCAGAGCCGTGAAAATAAAAAATCTTTTTTTCCACAAAATTATTTTTTAGCCCCAGTTTTGTATTTCCCCATGGGTAACAGGAGAAATTTGACCCCAAAAGTTGTTGTCAATGTGTCCTTGGTACGCTGATACCCCATATGTTGGGGTAAAACCCTGTTTGGGTGCACGGGAGAGCTCGGAAGGGAAGGAGCACTGTTTTACTTTTTCAATGCAGAATTGGCTGGAATTGAGATCGGACGCCATGTCGCGTTTGGAGAGCCCCTGATGCACCTAAACAGTTAAAACCCCCCAATTATAACTGAAACCCCAATCCAAACACACCCCTAACCTTAATCTCAATGGTAACCCTAACCACACCCCAACCCTGACACACCCCTAAGTCTAATCCCAACCCTAATTCCAACCGTAAATGTAATACAAACCCTAACCCTAACTTTAGCCCCAACCCTAACTGCAGCCCTAACCCTAGCCCCAACCCTAACCCTAGTCCTAACCCTAACCCTAGCCCTAACCCTAGCCCTAACCCTAACCCTATCCCTAACCCTAGCCCTAACCCTAACCCTAGCCCTAACACTTACCCTAGCCCTAACCCTAACCCTAGCCCTAGCCCTAACCCTAATAGGAAAATGGAAATAAATACATTTTTTTAATTTTTTAATGTTTCCCTAACTAACGGGGTGATGAAGCAGGGTTTGATTTACTGTTTATAGCGGGTTTTCTCGCGGATTTTTGGTTAGCAGCTGTCACACACTAAAAGACGCTTTTATTGCAAAAAATGTTTTTTGCATTACCACATTTTGAGAGCTATAATTTTTCCAAATTTTGGTCCACAGAGTCATGTGAGGTCTTGTTTTTTGCTGGACGAGTTGACATTTTTATTGGTAACATTTTCAGGCACGTGACATTTTTTTGATCGCTTTTTATTCCAATTTTTGTGAGGCAGAATGACAAAAAAACAGCTATTCATGAATTTCTTTTGGGGGGGCGTTTATACCATTCCGCATTTGGTAAAATGGATAAAGCAGTTTTATTCTTTGGGTCAGTACGATTACAGCGATACCTCATTTATATTTTTTTATGTTTTGGCGCTTTTATACGATAAAAACTATTTTATAGAAAAAATAATTATTTTTGCATCACTTTATTTTGAGGACTATAACTTTTTTATTTTTTTGCTGATGATGCTGTATGGCAGCTCGTTTTACGTCCAATGGCAGAAAGGGGTTAAAAACTTGGGAATCATTGGAGCAGCCATAGGCCCCATTATCGATCGCTATAAATTTGTATTCTGCATCTGCGATGGCCATGAGAACAATGGAGAATTTTTTTTTTCTTGTTTAAATATTCAGATCTAGATGCAGCAGGTTTGACGATGCGGATATGTTTCCCATTCACTGCACCTAAGCAATGAGAAACTGACAAATTTGTTGGAATTTTTCTGCTATTTCCAGCCAACTCTCCGTTGTAGGATGTGGTATAAATTCGCCATGTAAAGAGCCCCACAATGGGGCAGGTGTGCTTCACAATTCCCGATATCATAGAAATTCCAAGTCTGAACTGAAAATGTAGTGACAAAAGGGATTCTCCAGTTGCAAGGAATCTGTGAAAAAAGCAAGACAAAAATTAGTACAAAATACCAGCAATAACATTACAGTTACAAGTCAGCTTTAACAGTAGGAGATACAATAACATTTTTTATTAAAAATACCAGCAACAATATTACAGTTATAAGTGTGCTTTAGCAGTAGGAGATACAATAAAAATGGCTTAACTAAGAGTAACCATCAGACGCTCTGCCGGTGAAACTGAGAAGTGGCAATATGTTTCACTTCTTGCGATGAGGTGTCCAATCCATTCCACCAACAAGTCAAAGTTCCCCGCTTTCATTGGCATGTTGCTGAAAAACTTCTTGGGGTTTCCTCATAACTCCATGTATAAAGTAGAATAAACCCCACGCATCATTCTGTGTTCTGTGATTGGGTGGATCAAAAAAATGCCATCGGCGCAGATGCATGATGCGCTGTCTCTCTAGCTCCTTCTCCAGAACAACCACTTTCAAACGATTCGCCTCAAAAGTAAAATCCACAGAAATCTTCAGAATGTTTGCCATCACGCTTTCCATCTTCGCCACTTGCTCCTCTACAACCTGTCAAAGATGGGCTGTAGGAACACTGTATATATAGGTTTTTAGTAGCCAATCACGTTTGGGAGCCTCCCATAGGCATTTTTAAAAAACAGATCTGTCGTAAAACAGATAAAAAACTGAACGAAACGGATGAAAAACTGATTCGACGGATCCGGTTTTTTGCCGGATCCACGAATCGGATCCGATGGAAAACCAGATCTGTTGCATCAGTTTTTCACAATTTATGCCGGATCCATCACTCTGGTGCGGCATCGGATTTAGCCTGACGGCAAAAAACTGATGTGTGAAAGCAGCCTAACCAATATACCACAAGGAGGTAATGCATAATTAAAGAGTAACGGGAACAGAGATAAGTAAATACATGACTGAATGTGGCTGAGATAAGCAGTTACCTGTGTGGTCACACTACTGGGTGCAGGACCGCGCCCCGACATGCGTTTCAGATCAAATCCTTTGTCAAATCACCCTGACGAAGGATTTCATCTGAAATGCTTGAGACAAGTGATTAATGTATGAGACAAGTGATCTAAATAAAAATTATTCATGTCCCACAGTGGGACTAAGTGAAAAAGTAAAAAAAAATAACATATTTAAAAAAGTAAAAAATAAGCACAAAAAATAAACACAACGCACAAAAATCTGTTTTGCCACTCAAAATGCAGCATTTGTGATAAAAAATAAATAAAAAGAACTACACATAATTGCTATTGCCGCATCTGGAACTACCCTCTCTATTTTTTCAGTATGGCAAACACCCCGCCGTAAGAATACTAAATAAAAAACATGACAAATATGTCGCTTTTAATTATAGTGACTAACAAAAAAGTGAATAAAAAGTGATCAAAAAGTCATATGTAAAAAAAGGTATAAATTAAAAAAAACGCTATATCATTCCTCAAAAAACAAGCCCAACTTTGACCCATTTGACAAAAAATAAAAAAGTTACAGCTCTTAGAATATGGCGATGCAAAAACAAATTAATTTAGTTAAAATATTGCTTTTAGTCTGTAAAAATAGCAAAGCATAAAAAAAGTTTAAATCTGGTATCCCTGTAATCGCATCAACCCGACAAACAAATCAGTCTTATCACTTTCACAGCATGGTGAGCGGCACAAAAAATAAAAACAATAACCGAATTGCTGTTTTTTTTGTTTATTCTGTGTTTGACAAATCTGAATTAAAAGTAATCAAAAAATATTATGTACCCCAAAATGGTACCAAATAAATCCACAACTCGTCCCACAAAATATAAGCTCTCGTACAGCTCTGTTCGACGAAACATAAAAAAATTACAGCTCTCAGAATATGGCGATGAAAAAAACTACTTTTTTTTTTTTTTATAAAAAAATCATTTTTACTGTGCTAGCAGCAAAATTTAAAAACAAGGAACTGTGGGGCTCAGAAGGAGTGGGGCATTTGGATTTGGGAGTGTTGAATTAATTGGATTTTATTTGAGTGGGTGGGAGCCATGTCACTTTTCCAGACACTTTGTTCCGCCAGTAATGTGTGAACCAGTGACAGATGATGGACCTGAGTGGGGGCTGGTTTTGTGCGCAATAAATTAGGATTTTTATAGGTAACACTTTGAGGTACATAAAATTTAAAATTGATGACTTCCATTATAAGGTTGGGATCACATTTCTGTGTAAATCCCAGAAAAATGCAATTCAGACGAAACCCTCACAGAACTACCCACCATAATTAATCAAATGGAGACACTTTGTCAGCGTGATGGTATCCATCTTTTTAGGCGTGCACAGATCTGTGGTCACCCACACTTGTGAGCTGAAAAGACACAGAAAATGAGGGGACACCGCCAGAACAAAGACCAGTCCAAAGTGACCTCATCTGTGTTAGGTGTCAAGTTCCTGCCTCTGCACAGGGGGAATCTCGAACCATCTCCGCTGCGGTCTACCATTCCTCTCCAGCCACAGTGGAGCCTGCTCAGCGGAAATGTCAGTCCCAGCATCTGACTCAGGCTGATACTGGGCGACTGGTTACTACTGTTCTTCCAGGCTCTGCCTTTGTAGCCAGCGCTGATCAGCAGCGAGCAGATCTTTCTGGGACTAAGTCCTGCTTTTCCCATACTGGGCATGCCCATGGGACGACCTCCCATTGGAGGTTGGGGGTCACCTGCGCAGGTCCTGAAGCGGTTCCTGTTGGACCACTAGGAAGGTCCTTGAGTGCTAAAACTATAAAAGGTTTGCATGGCAGCACGGCCATGCGCTAGTATCAAACCTTTGTTATGGGATCAGCACCAGTGTGGTCATGGTTTGGCTGAAATAAGCCCCTAGAAATAAGAGGAGTTTTGTGTATGTGGATTCAGGGCTGGCGTATAGCCATTAGAATTCCGGCTCCACCAGAGAGGAGTTGCTTGTG
Organism: Ranitomeya variabilis; assembly: GCF_051348905.1. Lineage (NCBI taxonomy): Eukaryota > Metazoa > Chordata > Amphibia > Anura > Dendrobatidae > Ranitomeya > Ranitomeya variabilis. The sequence goes on from NC_135236.1 coordinate 320,608,027, forward strand.
TGCTATTCTGACTGCATGACCACTGTTGGCTCTATTAGGTAGCTGTGATCTCCTGTGAGGTTAACAGGGCACAACGTTCTCTTTTCGTAGGGAATCTGTGAAGTAACAGAGTTCGCTTATGCCGCCATATAGTTCCGCCTGTTAATAGCTGCAGGTTTCTTTCCTGCACGGTGGACCTACTGTCTCATATATATATATATTCGGTGCGTTCCGCCAACCCTAACAATCTGCCTCATAAATGAGTGGTTCCATAGGGGATTTTGTCTGAATCACGGATTTGGGGAATTTACATGGTAACCGTGACATAAGCTGAGCCCTATTCTGACTTTTGGGAGGTAGAATGAACAAATAGATAGCAGTACAAGAATATTTCTTATTTTTATTTTTGTGCTCTTCTCCGTGCAGTATAAATGATAAGAGGGATTTATTTTTCGGGTCGGAGCAATTACAGCGATACCACATTTATGTTATTTTTTATTTTGAACTCATAGACGCTTCACAGAATTTTATAACATTGAGACTTGGATTACTTGAATTATATTTTAGTAGTAAAAATGTGATTTTTGTATTTGCTGAAAATTTGTACACAAGGGATAATAGGTGCAACTAGATCACACAATTTATTGCACAATTTCTCCCTAATGCAATGATGCCCCATATGTTATCAGAATCTACTGTTAGGCCATATGTCAGGGATATGAAGGAAGGAGCGTTATTTGGCTTTTGGAGCACAGATTTTGCTACAATAGTTTGAGGGTGATATTTTCGAGCCCCAAAGGTGCCAGAACAGCAGAAAAAAAAAACAATTTGATCTCATTGTAGAAATTGCACCTTTCAATAAATTCATCTATGGTTGCAGTGACTATTTTGTAACATCCATGCCAGGCTTTTTCTTTTTTGGAGAATCACAAATCTTCTAGTCTTGTTCCCTTACATTGTACCCATATATTGTAGCGCCCCCAAGTATTGTGCCCAGCTTGTGCTTCGAGTCGACACACACTCCATAAATTGGTAAGTGCATTCCCCCCACTACAGTAATGCCAAACATGTGGCCATATGGGGTATCATCGCATTCGGGGCACGTTGCACAACAAATTATTGGCTGTTTTCTCCTATTATCAATTGTGAAAATTACAAATTTGGGGCTAAAACAACATTTTTGTGCAAAAAATGAAAATTTTCAATATGACCTAATGTCATCAAATTCTGTGTAGTACCTAAGGGTTTAAAATGATCATTTTATCCCTGGATAAAATCCTTGATGGGTGTAGTTTCCAAAATATGGGAATTTGTGTTTTTTTTCACTGTTTAGGCATATCAGGAGCTGTTCAAATGCGACACAACAGCCACAGACCATTCCATCAAAGTCTGTGTTCCAAGCCCTGCCGTGCACCCAAACAGATGTTTTCCTCCACATATAGGGTATAAGCATACTCAGAAGAAATTGCACAATAATTTTTGGGGTTCCATTTTTTCCTGTTACCCTTGTGAAAATAACAAAAATTGGGGCATTTTTGTGCGTTAAATGTGATTATTTATTATCACAGCCCTACATTATAAACTTCTGTGAAACACCTGTTTGTTCAAAGTGCTCACCACCAATCTAGATACATTTCTTGAGTGGCCTAGTTTTCAAAAAGGGGTCAATTGTGTTGGGTTTCCACTGTTTAGGCACATCCGGGCCTCTCCAAACATGACATTGCATCAACTCTCGATTCAAGCCATTTTTGCATTCAAAAAGTCAAACAGTGCTCCATCCCTTCTGAGACCTACAGTGCTCCCGAATAGTAGAATTCCCCCATATCTGGGGTATCGGTGTAGTCAAGAGAAATTGCACAACATATTTTGGGGTCCAATTTCTCCTGTTTCCCTTGTGAAAATAAAAAAATATTGTGGCTAAAATACTTTTTTGTGTGTAAAATGTGATTTTTTTTCATAGCTCTATGTTGTAAGTATCTGTGAAGCACCTGGGAGTTCATGGTGCTCTCTACATATCTTGATACATTCTTTGAGGGGTCTAGTATTCAAAATGGGGTCACTTTTGGGTGGTTTCTACTGTTTACGCACATCAGGGGCTCTCCAAACGCAACATGGGGTCTGCTCTTGATTCCAGCCATTTTTGCTTAGGTCAAGCTGTGCTCTTTCCCTTCCAAGACCTGCAGTGCGCCCAAATAGTAGTATTCCCCCACATATGGGGTATCGGCATACTCATGAGAAACTGCACAACAAATTTTCTGGTCCATTTTCTACCCTTGTGAAAATAAAAAAATGGGGGTTAAAATTATATTTTTGTGGGTAAAATGTGAATTTTTATTTTCACAGCTCCACATTATAAACTTCTGTGAAACACCTGTTGAGTTCAAGGTGCTCACCACTCATCTACATACAATCCTTAAGGGGTCTTGTTTTCAAAATGGGGTCACTTGAGGGCGGTTTCTACTGTTTAGGCACACCACAGCTTACTCAAGAGAAGCTGAACAACATATTTTAGGGTCAATTTTTTCATGTTACCCTTGCGAAAATAAGTTTTGGGTTAAAGTAAATGTTTTGTGGAAAAAAGTTCAATGTTCAATTTTTCGTTCCTCGTTGTTTTAGTTTCTATTAAGCACTTGAAGGGTTAAAAAACTTCTTGAATGTGGTTATGAGTACTTTGAGGGGTTAAGTTTTTAGAATGGTGTAACTTTTGGGCATTTTCTTTAACCCCTTCAAGGCGCAGCCTATTTTAACGTTTCTGACCTGGCCAATTTTTACAATTCTGACCACAGTCCCTTTAAGAGGTAATAACTCTGGAATGCTTCAACAGATCCCACTGATTCTGAGAATGTTTTCTCATGACTAGTGTTGAGCGATACCTTCCGATATTCAAAAGTATCGGTATCAGATTGGATCGGCCGATATCCAAAAAATATCGGATATCGCCGATACTGATACCCGATACCAATACAAGTCAATGGGACACAAATATCGGAAGCTATCCTGGATGGTTCCCAGTGTCTGAAGGAGAGGAAACTCTCCTTCAGGCCCTGGGATCCATATTCATGTAAAAAATAAAGAATAAAAAAAAAAAATATGGATATAATCACCCCTCCGATGGACCCTGGCTCTCACCGGTGCAAGCGTCTGCCTCCGTTCCTAAGAATGCAGTGAGTGAAGGACCTTCGATGACATCACAGTCACATGAGCGGTCACGTGAGCGGTCACGTGGCCACGATGTCATCGAAGGTCCTTCACTCACTGCATTCTTAGGAACGGAAGCTGCCGGTTGCACCGCTGAGGTCCAGGGTCCGTCGGAGGGGTGAGTATATCCATATTTTTTATTTTTATTCTTTATTTTTTACATGAATATGGATCCCAGGGCCTGAAGGAGAGTCTCCTCTCCTCCAGACCCTGGGAACCATATGCACCACACATGCCTGGGAACTTATAGGAACTTCCGATTCCGATTTCCGATATCACAAAAATATCGGAACTCGGAATCGGAATTACGATACAGCGAATATCGGCCGATACACGATATTTGCAGTATCGGAATGCTCAACACTACTCATGACATATTGTACTTTATGATAGCAGTAAAATTTACTCGATATGACTTGCGTTTTTTTGTGAAAAAAAGAGGAAATTTAGCGAAAATGTTGAAAATTTCGCAATTTTCCAACTTTTCATTTTTATGCCCTTCAATCCGAGAGTTATATCACACAAAATAGTTAATCAATAACATTTCCCATATGTCTATTTTACATCAGCACAATTTTGGAACCAAAAGTTTTTTTTGTTAGGAAGTTTTAAGGGTTAAAATTTGACCAGCGATTTATTTTTTCAGCAAATTTTACAAAACCAACCAACCAAGCACGTGTCCAGTGAGTGGTGAAGGTAAAAAATAACTTTTAATGAAAATAAATTAAAAATATATCCATATACATGGTATCCAGCACTCAGTACACACTGGCTATAGAACCTAATGACGATCTGCGCGTTTCAACCTGGTGGTCTTAGTCAGCATCATAGCATAAAAAACAAAGAAAAAAACAAAATGAAAGTCCAGCAATTAAAGTGAATAATAGACTTTATTATAGGATAAACCAGTGCGATAAAGGTGGGGAATACCAGAAAAAAATAGGACACATCACAAGGGACAAAATAAACATGCACCATTAATTAGAGATTAGGCATAATTTGAATATTAAAAAGTTAATGAATAACTGATTTGATAAACAATATATAAAAAAAAGAGAAGGGGGGGAATTGTGGAGTTGAAAAATTGCAAAATTAGTGGACTATACAAATAGATAATAACATGATATAAACAATTAGCGATAAGTAGTAATACTGTAAATATAAATTAAATTAAAGTAAGAAATAGGATATAAATATACCAATATAAAGTGCGAGTGCAATGAATTGATTATCCTAATGCTCACTGAGTACTTAGATCATATTAGTTTGATGCTAGTCGCTAATAGCCATAATGGTTAATGCTCCACAAATACCTGAAATTTTGCATAAAGTCCCTTGGATGCGCCACCCCGGCGAGCCAAAACGTAGCAACCCCAATATGGATAGCCTCGAATAGCTGAGCTGTTAGTCACTGCGTCCATAAGATAAAGTGAGCAGCAGGATCGTGACACATACCAGCAACTAAGTTTCCTCATGTACTTTGAGCGATTTAATGAAAAACAAATAATTGAGGTATAGTGAATTACTGTAAATACAATACAAATTATATGGTTTAATCAAAATTGTTCTTTTTACTTTTGTTTATATTATGTCTTTGGAAATAACCTGGATTACTGTTTCTGCAGTAGTTCTGCACACAGTACAGTAAAATGTATTTGTTTTGGATTCCATAAACGCTTTATGTTTTTAGTCAATGGCAGATTCTTTTTTGGTATAAAGAAAAGTCTTTTGGGTTTTCGAATTTATAGACACTCAGAGGAACAATGGTTCTTTGTCTACAAAGTCCTGAAGAAACCAGATATGATTCCATATGTTAAAATCACTTGTTACTTAATAAGTCATTTTGTTGCAAATTTAACATCTGTCCAACTTATAGTGAATACTTGCCTTCAGTAGATGTCAAACTTCAAGACATATAAAAACTGAAGTGAAGTTGACTTTAAGCACAACATCCATAGCATTGTCAGAGCCCCTTTTCAATAACTAATAGACTGAGTCTCCAAATAGAATAGAGAAAACTATAATAATGCAACATTTATGTGAAATTATTTGTTAGAGATAAGGGGTTAAAGCAATATTTGAAAGGTTTAATCTGACTGTTCACACAGATTTTCCTGTAAAATCTTATTAAAAGATAAGTCATTCTTCATTAATTTATTGTCCCTTATTACGCTCTGGGATTATTTTAGATGCCAGAGTATAATAAACATTAGATGTAAAAAAATATAAAAATATCTTTATATTCACCTCACCACTCACCTCTCTGATCCTTCTGATCCCTCTGCTCCTCTCCGTAACCCGTCATTTTCTATCTGCATTTTATGATCACCGCTGATCATGCTAAAATCTGTGCAAGTACGCAAAACATCATGGTGTCATGACTTCAACATGTGTGCCATGACTGTGACGATCCATTTTTGGATCTGTGGCAGATCTGGTTTCCCTCAGTTTAAGATCTTTTTTCCTTTCTGGTCATTGAGAGTTAATGCTGTCCCTCCGGTGGCCTTGTAGCATTAAGATAAGTGTTGTTTTCCTCTACATTATCTGTCTTTCCTTACCCCGTGTTGTATTAGTGTAGCGGTGGGACCAGTGCTCTCACCTGCCAGTTAGGATAGGTGCAGGGCAAGTGAGGGACTAGGTATCCTTGTTGGCGATGGGTTCGTCTCTTGTGGGGGCAGTAGAGGTGCTGCCAGGTAGTAGGGGTAAGACTCTACCCTTGCCACTTGTTAACCCAGTATGTCAGAGACCTCTTAGGATGAGGGGTCAGAGGAGGGTGGTGGTTCCCTCGGTGCATAGTGGGGGTGTGAGTCAGGCGACATAGGGGGACGCCTCTGTTGTCGGTTCTGTATAGAGTTCACCATCTTGTGGCAGATGCATGTGTGAAAATAAACGTTCAGGTCTGGACCTGTGTGTGAATGAATGCATATGGTTGTCCACCAAAAATATCAGGTGGAAGTGTGGTACTGGAATATGGAGTTCGAGGGTAATTGGGCCATATCAGGTGTCATCCATTGTCAGCCCGGGGACTTACCAGTTGGAGTTACCCTCAGTTATGCCCATACACAACTCATTCCACAGATCGGCGCTCCAGAGATTTGTGCTGCTTACGCTGTCATCTCCATCGTGCTGTGTTCACTGTAACCCTGAGGGTCAGGTGACTTCCTAGGTGAACTCTGGTGAATCGAGATGTCCTCACTGTAGTTTGTTCACTGGTGAGGTCCAGGGTTGAGGGTCCAGAGGCCCCTCATTGAAAGGGGGGTACTGTCATGATCCATTTTTGGATTTATGGCAGATCTTGTTTCCCTCAGTTTAAAACCTTTTTTCCTTTCTGGTCATCGGGGGTTAATGCAGTTCCCCCCGGTGGCCACTGGTGTTATTGCATTGCATTGCATTGCTGGGTCAGCTGATGCTGGTGGTGACCACTCCCTTCATCCTTTAAGAGGTCACCTGGTTCATCAGCTGACTGTCGGTATTAGTTTATTCTTCATCGACCAAGCTGGGAGTAGGAGCTTGCTGGGAACAGTTGTCCTACTGCTGAGTCCGGTGTATCTGGTGTTTCTTCCCGCTGTGCTGTGCCTTGTAGCATTAATATAAGTGTTGTTTTCCTCTACCTTGTCTATCTTTCTTTACCCCGTGTTTTATTAGTGCAGCGGTGGGATAGGGATAGGTGCAGGGCAAGTGAGGGACTAGGTATCCTGGTCGGCGACAGGTTGAAAGAACCCATATAGGGATGGTAGCAAGATCAGGGCACATTTGCAGGCCAGTGCAGGAGGTGCCCATTCCCCCAGTCCTTAATGACAGGGCCCACCATTGTAATTGTGTCCCCGATGTTCCCTTGTTTGTTGTGCTGTTCGTGACAGACCTACAGTTGGGTCGTTTAATACCAGGTCAGTCACATCGTGACAGTGACCTTGCATGCATACAAAAAACCATCCCAGGCATAATGAAAGCCAAAAGTTCTGGCCTAGCATTAAAGGATCGGGGATTTCAGCATGAGCAGTGATCAGAAGATGCGGCAAGAACCAAATAATTGATGTTGAGGAGCAAAGAGCTGGAGAAGCGAGCGGTAAGGTCAGCATAAGAATTTTTTTACCATTTGATAGCCCTTTACAATTCATAAAAGAGGCAGCCAACAGAATCTCTGTGGAAGCAAATTACAAGAAATCAACATTTTATCAAATATGGATTTTTGAAAAATTTGAGGATAATTCAATTTCACTATAGTATAGTTGCTCATTTCTATTTGTATTTTGTAATATTATGCACCAAGAAAACTGCAATATGTGATCTATATCATAGAAAAGCCACTCCCCTTTTTTCCCTTTTCCTCCATGTATATTTCTCTGGATTCAGTCATGCTCCCTCTCTTATCAGACTTTCATATGCAAGGCATTTTGTCACATTTTGTCAGATTTTTTCCTGTGAATTGATATCTTATTACAATGGAAATAAATAATGCCACTTCTACGGATGGTAATCGAAGCAAATCTACTCATGTGTTTCCTATCTTCAACCAGAGAAATGATGAACTGACTAGAAATAATGGGGTTTCCCTGGGAGAGTTCTTATAGGACCTTTTTAAAAAACTTGAAAACCGCAAGAGTAAAGAGACTAGACTTTGGTGGGATATGACTTCCCTCAAATCTTACTTGTCTAAAAATCTTATACCACGAGGGTTAAGAATGAATAAAAAAACGACTTTTTCTTGCTCATATGAGTTCATACTGGAATGGGAATGAATTTTGTCGCAATGCTCGTTGAATTTAATAGAGTTAGTTACTAAATATGAAGAAGTGGAAATCAATTTGATTAAGGAAAATGTAACCAAAATCCAGACATCTTTAAATAAAGATAACCATGTGGAAGATTTCAATACTTTAAATCAGAAAATGGAAAAAAATCTATTTAAACTAGAGGAGTATGTTGCTGATATCAAATGGGATAAGTTTGAAAGAGATAAACAGGACTAGGAACCTAGAAGTCATCCCGTTCCTGGAATAAAGGCAATAAAGGCACTCAATATGGCTTCCATGATTTCCATCAAAAAGGGCGAAGGGTCAGCTTCACCGCATCACATGAGTCTATGGGCTCTTCCAGCTCTAATCATAATACCTCAGAAGATTTTTCTGATCCGTCTTTTGGCTTTAATAGGCACAGTGAGACATTCAATGTGAGACCGGTACCCCGTACCACATATAAGCCAAAAAACGCTGGAGAGCTGGGAGGAAGCATAAACGAAAGACCGTATTATCTCAGGAACAAGAGGAAATTTTAAAATATCCAGTTGGAATCTTTAAAGCTATATCTTGTCAGAAGCTGAGATATCTTTATTGGGGAAAGGACTTGGTTTCTGTCCAGTAAAAAAATTTGATGTGTTTAGAACCCTTCTGGATGTAAATAGGTTTGCCAGAAATCTGTGTTACGGGTCTGCAACACAGGACTAAGGTAGAAGGGGGGAAACTGACCCTGCACTATGACTAGGCTGAAACCCTACGATGGAGTGGGTGACCCATTCCTTGCAAATAGACCCACCGACGATCCTAGGTTAATCTCAAGCGAAGACCTATAAATAAGGGGAATGGGTCCCCTAAAAGTACTAAGGACTGGGTACAAAAACTGGTCACCTGCTAGTAGAAAACACAGAGAAGGCTGCAGAAACCAATAGTAAACATAAACTAAGGCTATCAGAACCAGAGGTACCAGCACTGCACAAATAACACAAGATTTTTCTTCTCCAGACAATGATCAATCTTCCAATTTCTCTAATGATTAGTGTTGAGCATTCCGATACCGCAAGTATCGGGTATCGGCCGATACTTGCGGGTATCGGAATTCCGATACCGAGATCCGATACTTTTGTGGTATCGGGTATCGGTATCGAAACAACATTAATGTAATAATGTGTAAAAGAAAGAATTAAAATAAAAAATATTGCTATACTCACCTCTCCGACGCAGCCTGGACCTCACCGAGGGAACCGGCAGCGTTCTTTGCTTAAAATTCGCGCGTTTACTTCCTTCCGTGAAGTCCCGGCTTGTGATTGGTCGCGTGCCGCCCATGTGGCCGCGACGCGACCAATCACAGCAAGCCGTGACGTAACTTCAGGTCCTTCAGGATTTTAAAATTACATTCTGGCTTGTGATTGGTCGCGTCGCCCATGTGACCGCGACACGACCAATCACAAGCCAGAACGTAATTTTAAAATCCTGAAGGACCTGAAATTACGTCACAGCTTGCTGTGATTGGTCGCGTCGTGGCCACATGGGCGGCACGCGACCAATCACAAGCCGGGACTTCACGGAAGGAAGTAAACGCGCAAATTTTAAGCAAAGAATGCTGCCGGTTCCCTCGGTGAGGTCCAGGCTGCGTCGGAGAGGTGAGTATAGCAATATTTTTTATTTTAATTCTTTCTTTTACACATTAATATGGATCCCAGGGCCTGAAGGAGAGTTTCCTCTCCTTCAGACCCTGGGAACCATCAGGGATACCGTCCGATACTTGAGTCCCATTGACTTGTATTGGTATCGGGTATCGGTATCGGATTGGATCCGATACTTTGCCGGTATCGGCCGATACTTTCCGATACCGATACTTTCAAGTATCGGACGGTGTTATGACCCCAGTGGACAGGGTCTCAGAGGAACGTGTAAGTCTGCGAAATTCAAAAATCCAGCTCATAGGGCTGTGGTAACTGGGTTGACCAAATAGCTACTCCTAACGCCAACACTAGAAGTAGCCGGGGATCATGCCTACGGTGATCGCTAGATGACTCGCGCCAGCCGGAGAATCTAACTACCCCTAGGAGAAGAAAACAAAGACCTCTCTTGCCTCCAGAGAAAGGGACCCCAAAGCAAGATACAAGCCCCCCACAAATAATAACGGTGAGGTAAGAGGAAATGACAAACACAGAAATGAACCAGGTTCAGCAAAGAGAGGCCAGCTTACTAATAGCAGAATATAGCAAGATAACTTATCTGGTCAACAAAAACCCTATAAAAATCCACGCTGGAGATTCAAGAACCCCCGAACCGTCTAACGGTCCGGGGGGAGAACACCAGCCCCCTAGAGCTTCCAGCAAAGGTCAGGATACAGATTGGAACAAGCTGGACAAAAATACCAAACAAAACAAAAGCAAAAAGCAAGGAAGCAGACTTAGCTTGAAATACAGGAACCAGGATCATAGGACAAGAGCACAACAGATTAGCTCTGATTTCAACGATGCCAGGCATTGAACTGAAGGTCCAGGGAGCTTATATAGCAACGCCCCTGAACTAACGGCCCAGGTGAGGATATAGGAAAAGACAGAAGCTCCAGAGTCAAATCACTAATGACCACTAGAGGGAGCAAAAAGCAAAATCACAACAGGACGGTATCGCTCAACACTACTAATGATACTTTTCCACATGGGGCTTTTCTTTTCAGGAACTTATGGACTATTCCACATTGCGCGACCTTCAATCACATTCTCTAAAAAAAGACTGTACTATGAATAATAATTTTTATATGTCTAATGCATTGTTCCATCCAGTATAATCCAGACCTTTGGTTTTGGATACTTTTCAAAAATTGGTAGATCTAGATTTGGTTACATTGGATACTGATATAGTATATGATAATTTAACTGTATCTGCAAGACAAGCTATGAGTAATCTATGTGACAGCCATGATCTATTAATCAGAGAGGCAGATAAGGGGGGAGGGGTAGTTATCTTAAATGCAGGTCTATACTACACTGAAAACCTACATATTCTCAAGGATTGTTCAACTTATACACAAATTCCACGTGATCCCACAATGGAATTCCAAGTCCAATTAGGAAAGTTACTAGCCGATGGACTGGCAACCGGTGCTATCACGCAAAAAAATTATGATTATATGTACATCAAACATCTTGTGATTCCTATTTATCACGCATTTCCCAAGATTCACAAAAACCTTTTTCCTCCCCCATTCAGGGCAATCATCTCAGGTATAGGTTCGCTCTCTGAGAATTTGGGGGAATGGGTTGATCACTACCTACAACCTTTAGTTATTAACCTTCCGGGATATATCAGAGACACAAAAGAGATAATTTCTGCATTGGATGGTTTCTTGTGGTCCACGCATTTTTCTTGGGTAACCTGTGACATGGTGGGGTTGTACCCCTCTATTCCCCATCACACCATCTTATCCAGTCTGGCATATTTCTTGGACAAGTACAGCTCCTACAAAGAAGAGATTCAATCTTTTATATTGGTTTCGGTTTCTTTCTTACTTACTCACAATTATTTTTCATTTGATGGTTTATTTTTTGTACAAAAACAGGGTATCAGTATGAGTGGCAAATGTTCTCCTTTATTAGCTAATATACAGTAACTGTAGTGGTCTGGGAAGAAAAATATATCTTCAATGACAATAATCCATTCTCTGATAATCTGGAATTTTTTGGTCGCTATATCGACGATTTGATAATGATTTGGAAGGAGAATACTGCTCTGATTTCTGACTTTTTAAATTATATTAACAACATTGAATTTAATTTTTACTTTACCTCCACTTTGCCTAAGATCTCCATCAACTGCCTGGACATTTCTCTATCAGTGGATGTTGTTACAGAAAAAGTAACAGTTTCTCCTTTCAGAAAACCCACTGACAGTAACTCTATTTTGGAAGCACACTCCTGCCATTCCAAACATGTGATCAAGAATATACTGGGTGAACTGACAAGGTTAAAAAGAAACTGTACTACAGCAATTAAATATTAACAAGAAAGTGAATTAGCTACACGCAGATTAAAGGACCGGGGGTACTCTAATTGGATTTTACTAAGGACAGAGACAGTGGTAAATGGAATAGATCGTAATACCCTACTGTCCAATCAAGCTGCAAGTTCTTATTCTTCCCCTTCCAATATTAATAATAATAAAAAAGTGTTACATAAAAATAAAAAAACAATAAAAAACTGTTAACTAGTGTTGAGCGATACCTTCCGATATCCAGAAGTATTGGTATCGGATTGGATCGGCCGATATTCAAAAAATATTGGACATCGCCGACACCGATACCTGATACCAATGCAAGTCAATGGGATAAAAATATCAGAATTAAAATAAACCCTTTCTTTCCTTGTAGGTTAATTCTACATGAAGGAAAACAACTAAGAATAATGTAGGATGCATTGGGGGAGGTGGAGGAGACATTAAAGGAATAGAGGTTTAGGCCAATCAAATGGAATAGCAGGAATTTTTTTTTTAAGATGTTCGGAGTTACAAAGATGTTGACTATGTTAAGCTTTTTTATATTTTGTCAGATATTTATGTTTCACTACTTCCATGCTCTTCAACTTCTTTTTTCTTCTCCCACACTTTCTTCTTCATCATCCTCAGCAGCAAAAAAGCTCCTCTATGTAATCCTATATAGTGTTTTTCCACAATCTAGCAGGATACGGATGAAAAGCCACTAATAGGATAAATTTGAAAAAATGTGCAGCAGGCAGCACTAATTGAAAAAAGGACAATGAAACAGTATGAGGCAGTTACGCACCCTGAGCTATCTCTAAACTGGCCCTCAGTCAGAACACAGCGTCCTGTCCCTAACTGAATTCACAGCAGAGTGAACCCAAAATGGCGGCGGCGACTTTTATAGTGCATCATGACATCATTTCAGCAGCCAATCACAACCATGCCAGTAGTTACATGCCTAACATGCAGAACAGGATGTGCCCACACTTCTAATGATTCCTCATTGGCTGAATTCTGGCTCTTTGAATTATGGGAACTTCCGATTCCGGTATCCAAGATACTGAAAGTATCGGAACTCGGTATTAGAATTCCGATACCGCGAATATCAGCCGATACCCGATACTTGCGGTATCGGAATGCTCAACACTACTATTAACCATAGTGGAAATAATAAGAGTAATTATGGCAGTCTCAGTTCCCAAGATGTTGCCTGTTCTCCAGCTACAATTAATTTTTCTACGGCATACAGTCCACAATATGGCGAGATTATTCAAATTATTAAAAAATATGTTCCCATTTTACATCATGATATGAAGCTTGCACATATTTTGGACAATACTCACATTCGCTATTTAGCTAAAAGAGCACCCTCTCTACTTGATTCTCTATCTCCAAGCCTTTACTCCAGCAGTAATTCCATTTTGAACAATAGAACTTGGTTAACTTATAAAGGCTTTTTTAAATGTGGACATCACCCATGTAAAACATGCAATTTTGTGAGAAAAACCAGAAGTTTCACCTCGAGTGTAACGGGCATAACATATCCTATACAAACATATATGAATTGTAATTCCGAGGGAGTCATTTATTTGGTAGAATGCGTTACATGTAAACTACAGTATGTAGGTCCTCTGAAAAGAAGAATCTGCAAACATCTTTCAGAAGCCGTTGGGACTCATAGTATCTCAGCTGTTTCTAATCACTGTAAAACAATCCACACTGGTAGCACTGATACTATTAATGTAACTGCTATAGAGAGGGTCTTTAAATCCTCTAGGGGGGACTTTAGGCGAAAAATGTTAAATTGTGAATCCTTTTGGATATTTAGATTACAGTCGAGAGTACCGCTAGGTTTGAATAAATGCTTGGACCTCATACTACAGTTTGATTAGTTAATTTTCTTAGGAATGTATACTCTGTAAGAATAATATTAATATAATTTTTTCATTATTCCTAATTAATTCCAGTATTTGTAATGGGTTTATAAAAGAAAAAATTTACCACCAGTGTTACCTTGCAAAATTTTAGTACTGCAGATGTATGTGTATTAACGCACAATTTTCATTGTTATAACTCTTTCTCATGCGGTCTCTTTAGGGTTAATGCAAGGAGTGCTACTGATTGCTCTCTCGTTTTTTTTAATGAATGCACCTGTTGTTCTTACGTCCTTTTGTATTTAATGTTAGTATTGTGGGTCTGTCTTCATACCATGATTAAGACCTGAATGGTCGAAACGCGTTGGTGTGGACCACAGGGACCCCATTTCTATGTCGCACATAACTTAATTTTTGGATATGTTTTCAATAAATTGATGTTTTAATGCTGTAGAACTTTTTCTTCTATAGAAAAGCCACTCTCACAACACTTAAAATTGAATCATAACCATGATGTAAAATCAGTCTTCTCTACACCACAAAAATACACTAGTTACAATTGGTTCCATGTCCTCTATTTTATCCTTCCAAAAAAATGCTAACAAAGCCTGATTGTGTGCTGGATTTATGCTGTTAGATTTCACTCATCAAGAACAAAATTAAAAATACTAAATTCTTATACAGCATTAAATTAAAGTATGTATAGTATGTTTTGAGGAATATATACTGAAGAATAATATGCATTCATATTATTAGGTTTGTTTTACTTTAGAAAAATTCTATGTAAATTCACAGAATAAAAAAACTTTCAATCCTATCTAACTTGGTCATTTTATTTTTTTTATAGTTTTTAGAAAATAAATAGCTGAGAACAATAGTATGTTTTAGCATAAAAAAGAGGAAGGAAAACATTGTTCCATATTTAGAAGTTGTGAATTTCAAATTTTTCAAATTTTCTTATTTAAGCATTTAAAGTGGGTCACTGGAACAGCTATATTCTTTTTTAAGAACCAATACTGTAAGGGTATGTGCACATGTCAGGATTTCTTGCAGAAATTTCCTGAAGAAAACCGGAAATTTTCTACAAGAAATCAGCTTTTTTTTTTGGCGTTTTTTTAGCATTCTGCAAGCGTAATTAGCTTGCAGAATGCTAAAGTTTTCCAAGCGATCTGTAGCATCGCTTGGAAAACTGACTGACAGGTTGGTCACACTTGTCAAACATAGTGTGACCAACTTTTTACTATAGATGCTGCCTATGCAGCATCAATAGTAAAAGATAGAATGTTTAAAAATAATAAAAAAAATAAAAAAAATGGTTATACTCACCCTCTGCAGACAGCCGATCTCCTCGGCGGCGTCCATTCCTATAGATGGTGTGGTTCAGGACCTTCGATGACGTCGCGGTCACGTGAGCGGTCACAAGACCGGTCTCGCGACCAATCACAAGACAGCGACATCATCGCAGGTCCTTCACCGCACACCAGCTATAGGAACTGAAGCGGCAGCATGCACCAGAGAGGCGGGAAGACTCCGGGGGCCATCGAAGGTGAGTATATCACTATTTTTTTATTTTAATTCTTTTTTTTTTGACCAATTATATGGTGCCCAGTCCGTGGAGGAGAGTCTCCCTGGGTACCAACCGCACATAATCTGCTTACTTCCCGCATGGTGTGCACAGCCCCGTGCGGGAAGTAAGCAGATCAATGCACTCCTAGGTGTGCGGAATTCCTGCAATTCCGCATTTTTAATGAACATGTTGCTTTTTTTTCCGCAATGCGATTTTTTCGCGGAAAAAAATGCAACATTTGCACAAAAAATATGGAATACACTGTAAATAATAGGAGGCATATGTTAGCGTTTTTTTCACGTTTTTTTCGCGTTTTTATAGCGAAAAAACGTGAAAAAAAAAATACTGAACGTGTGCACATGGCCTAACTGTACCACAGGAGAAATAGAGAAACACAGAATTTGTGATAACATCTAGAGGCTGTGCAAATAAGGCACAGACATAGCTGATCTTCCAGAGTAAAAGACATTCTTTTGATTTTAAAAAAAAAAAAGGAGAAAAAAGAGATGTCAAAAACAAGGATCACCTCAGGATAAAAAAACATTTATTTATTGATAATCAAGTGATAAAAGACCAGCAACATAGAGTATAAAAACCATTTAAACAATTTAAAAAGCCCAAGAGATGAGGCAGGGTCTCCAGCGTTTCACTTCACTCATGGGTGCTGCAGACAGTTCTTCCCTTCCCCATCCTCTGCATGCTTCCAGCCGGTCCTCTAGCCATGTCCTTAGGGCATGGGCATGTGCGCTCCTGCCCTCTTAAAGGGCCAGCGCATGCACTTGCTATTCCCTCTCCAGCCAATGGCTGTGGGACATTATGTATATATTGATTCCTCCCCACTGGGGAGGTGCCTGAGCAGCCTTCCTGTTTTGCAGTCTAAGTTGTGTATGGTTGCATACTAGTCCCCGCTGCACTCAACTGCAGACCTTGCTTGCTGCACTCTAATTCAGATCCTGCCTACTGCACTCTAATGCAGACCGTGCCTGCTGCACTCAACTGCAGATCCTGATTGCTGCACTCTAATGCAGATCATGAATACTGCACTCTTATTCAGACCCTGCCTGCTGCACTCTACTGGAGATCATGTCAGCTGCACTCTGATACAAACACTGCCTGTTGCATGCTGATACAAACACTGTCTGCCACACTCTGATGCGAACTCTTTCTGCTGCACTTTGATACGAACTGTCTGTTGCATTCTAATACAAACTCTGCCAGCTGCTCCCTCAAGTCTGTCCTCTGGGTTCAGCTGCTGCGTGTCCGTTGGTCTGTCCTGGAGTGGCACCGGGCATTCATTGGGAGCCAAGTCTAACCTCACCATCAGAGGCTCTAGTGAACAGTCAGGTGTTCGCTTAGTCACGCCCTTCCAGGTTCCCCACAGTCCGTGGCACAGTGGTTCCACAAACCACATCCATGTTAATTAACAAGGCATAATCCTTGACCTGTTCATAACAGAGCTAGTGTCCTCGAATACCTACAGATAATAAACTTTTAATATCAGTCAGATCCCGATATAGTTATATAATACATACAGTTGTGCTCAAAAATTTACATACCAGGGCAGAATTTTTCTTTGCCTTTTTTCAGAGAATATGAATGATAACACCAAAACTTATTCTGCACTCATGGTTAATGATTGGGTGACGCCATTTATTTTCAAACTACTGTGTTTTTTCTTTCTAAATCATAATAACAACCCACAACATCCAAAATACCCTGATGTAAAGTTCACACAGCTCATTTTTTAATACCATGTATTGCCCCTCTAACATCAATGACAGCTTGAAGTCTCTTGTGGTAGTTGTGGATGAGGTTCTTTATTTTCTCAGATGGTTAAGCTGCCCAATATTCTTTGCAAAAAGCCTCCTGTTCCTGTAAATTCATGGGCTGTCTAGCATGAACTGTGCTTGAGATCTCCCAAGAGTGGCTCAATTACTGTATATTGAGGTCAGGAGACTGAGATGGCCACTCCAGAACCTTCACTTTGTTCTGCTGTAGCCAATTACAGGTTGACTTGGCCTTGTGTTTTAAATCTTTGTCAGGTTGGAAAGTCCAAGTACGTCCCATACGCAGCTTCTGGGCTGATGAGTGAAAATATGCCTCCATTATTTGCTGATAATGTGCTGCATTCATCTTTCCTTCAACTTTTACCAAGTTTCCTGTGCCTTTGTAGCTCACACATCCCCAAAACCTCATCAATCCATCTCCATGCTGTACAGTAGGAATGATGTTCCTTTCATCATAGGCCTTTTTGGCCTCTCTCCAAATGTAACGATTATGGTTGTGGCCAAAAAGTTCAATTTTGGTCTCATCACTCCAAATTGCCTTGTTCCAGAAGTTTTGAGGCTTGTCTCTGTGCTGTTTTGCATATTGTAGGTGAGATACTTTGTGACATTAATGGCTTTCTTCTGGTGACTTGATCATGTAGCCCATTTTTCTTCAAGTGCCTCCTTATTGTGTACCTTGAAACAGCCACACTGCTAGTTTTCAGAGAGTCCTGTATTTCAGCTTATGTCATTTGTTGTTTTTTTCTTTGCTTCCCAAACAATTTTCCATGCAGTTGTGGATGACATCTTTATTGTTCTACCTGACCGTGGTTTTGTTTTTACAGAGACCCTGATTTTCCATTTGTTAATCACAGTTTGAACGCTGCTGACTGGCATTATCAATTACTTGGAAATATTTTTGTATCCCTTTCCTGTTTTCTACAGTTCAACTTCCTTTTCCCTTAGATCCATTGACAATTCTTTTGCTTTCCCCATGACTCACAATCCGGAAATGTCAGTGGCTAGATGAAAGATACAAGAGCCTGTCTGGATCCCAGAAACTCACTCACCTTTTATGCACACACAATGATTACAAGCAGATCACAGGTGAGAATGTTACCTTTAGCAGCCATTCAAACCCATTTGTGTCAACTTATGTGAAAAGGAAAGAAATATTCCTTGGTACCGTGTTAGTCTCGAAAGCTTGCAATTTGTTACCATTTTTTCAGTTAGCCATTAAAAGGTATCAACCACTGAGGACTCTCAATTCTAAATATTTAACTTATGTGAAAACACAGTAGTTTGACAATAAATGGCTTCAGCCAACCACTAACCATGAGTGGAATAAAAGTTTTGCCTTATCACTCAGATTCTCCGAAAAAAGGCCAAGAAAGCATAAACTCTGCTGGGGTATGTAATCCAGCACAGCTTGGATTGACTATAGGAAAGCCTATGACTCAATGCCACACATATGGATCTGTGAATGCTTGGCTCTCTACAATGTCAACAGGAAATTAAGACCCTCTCACCTCCTCTTCCCACAATCGCATACAAGATTCTCCCACGCATCCCCCATACTCTGGAACTCTCTACCCCAACATATCAGACTATCACCTACCGTGGAAACCTTTAAAAAGACCTGAAGACCTACCTCTTCCGACAAGCCTACAACCCGCAGTAACTACCAATCCACCAAACCCCTGCATGACTAGCTCTACCCTCGCCTACTGTAGTCTCACCCATCCCTTGTAGATTGTGAGCCATCGCGGGCAGGGTCCTCTCTCTCCTTATGTACGAGTCGTGATTTGTATTAATTAAGATTATTGTACTTTGTTTTCATTATGTATACCCCTCTTCACATGTAAAGCACAATGGAATAAATGGCACTATAATAATAAATAATAATAATAATGACCTTCCTCAAAAACTCAATGGGGCAATGGAGAACAACATTGGAAGTCAACTTAATACCACTATCACAAGTGACCATCAAATGCAACATATACCAAGGTGATGCACTGTCCCCATTGATGTTCTGTATAGGACTGAACCCCCTCAGTCAGCTAATTACAGTGTGGCTATGGGTATAAGGTCAAGAGTGGAAGCACCATTTTCCACCTCCTCTACATGACATCAAGATGTATGGGAAAAACGAACGAGATATCAATTCACTGATCCACCTGACAAGGATCTACAGTGAAGACATCGGGATGTACTTCAGATTAGAAAAGTGTCCCCGGTTGGTAATAAAGAGAGGCAAGGTAGCCAAGACTGATGGAGTGGAATTACCAGCAGGGCACATAGCAGATATACAGACATGCTACAATTACCTCAGCATCCCACAGGGATATGGTAATCATGATGAGGAGGCAATGAAAACAGCAACATCCAAATACAATCATAGGTTAAGACAGGACCTGAAAAGCCAGCTCAATGGGAAAAATAAAATCTGTGCCATCAGTAAATATGCCCTGCCAGTTATCAGATACCCTGCTGGCATAGTGTTCTGGCCAAAAGAAGAGATGGAAGTTGCAGATGTGAAGAAACAAAAGCTCCCCACAATGCATGGAGATCTCAAACCTAAAGATACCGTTACACTAAACGACTTACCAACGATCACGTTGGTAAGTCATTGTGTGGTCGCTGGGGAGCTGTCACACAGACAGCTCTCTCCAGCGACCAACGATCAGGGGAACGACTTCGGCATCGTTGAAACTGTCTTCAACGATGCCGAACTCCCCCTGCAGCACCCGGGTAACCAGGGTAAACATCGGGTTAATAAGTGCAGGGCCGCGCTTAGTAACCCGATATTTACCCTGGTTACCATTGTAAAAGTAAAAAAAAAAACAGTACATACTCACATTCCGATGTCTGTCATGTCCCCCGGCGTCCACAGGGTTAAAACTGCTTTCGGCAGGAGCGCTGGTAATGCACGCGCTGCTGCCGAGAGCTTCCCTGCACTGAATGTGTCAGCGCCAGCAGTAACAGCGGTGACGTCACTGCTGTGCTCTGCTTTACGGCCGGCGCTGACACAGTCAACCCTGTGGATGCCGGGGGACATGACAGACATCAGAATGTGAGTGAACACATCGCTGGATCGGTGTCACACACGCCAATCCAGCGATGACAGTGGGTGATCAGCGACCAAAAAATGGTCCTGATCATTCCCATCGACCAACGATCTCCCAGCAGGGGCCTGATCGTTGGTTGCTGTCACACATAACGAGATCTTTAGCGGGATCGTTGCTTACGTCACCAAAAGCGTAACGTTGCAACAATATTGTTAACGATATCGTTATGTGTGACTCAGCCTTAAGTCTAACACCCAAATATTGTATACCAACAGAAAGGAGGGTGGTCAAGGCTTGATAAGCATCCAAGCCACCATTATGGATGAAACAAGGAGTATTCAGGAATACATAAAAATGGCACCAAAAGATAAGATGCTAAGAGAAAGCCTAAGGCAGCAACAACAACAGATCTGGAAGGAAGAACAGGAACATGAAGTGCCATGGCAACACAAGCCGCTGCATGGCATGCACCATCGCCAGATAATGGAGGTGGCTGACATGGAGAAATCATGCTAATGGCTGGAGAAAGCTGGACTCAGAGACAGCACAGAGGCCCTAATCATAGCACCAGAAGAGCAAGCATTAAGTACCAGATCCATAGAAGCAGGAATCCACCACACAAGACAAGACCTGTTGTGAATTCCGTTCTGGAGCTCCCTCCTGTGGTTGCTAATGGTATTTTTGTGAGTTCTGCCCTTGGGCTCCCTCTGGTGGTTTCGAGTGGAACTGCTGCTCCGTTAGGTAGCTGTAGCAGCTGCCAACACTGATCGCCTTGCCTGGGTTTGTTATTTAAACCTGCTCTGGGCTTTAGTTCATGCCAGCTGTCAATTCTCATATGGCCTGTCCTTGTCAGCAAAAGATAAGTTCTGCTAGTACTTGTTCGTCCATTTGCTTTGGACATTATTGCTTTGCAAATATGTCTCTTTTTGTCCAGCTTGTCACTATGTCATATTCAGGCTAGCTGGAAGCTCTGGGAAGCAGATTTTCCCCTCCACACCGTGAGTCGGTGTGGAGTTTATTTTTTGTAAACTCTGCGTGGATTTTTGTAGTTTTTAATACTGACCGCACAGTATCCTTTTCTCTCTGTCTATCAAGTTTACTATTGGCCTCCTTTGCTGAAAACTGATTTCATTTCTGTGTATGTCATTTCCCTCTCCACTCACAGCCAATATTTGTGGGGGGCTATCTTTCCTTTTGGGGTTTTCTCTGAGGCAAGATAGCTTTCTATTTCCTTCTTTAGGGGTAGTTAATTCTTAGGCTGTGAAGAGGTGTCTAGGGAGAGTCAGGAACATCCCACGGCTATTACTAGTGTTGTTGTTAGGATTAGGGATTGCGGTCAGTAGAGATACCACCTCCTCAGAGGTCATCCCATGTTGGGTTTTAGCCATCAGGTCATGTCGGTGTGGCCTCTTAACCACCAGGTCATAACAGTACAGCTGACCCACAATGTGTTAAATGCATCTCAAAAGAGGGAAAAGAAAGTTCTGAGTCATTTTTTTTTTCCTTTGTAGCTTGTTTTGTCTTTTTTTCCCTTTAATCTCTGGGTGGTTCAGGATTTTGGTGCTGATATGGAGGTTCAGGGTCTGTCCTTGCGCGTGGATCAACTCGCTGCAAGGGTACAGAGTATCCAAGATTATGTTGTCCAGACTCCGGTATTAGAGCCTAGAATTCCTATTCCTGATTTATTTTCTGGGGATAGATCTACATTTTTGAATTTTAAAAATAATTGCAGATTGTTTTTTGCTCTGAGACCCGTTCCTCTGGTGACCCCATTCAGCAGGTGAAGATTGTTATTTCTTTGCTGCGTGGCGACCCGCAGGACTGGGCATTCTCCCTTGAGCCAGGAAATCCTGCATTGCTCAATATTGACGCATTTTTTCAAGTGCTCGGATTGCTGTATGACGAGCCTAATTCTGTGGATCAGGCAGAAAAAACTTTGCTGGCTCTGTGTCAGGGTCAGGAAGCAGCAGAAGTATACTGCCAGAAATTTAGAAAGTGGTCTGTGGTCACAAAATGGAATGAGTATGCCCTGGCAGCGATTTTCAGAAAGGGTCTTTCTGAAGCCCTTAAAGATGTTATGGTGGGGTTTCCCACGCCTGCTGGTCTGAATGAGTCAATGTCTTTGGCCATTCAGATTGATCGGCGCCTGCGCGAGCGCAAGGTTGTGCACCATATGGCAGTGTCCTCTGAGCAGAGTCCTGAGCCTATGCAATGTGATAGGATTTTGACTAGAGCAGAAAGGCAGAAATTCAGATGTCAGAATGGCCTGTGTTTTTACTGTGGTGATTCTGCTCATGCTATTTCTGATTGCCCTAAGCGTACTAAGAGGGTCCCTAGGTCTGTTACCATTAGTACTGTACAGCCTAAATTTCTTTTGTCTGTTACCCTGATTTGCTCATTATCGTCCTTTTCTGTTATGGCATTTGTGGATTCTGGCGCTGCCCTGAACTTAATGGACTTAGAATTTGCCAAGCGCTGTGGTTTTTACTTGGAGCCTTTGCGGAGCCCTATTCCCTTAAGGGGGATTGATGCTACACCATTGGCCAAGAATAAACCCCAGTACTGGACACAGTTGACCATGTACATGGCTCCAGCACATCAGGAAAATATTCGCTTTTTGGTGTTGCATAATTTGCATGATGTTGTTGTGCTGGGTTTTCCATGGTTACAGGTACATAATCCAGTGCTGGATTGGAGATCTATGTCTGTAACTGGTTGGGGTTGTCAGGGGATATATAGTGATATTCCTTTGATGTCCATTTCCTCGTCCCCTTCTTCTGATGTTCCTGAGTTTTTGTTGGATTTCCAGGATATATTTGATGAGCCCAAGTCCAGTTCCCTGCCTCCTCATAGGGACTGCGATTGTGCCATTAATTTGATTCCTGGTAGTGTTGAGCGATACCGTCCGATACTTGAAAGTATCGGTATCAGAAAGTATCGGCCGATACCGGTAAAGTATCGGATCTAATCCGATACCGATACCCGATACCTATACAAGTCAATGGGACACCAAGTATCGGACGGTATCCTGTATGGTTCCCAGGGTCTGAAGGAGAGGAAACTCTCCTTCAGGCCCTGGGATCCATATCAATGTGTAAAAGAAAGAATTAAAATAAAAAATAGGGATATACTCACCCTCCGACGCAGCCTGGACTTTACCGCCGTAACCGGGAGCCGTTGTACCTAAGAATGCGCGCTTGAAGGGTCTTAGATGAGGTCACTGCGCTCTGATTGGTCCGTAGCGGTCGCGTGACGGCTACGCGACCAATCACAAAGCAGTGACGTCACCTAAGGTCTTTCAAGCGCTTGAAATACCTTAGAAGACGTCCGCAGCTTCTGATTGGTCGCGTAGCGGTCGCGTGACCGCTACGCGACCAATCACAAAGCAGTGACGTCTTCTAAGGTATTTCAAGCGCTTGAAAGACCTTAGGTGACATCACTGCTTTGTGATTGGTCGCGTAGCGGTCACGCGACCGCTACGGACCAATCAGAGCGCAGTGACCTCATCTAAGGCCCTTCAAACGCGCATTCTTAGGTACAACGGCTCCCGGTTATGGCGGTAAAGTCCAGGAGCCGCCGGAGAGGTGAGTATATCCCTATTTTTTATTTTAATTCTTTATTTTACACATTGATATTAATCCCGATACCGATTCCCGATACCACAAAAGTATCGGATCTCGGTATCGGAATTCCGATACCCGCAAGTATCGGCCGATACCCGATACTTGCGGTATCGGAATGCTCAACACTAATTCCTGGCTGTAAGTTCCCTAAGGGCCGACTTTTCAATTTGTCTGTGCCAGAGCATGCCGCTATGCGGAGTTATGTAAAGGAGTCCTTGGAGAAGGGGCATATTCGCCCGTCTTCGTCACCATTGTGAGCGGGATTTTTTTTTGTTGCCAAGAAGGATGGTTCCTTGAGACCCTGTATAGATTATCGCCTTCTCAATAAGATCACGGTCAAATTCCAGTACCCTTTACCTTTGCTTTCTGATTTGTTTGCTCGGATTAAGGGTGCCAGTTGGTTTACTAAAATCGACCTTCGAGGGGCGTATAATCTCGTGCGTATTAAACAAGGTGATGAATGGAAAACAGCATTTAATACGCCCGAAGGCCATTTTGAATATCTTGTGATGCCATTCGGGCTCTCTAATGCTCCATCGGTATTTCAGTCCTTTATGCATGATATCTTCCGGTATTATCTGGATAAATTCATGATTGTGTATTTGGATGATATTTTGGTTTTTTCCGATGATTGGGAGTCTCATGTGAAGCAGGTTAGGATGGTATTTCAGGTCCTTCGTGCTAATGTGTTGTTTGCGAAAGGGTCTAAGTGCCTCTTTGGAGTTCAGAAAGTTTCTTTTTTGGGTTTCATTTTTTCTCCCTCGGCTATTGAAATGGACCCTGTTAAAGTCCAGGCCATTCATGATTGGACTCAACCCACATCCGTAAAGAGCCTTCAAAAATTTTTGGGCTTTGCTAATTTTTATCGCCGCTTTATTGCTAATTTTTCTAGTGTGGTGAAGCCTCTGACCGATTTGACGAAGAAAGGCGCTGATGTGATGAATTGGTCCTCTGCGGCTGTTGAGGCCTTTCAGGAGCTTAAACGCCGTTTTACTTCTGCCCCTGTGTTGCGTCAGCCAGATGTTTCTCTCCCTTTTCAGGTTAAGGTTGATGCTTCTGAGATTGGGGCAGGGGCCGTTTTGTCTCAGAGAATTCTGATGGCTCTTTGATGAAACCATGTGCTTTCTTCTCCAGAAAGTTTTCGCCTGCTGAGCGAAATTATGATGTCGGCAATCGGGAGTTGTTGGCTATGAAGTGGGCATTTGAGGAGTGGCGACATTGGCTTGAGGGAGCCAAGCATCGCGTGGTGGTCTTGACTGATCATAAAAATTTGATTTACCTCGAGTCTGCTAAGCGGTTGAATCCTAGACAAGCTCGGTGGTCTCTGTTTTTCTCCCGTTTTGATTTTGTGGTCTCGTATATTCCGGGATCTAAGAATGTGAAGGCTGATGCCCTTTCTAGGAGTTTTTTGCCTGATTTTCCGGGAGTTCTTGAGCCGGTTGGGATTCTCAAGGAGGGGGTGATTCTTTCTGCCATCTCCCCTGATTTGCGGCGGGTACTTCAGGAGTTTCAGGCTGATAAACCTGACCGCTGTCCAGTGGGGAAACTGTTTGTTCCTGATAGATGGACTAGCAGGGTAATTTCTGAGGTTCATTGTATGGTGTTGGCTGGTCACCCTGGGATTTTCAGTACCAGAGATTTGGTGGCTAGGTCTTTTTGGTGGCCTTCCTTGTCGCGGGATGTGCGTTCGTTTGTGCAGTCCTGTGGGACCTGTGCTTGGGCTAAGCCTTGCTGTTCCCATGCCAGTGGCTTGCTTTTGCCTTTGCCTGTTCCTGAGAGGCCCTGGACGCATATTTCCATGGATTTTAATTCTGATCTTCCTGTTTCTCACAAGATGTCTGTCATCTGGGTAGTTTGTGACCGGTTTTCTAAGATGGTCCATTTGTACCGTTGCCTAAGTTGCCTTCCTCCTCTGATTTGGTTCCATTATTTTTTCAGCATGTGGTCCGTTTGCATGGTATTCTGGAGAATATTGTGTCTGACAGAGGTTCCCAGTTCGTTTCTAGGTTTTGGCGGTCCTTTTGTGCTAGAATGGGCATTGATTTGTCTTTTTCTTCAGCATTCCATCCTCAGACAAATGGCCAAACGGAGCGAACCAATCAGACCTTGGAAACCTATTTGAGATGCTTCGTGTCTGCTGATCAGGATGATTGGGTGACCTTTTTGCCGTTGGCCGAGTTTGCCCTTAATAATCGGGCTAGTTCTGCTACCTTGGTTTCGCCTTTTTTTTGTAACTTTGGTGTGGGGGATTTGGTCTGGTTGCCTTCTCGTCATGTTCCTATGAAGGTTTCTTCCCCTAAGTTCAAGCCTTGCCTTATTGGGTCTTATAAGATTTCTGAAATTATCAATCCGGTGTCTTTTCGTTTGGCCCTTCCAGCTTCTTTTTCCATTCATAATGTGTTTCATAGATCCTTGTTGCGGAGATATGTGGTACCTATGGTTCCCTCCGTTGATCCTCCTGCTCCGGTGTTGGTTGAGGGGGAATTGGAATATGTGGTGGAGAAGATTTTGGATTCTCGTTTTTCGAGACGGAAGCTTCAGTATCTGGTCAAGTGGAAGGGTTATGGCCAGGAGGATAATTCTTGGGTTGTTGCCTCCGATGTTCATGGTGCCGATTTGGTTCGTGCTTTCCATTTGGCTCGTCCTGATCGGCCTGGGAGCTCTGATGAGGGTTCGGTGACCCCTCCTCAAGGGGGGGTACTGTTGTGAATTCCGTTCTGGAGCTCCCTCCTGTGGTTGCTAATGGTATTTTTGTGAGTTCTGCCCTTGGGCTCCCTCTGGTGGTTTCGAGCGGAACTGCTGCTCCGTTAGGTAGCTGTAGCAGCTGCCATCACTGATCACCTTGCCTGGGTTTGTTACTTAAACCTGCTCTGGGCTTTAGTTCATGCCAGCTGTCAATGTCTTAGGTTGGATTTGGTTCTCTCCTTGGATTTCTCATATGGCCTGTCCTTGTCAGCAAAAGATAAGTTCTGCTAGTTCTTGTTCGTCCATTTTCTTTGGACATTATTGCTTTGCAAATATGTCTCTTTTTGTCCAGCTTGTCACTATGTCATATTCAGGCTAGCTGGAAGCTCTGGGAAGCAGATTTGCCCCTCCACACCGTGAGTCGGTGTGGAGTTAATTTTTTGTAAACTCTGCGTGGATTTTTGTAGTTTTTAATACTGACCGCACAGTATCCTTTTCTCTCTGTCTATCAAGTTTACTATTGGCCTCCTTTGCTGAAAACTGATTTCATTTCTGTGTATGTCATTTCCCTCTCCACTCACAGCCAATATTTGTGGGGGGCTATCTTTCCTTTTGGGGTTTTCTCTGAGGCAAGATAGCTTTCTATTTCCTTCTTTAGGGGTAGTTAATTCTTAGGCTGTGAAGAGGTGTCTAGGGAGAGTCAGGAACATCCCACAGCTATTACTAGTGTTGTTGTTAGGATTAGGGATTGCGGTCAGTAGAGATACCACCTCCTCAGAGCTCGTCCCATGTTGCGTTTTAGCCACCAGGTCATATTGGTGTGGCCTCTTAACCACCAGGTCATAACAAAGACCCAAGAGAAATACCAGGGCCTCAAAGGAGTACTGGATAAGATGTGGAAGGTGAAGGCAACAGTGATTCCAGTGGTGATAGGAGGACTTGGTGCAGTGACCCCTAAATTGGGAAAATGGCTACAACAGATCCCAGGAGCAACATCTGAACTCTCTGTCCAGGAAAGCGCAATGCTGGAAACAACTATGATCCTGCGCAGAACCCTCAAACTCCCAGGCTTCTGGTAGATGACCCGAGAATGAGAAAGGAAGGTGAGAATGAAGTTTATATATATATATATATCATATATGTACATATATAAGATATCTATAAACAGATTCCACTGATGCATCTTAATCAAGGTAAGAGGCCATATGCCCATCATGGGACAAATGGGTTACCACTAGGGACACTCCCAAGACATGAATCCTAAAAATAACTCACGGAGTAAACAGTCCAGACCTCATATAAAGTAAAATACATGAAATTTTATTCCCAAAATATAAAAATAAACTAATATACAGACTATAAGAACAAGGTACATCCAGAGCTCATTTGTGAAGGACAATCAACACTGTAGTCACAGGAGGGGGGCTAACTCGCATACCTATACATATTGTTGCACCCTGCAGATCTAACTATGTGGAATCTATTTCATAAAGTGCACAGTGCAAATTAAGGTGCAAAGGGTAGCTAGTAGGTACCTCCCAGTAATAATATTTATCAGACACTTATGTGTTCAAAACCTAGGAGAACAACGCATAAGGGAATGCAAGTCTTACCCATCAATCTCTGCCAGTGTGTGTCCTGTTTGCAGCCTCAATCCGCGTTTCGTGTGGGCTTCCCCCCGAGGAATGTAAAGTCTTATAAATGTAGAAAGCAAAACTAAATCAACCATGTGTTGAACAGCTTTATTTTTTTAAGTATTGGCTTTTTGTGTACTACAATGTTTAATTTTTATTTTCTACTTAGCTAATCGGAGCAACTTGTATGCTAGTGCAGCAGAGATGTAAGTACTGTATTATTTCTGATAAGATAGTTTTGTTCTATTTTAGTATTTGTTTGAAATTTGTCTAAACTTTTACATCCATCTGTTCCATTGCACTTTCTGCCTGTTCAGATGTCTGAATTCACATGTCTATGTTGTTGGATCGTTACTCAGGGGCAAGCAGCAAACAAAAAATATAACTTTATTTGGAGAATGTGATAACTTTATTATGGATGATGCTCTACTTAATATCATATGAAAAACTAATGGTGAAAAAAACAATTTACTGAATGTATGTGGTAAGCCTTAGTGGGCAGGGAATTGTATCCCTACATACCAGTTCACTACTTATTTAATCATGATTATTGTTCTCGTTTTGTACCTTGATATATACTAAGTGAAATAGTAGATAGCCTAGGAGACAGGAAAATGTATCTTCAGATCTATGTACTTTTCTGGATCCAGAGTTATAAAAAAAGAATATCTCTAACATGCCGATATTTTTCCAGTGAAAATATTTAAAAAAAAGTTAAAATGTAAGAGGAAACTAAAAAGTATAAATATCTAAAAAGATAAAATATGGCATATTTTATATTTTCTGACTGTAAAGCCAAAATGACTCAGAAGATTATCTTAACTGAACTTAAAATATCCTCCTTATGCCTATTAAAGTGAGCATCAAGTATAGGTCAAGCTACAGCCATATAACGTTTGCTTAAAAATATTAATCCTAGAAAGAATATGATTAAAACCAGATTAGTAATTTAATCTTCTATAATAATAGATGGCTATTTTTTTCTGTCATGTCCTCATTAAAGAAGGATTAAAAATTTTTTTTTTTTAATGTTGCTGTCTTTTTTATTCTATAATGAATATTAACAATGGTGTGTAGAGTGTCTTAACTAAAAACACAAAAATAAGTATTAAAAAAGTACCTCTCCAAAAACATAGCAATAAAAATAAAGAATACAATTCAAGACATATAGAATCCCCAAAAATCTATTTTTCTCACAAACTAACATCCTTCAAAAAAGTGTGAGCATTTGAATTACAGACTTGCCCTTTTTTATTTTTCTATATGAACTATACTAAATAGCCAGCAGCCATATGTATTGTAGCATAAACATAACGGATTAGGAATAAATTGTGTTATCCTCCTAAACACCAAACCCATGTGGAAAATTATGTGAATAATTTTCTTGCTGTAGTTTTGACAATGAACTATTGTTTGCTCAATAAAGAACCATTGTGTATTGCAACAAAATGTCTTAAAAGGTTCAAGATCTAAAGTCTGCAGGTATGTTAGTACTGGCTGCCTATCAGCCTTAGATTTCCTGACACCTCTTATTTCAATACATTTTCTGCAGTAATCGAGAGAAGAAAGAACAGATTTGTTACAAGACAAGATGCAGGCAGGAGCATAGAAGACAGAAGCAGGACATAATACAATGTATAAAACACTGTCGGAATACAGAAATGGCTGAAATAGAGCACGATAAATATATTTATTACATGGTCACTGCACTTTAGCAAGACTCCATTATACATCTGAAAGATATTTCATTTAAAACTATTTGGTATCAATATGTATTTAAATGGTGTCTGTAATGCCTATTGTGTGCTACACTGGAAATATTTTTTGTGATTTTCCTTTTCGAGGTTATAATGAAGTCGCATGTTGTAATTAGAGATGGGTTGACCGGTGAAAGTTTGGGTTCAGGTACCTGACCTTAACTTTTTTTGTTTGGTTCGGGTACCAGAAGAGTACCCAAGCTTCTACCAGAACTCAGAACCCATTGAAAATAATTGATACCCGAACCATAAGAAAAGATAAAAAAGTCTCACTCTTTCTGTCGCTCTCTCTCACCCTCCCTCCTTCCTTCTCTCTTGCTCCCTTTATCTAGCTAGTCCACTTCTCTGTTACCAAGAAATCAGCATTTAAATCAATCTGCAAATAAGGCTGAAGTGCTTTGCATGTGTGGAAGGCCTTCCCAAGCCTCTGTCTCTATTCAGCATGCAGTGCTGCCTTTGCTTGCTTGTTTGACAGCTCCTTTATTGTGTGACTTTTACACCTTCATGACATCTGCCATATATATATGGCGCATGACAGAAGCTGGTGTATCGAGTTGGCTCACTCAGCAAGCCCGCCCCATACCCAGTAGGTGATGGCTGACTATTATACCAAGGAACTGCTGCTAACAATCTTGATTGTTAATCTGTTAAATGCCTCTATTAATCTCTGACATCAGTATTTAACAAATATATGTACACATACAGCAGGATAAGAAAAAAAAGTGACGTTTCGACCCAGTTCCGGGTCTTTCTCAAACTGAGTAGCTGATGCTGTTTGAAAATTTGAAATTAGGTCCCAAAAGGGGCTCCTCATGGTGTGGCGCTAGGGTATCCTGTTTCCTGGATAATACATATATTTGAATGTCAAACACATGTGAATAAATACACCACTTTGCAAGCTATAACCCGAGAGAGTGCGGCTGTTTTTTTGCTTATTTGACTGGTATTGGGTTCTTCCCAAGTACAGCCTGCACCACCTGATTTTCTGAGTGTGCTCCATTCCCTTGAGTCAGTATTTAACAGGCACCAACTTGCGCGCATGTCAGTACTTTCGCCATCGGTGCACCCATGACATGATCATCCATGCTTGTCGTTATGGAACTCCTTTGAAACCCTGTCTGTGGCAGAGCTTCAAATCAGATTGTTATTGAAGCCTCCTAAGGGGGCTACCAAGATCAGTAAAAAGTAAAAAAAGTTTACAAAAATATTTAAAAAAACCCTATAATTTCAAATCACCACTTTCCCCTATTGAAAATAAATATATTAAAAAAATTAAAAAGTACACATTTGTGATATCTCCAAGTACAGAAAATCTGATCTATCAAAATATAAAAGTAATTAACCCGATCAGGAAACACCGTAAATGGAAAAAATTCAAGAACGACAAAGTTTGACTTTTTGGTCACTGCAGTTCCCCAAAAAAATGCTGTAACAAGAGATCAAAAACTCACATCTATCCCAAAATAGTACTAATAAAAACATTGTTTCACTGCACAAACAATAAGCTATCACATTGCTACATCAGAAAAAAAATAAAAATATTCTAGGTTTCGAAAAATGGTGTTACAACTTAAACATTTTTCTGCAACCTTGTGATTATTTTTTGTCACCACTAAAATAATTTGCAAAAAAAGCTGGACATATTTGGTATTGCTGTAATCTATATTGATGAGGCAAATCATACTGCATAGTCATTTTCACCACAAAATATACACCGTAAAAACAATTCCCCCCAAAAATGTCAGAATTGGTTTTTTTTTCACTGGCCTTGCTTTTCTTCAAGTATTTGAGTATACTATGTGGTAAAATGAATGCTATCATTCAAACGTACAACTAGTTCTGTAAAAAACAAGCTCTATGTCTATATGAGCAGAAAAATAAGAGTCATGGCTCTTGGAAGAAGGAAGAAAAAACGGAAGCTGTCTGTGGGGTGAAGGGGAATAACAAAGAAACTGAGAGTCAAGCAACAGAAGGCAGTGCTGGGCTGGGAAAAGGCAGAGGCTTGGGAAGTACTTTTGCACACACAAAGCACTTTAGTCTCATTTGCATATTGATTCAAACACCATTTTTTTTGGCAATAGAGGAATGGACGAGTTAGATAAAGATATGTATAAACTTGTCTTTACAAGAGCTACATGTGCATATAAATAGTTAGTTTGAGTGGTGAAATCCTGCTGACAGGTTCCCTTTAATAAATGTGGTATTCATAAAACTGCAACAATTGCATTTATAAACAGACTGTACCTATTGGCGTTGTAGTGACACACAGTGTGTGTCCCCTGAGGAGACTAGGGGGCACTTGCAAGGGGCCCGAACCTAGCGCAGGGAGTGTGAGAGCTAAAGCATGCAGCGTGCACCAGACCTGACCCTAAACAGTCACATGATCGCAGGGGGGTGGAGATACCGTGCATGAGGATGGGGAAGCAGCTGAGAGAGTGGCATATGGGACATAAAACGTAAACATAGTCAAATGGAGAGCCAAGGGTCAAATCTAAATGAGAGTGAGGTACCTATGGATGAGACAGCGAGTGAACCGAGACGAGCCAAGGGGTCAGAGAACCAGGATGGACAGGGCAGTTCAGAGCAGAACACAGAGGCAGAAGTCAGAGGACAAACCGGGTCATACCCAGAAAAGCTCACACGCACAGAGGCACAATGATAACAGATGAGTAATTATAAAATCTTAATTCAGCTCACCCAGTTGCTCTATGCTCATCCACCTGGGACTCAGACACCAGCCTCGCCCTGGCCTCACATCAAGGAAAATAGAAAAAATTGTAGTCCGGCTCAACAGGACTGGATTTTCGTTTTATTTTTATTTTTCAAAAGAAAATATAGTGCATACAAAAGAAAAATGTACATGGTCGACATGACCCAGCGGACGCGTTTCGATTCCACTAGGCAGTCTTACTCTTTTGAAAAATAAAAAGAAAAGGAAAATCCATTCCAGATGAGCAGGACTCTAATTCTTTCTATTTAACAGATGAGTAACCTGGGTCAGCAATCCCTAGCCAAGTAAACAGAAGTACCACCAACACTGGACCCAGGAGCTACCAGCATTAAATAGCTGCCCCAGAACCAAAGAGAGGCGAAGTATCTTAACTCTGACCTGACCAGGACGGAGCCAGAACCACTCCGTCCAGTGTCATGACAGGTGTTTTCATTAAAATCTAAAAATAAGTTTAAATTATTAAGTCACAGTTGGAGATAATCAAACATTTCAAGGTGCGGTTCAGCTCGGAGAACGTCCCGATGTTCACTGAACATGTTTGACAAACATTTCAATGAACATAGCTGAACCCCATTGAATTCCATGGGAGGAAAAACTGAACGCATCGACAGCACCTTCACGGAGGCCAAAAAAGCTGTCCAGAACAGCTCAAATTAAGGGCACCAGGAAAAGTGGCATCAATGGACCCTTCAATTGCGCTATAAATAAATAATACAAAAAAATTCACATGGGTTCCCCTGTATTTTTGATAACCAGCAAGGCAAAACTGACAGCTATGGGCTGCAACCTTTAGATGTCAGCATTAGCAGGGCTGGTTATCAAGAAAAGAGGGGTCCCTACGTTATTTTTGAAAAATTATTTAAATAAATCAGTTGAAAAAAGGCATGTTGTACCTCCCCATTTTTGACAACCTGCCAAGCTAAAGCTGAACGCTAGGGGCTAGTACTGTCAGCCTAAAAATAGCCAGCAGCCACCCCAGGGAAGGTCTATCTATTAGATGCACCAATTCTGGTGCTTTGCATGGCTCTTCCCACTTGCCCTGTGGTGGTGGCAAATGGGGTTCATATTTGTGGAGTAGATGCCAGAAAAAAAACCACAGTTATACTCACCTAACACCCATTCCTTTGAAGTCCTTGTCTCCTGTAATAAAACAAAAATAAAAAAGAATCATTTCCCTCATCTACCTGTACACTACCATTCGAAAGTTTAGGGTCACTTAGAAATGTCCTTATTTTTTAAAGAAAAGCATAGTTTTTTCCAATGAAGCTAACAATAAATGATTCAGAAATACACTCTATACATTGTTAATGCGGTAAATGACTATTTTAGCTGCAATTTGGTTTGTAATGCAATATCTTCATAGGTGTATAGAGGCCCATTTCCAACAACTATCACTCCATTGTTCTTATGGTACTTTGTGTTTGCTAACTATGTAAGAAGGCTAATGGATGGTTAGAATACCCTTGAAAACCCTTGTGCAAGTATGTTAGCACAGCTGAAAACAGTTTGGCTGATTAGAGAACCTATAAACCTGACCTTCCTTTGAGCTAGTTGAGAATCTGGAGCATTACATTTGTTGGTTCCATTAAACACTCAAAATGGCCAGAAAAAAAGAACTTTCACGTGAAACTCGACAGTCTATTCTTGTTCTTATGTAAAAAGGAAAAAAGGGAAAAGGGGGAAAAAGCAAATCAGCACACCAGTCTCTTGCTAATAATCATGTGCATCCACGCATGGAGCCGCCATGATCCAAGACGCAGTCCAAAGCCTGCAATAGAATAAGAAATTCTCCTGTGTAGATCTTCATTAAAACATCATTTTACTGGAACATATTTGAGATACAATCATCTGCAACATGCAAATGGGATCATTAAACATGACATTTTAATGAAGATCTATGCTGGAGAATTTCTATTCTTGTTCTTAGAAATTAAGGCTATTCCATGCGAGAAATTGTCAAGAAACTGAAGATTTCCTACAATGGTGTGTTCTACTCCCTTCAGAGGAAAGTACAAACAGGTTCTAACCAGAGTAGAAAGAGAAGTGGGCGGCCCCACTGCACAACTGAGCAACAAGAAAAGTACTTTAGAGTCTGTAGTTTGAGAAATCGACGCCTCACAGGTAGTGATGAGCGAATATACTCGTTACTCCAGATTTCTTGAGCATGCTCGGGGGTCCTCCGAGAATTTTTAAGTGCTCGGAGATTTAGTTTTTCATGCAGCAGCTGAATGATTTATATCTGTTAGCCAGCATAAGTACATGTGGGGGTTGCCTGGTTGCTAGGGAATCCCCACATATACTTATGCTGGCTAACAGATGTAAATCATTCAGTTGCGGCAAGAAAAACTAAATCTCCGAGCACTAAAAAATATTCGTAGGACCCCCGAGCATGCTCGAGAAATCTCGAGCATCGAGTATATTCGCTCATCACTACTCACAGTTCCTCAACTGGCAGCTTCATTAAATAGTACACAAAAAACGCCAGTTTCAACATCTACAGTGAAGAAGCAACTCTGGGATGCTGGCCTTCAGTACAGAGTATCAAAGAAAAAAGCCATATCTGAGACTGGCTAATAAAAGGAAATTATTAATATGGGCAAAAGAACGCAGACATTGGACAGAGGAAGATTGGAAAAAGATGTTATGGACAGACGAATCCAAGTTTGAGGTGTTTGATCACACAGAAGAAGATTTGTGAGATGCAGAACAACTGAAAAGATGCTGGAAGAGTGCCTGACGCCATCTGTCAAGCATGGTGGAGGTAATGTGATGGTCTGGGGTTGCTTTGGTGTTGGTAAAGTGGGAAATTTGTACAAGGTAAAAGGGATTTTGAATAAGGAAGGCTATCACTCCATTTTGCAGCGCCATGCCATACCCTGTGGACAGCACTTGATTGGAGTTAATTTCATCCTACAACTGGACAATGACCCAAAGCACACCTCCAAATTATGCAAGAACTATTTAGGGAAGAAGCAGGCAGCTGGTATTCTATCTGTGGAGTGTCCAATCAGTCACCAGATCTCAACCCCATTGAGCTGTTGTGGGAGCAGCTTGACCGTATGATGCACAAAATGTGCCCATCAAGTCAAACCATCTTGTGTGAGGTGCTTCTGGAAGCATGGGGTGGAATTCTGCAGATTACATCAGCAAATTAACTGCTAGAATGCCAAAGGTCTGAAATACTATAATTGCTGCAAAGGGAGCATTCTTTGACAAAAGCAAAGTTTGAAGGAGAAAATTATTATTTCAAATAAAAATCTTTTTTTTTTTAACCTTGTCAATGTCTGGACTAGATTTTCAATTCATTTGGCAACTCATTTGAATAATAAAAGTATGAGTTTTTATGGAAAACACAAAATTGTTTGGGTGACCCTAAACTTGTTAGTGTAGTTCTGTCCCACAAATATCATCTGTATGTCATCAGTGTGCACGTATGTGGGATGTTTTTCAGCCCTTGCTGCTACCAGAAAAACTGACATCTAAAAGAACCCTAAAGGTACCTTCACACTGAACGATATCGCTAGCGATCTGTGACGTTGCAGCGTCCTGGCTAGCGATATCGTTGAGTTTGACACGCAGCAGCGATCAGGATCCTGCTGTGCCATCGTTGGTCGGAGCAGAAAGTCCAGAACTTTATTTCGTCGCTGGACTCCCGCAGACATCGCTGAATCGGTGTGTGTGACGCCGATTCAGCGATGTCTTCACTGGTAACCAGGGTAAACATCTGGTTACTAAGCGCAGGGCCGCGCTTAGTAACCCGATGTTTACCCTGGTTACCAGTGTAAATGTAAAAAAAAACAAACACTACATACTTACATTCCGGTGTCTGTCCCCCGGCGCTGTGCTTTCCTGCACTGTCAGCACCGGCCAGCCGTAAAGCAGATTACAGCGGTGATGTCACCGCTGTGCTTTCCGGCCGGCGCTCACAGTCAGTGCAGGAAAGCTCAGCGCCGGGGGACAGACACCGGAATGTAAGTATGTAGTGTTTTTTTTTTTTTTTTACATTAGCACTGGTAACCAGGGTAAACATCGGGTTACTAAGTGCGGCCCTGCGCTTAGTAACCTGATGTTTACCCTGGTTACCCGGGGACCGGCATCGTTGGTCGCTGGAGAGCTGTCTGTGTGACAGCTCTCCAGCGACCACACAACGACGAAACAGCGACGCTGCAGCGATCGGCATCGTTGTCTAGATCGCTGCAGCGTCGCTAAATGTGACGGTACCTTTAGTGAACTCGATCATTTACTGAACTTTGGCAGACTTTTTCCGATTTTTAGGGTACTAGCTTGGGAATCTGAAACCGAATCCAAATGTTTAGCGTTCATGCTGAATTTGAGATTAATGAATGTTTTCCGAACAAGTTCGCTCATCTCTAGTCACAATATACATATGAAAATTGCACAGCATAATATAACACTCGTACTGCAAACCCACTGGCTATTTAGTTGGCATTAATGTGCAAAAAGAGAAATTAGTAAAAGCAAACAAACACCAATACAGATAAATAAATATTTAAGCAACATTATAATGTTGTCTTGTACCTTTTTTTTGGCAGATTTTGCAATTGCAAAGTTGAATTCTACATACTTTGGTCTTCTATCTCTTTGACAAATAAAGTTGAAGAAACTCTACTACTTCCCACGAGTTTCACAAATGTTCATATTTAGTGGTGCTTAGGTATAAAGAATAGATATTCTTCATGACATTGTCCTTACGTTTTTTATTAGCAGGCATAGGTGCATAAAATGTGAGCCCACCACGATTAACTAATATTTTTACCATATTGTGCAGAAGGCTCCATTAGGAGCAGTAATAACCCATGTAAATCTAAAAGCTTATAACTTCCTCTGTATTGCTATATCAGCATTATTAAATTACTTACGTACCCCCCTCACTACAGGACTTTGAAGCACGGTGATAGAAGTCAGGAGTCACGACTTGTGCTTGACTTGAGTTAAAGTGAGGAAAAGTTGCGCAGGTTATCAGCCCCACTCTCTTGTCCATGCCTATTGAGTTCCAGTGGCAAGAGCTAGTTGAGATGACTGGAGAAAGGTCAGTATATAATGAATGGCTAGCAGTGTCCTATATGTGTTTTGCTTTGCCCTCTCAGTGCCCCATAAAGTTTTGCTTGGAATTGCTTTTCCATCCGTTCAATCCTAGATGGTTTCTTCCACACAGTCCACCGAGTCCAGACTTCACATGCAAAGGTAAGCAAATCCTTAAATTTACCAAGGGCCTCAAAACTGATGGCTACCCTCAACTGGTTTAAGATGGGTGAGCTGTCTAAAAGGGACAAGTTAATCTCTCCACTAGAGACACCCCATACACCCAAAAATGAAGAAAAAAAAACAGTTGTCATATATGTTAGGGGTCGAGTTCCCGCCTCTACACAGGGGGAATCTCGGTCCATCTCCGCTGCGGTCTCCCATTCTTTTCCTGCCGCAGTGGAGCCTGCTCAGTGGAGACGTCGGTCCCAGCATCTCGCTCAGTCTGACTCTGTACAAAGAGTTACTGTTGCTTTCCCTGCTTCTGCCATTGAAGTCAGTGCTGGGCAGCGCCGAGCAGACGCTTCTGGGACTAAGTCCTGCTTTTCTCGTTCTGAGCATGCCCAGAGTAAGATCTCTCAGTGGAGATCAAGGGTCACATGATCAGATACTGCAGCTTAGGCCATTGGTCCTTCAGGAAGGTCCTGTACGTGCTGCAACTATTTAAGGCTCGCATGGCCACACGGCCATGCGCTAGTATTGTTCTAAGTTATGTACTTTGCGCCAGTGTGGTCATGTATGATTGTGTTCAGGGACCCGGCTGAAATAAGCCCCTAGAATGTTGGCACCTCCGGCGAGGAGTTTGTGTGTTTGTGTATTCAGGGACCTGGCTGAAATAAGCCCCTAGAACGCTGGCACCTCCAGCTAGGAGTTTTGTGTGCGTGCATGACCACTGACTGCTCTCGTTTGGGTAGTTAGCCTGTGCCACTGTGAAGTCTAACAGGGCGCAGTGCTTTGAGTTCACGGCTACTCTGTGAAGTAACAGAGTTAGCTCATACCGCCATATAGTTCCGCCGTTTGCTAGCAGCAGGTTCGCCTGCACGGTGGACCCCGGGCTGCGAACGCATCTATTATAATAAAATCTCTATATTCATTCGGTGCGTTCCGCTAGCCCTAACATAATACTAGCACCAGGGTCTGGCTAGTAAATGGCGGACATTCAGCAATCTTTGCGGTATATTCAGAAGCTGGAGGGTAGGCTGGCGGCTCTCGAGAGCTCAACCTCAGCTGTGGATGTAACCGCGGTTGCTGTACAGGTTGCTAGCGTGGCTGGAGCAACCTTGTCCACTGCCACCCCTGTTGCGACATTATCTCGCCTCACACTACCAGAAAAATTTTCTGGTGATAGCAAATCCTGTAGGGGATTCGTGAGTCAGTGCTCTATTCACCTCGAGCTCCTGGCTGCACGTTTTCCCACAGAGCAGGCTAAGGTGGGATTTATTGTGTCCCTCTTGTCGGACAGGATGTTGGAATGGGCTACACCGCTGTGGGAGCGTGGCGATCATGTGGTGCAGAGTGCTCCATTCTTCCTGAGCACTTTGAAACAGGTCTTTTTAGGACCTCGAGTCACCCATGACACGGCGCTCCAACTGCTGGCATTAACTCAGGGTGTGTCCTTGGTCAGCCGTTTTGCCGTCCACTTCCGTACATTAGCTTCTGAGCTGGAGTGGTCAGATAAAGCCCTTATCCCCATATTTTGGAGGGGGCTGGCTGATCACGTAAAGGATGCTCTGGCCACTAGGGAGATTCCTGCCACACTGGAGGAATTAATAACTGTCTCTACTCGTATTGACCTCCGTTTTAATGAGCAGAGGTTAGAGCGAGCCCAGTGTAGGCAGAGGTTACGGCTGGCTCCCACCTTCACCAAACCTCTGGAATCTCCGGTCCTGGTTCCTGAGTAACATGAGGCCATGGAAGTGTCACGAGCGGGATCTAAGTCCCGGACCGCTTGTGCACTCAAGGTCTGTCATGTCTGCCAGCAGTCAGGACATCTTGCCACCAGATGTCCCCAGCGGTCGAGGAAACATCAGCGTCTAGTGGTAGTAGGTGGAGGTACACTAGACACGGCGACGTTTGCCTCCAAATTGTCCTTTAAGGGGACAATTATTATAGGCTCATCCTCCCACTCAGTAGAGCTCTGCGTGGATTCTGGGGTGGAGGGAAATTTTATGTCATCAGCCTTAGCCCAACGTCACGCAATACCCCTGGTTATGCTAGCTCAACCAGTTACGGTACGAGTGGTGAATGGTTCGACACTGCCCTCACAGATAACACACCAGACATCCCTTTAACTCTGTCCATGTCGCCATCCCATCAGGAAATTATATCTCTGCTAATCATTCCTGAGGGAATAGATGAGGTCCTGTTGGGGATACCATGGCTACGGTACCACTCTCCTCATATCGAGTGGTCCTCAGGCAGAATTTTGGGTTGGGGTGAATCTTGTGGGGGTAGGTGTCAGAGGGAAAGTGTTCAGGTTGCTAATACAGAGGTACTCGCAGATCTATCCTCTCTCCCCAAGCAATATTGGTCTTATGCGGGCGTGTTCTCCAAAAAGGCGGCGGAGACCCTTCCGC
This sequence comes from Ranitomeya variabilis, assembly GCF_051348905.1. Lineage (NCBI taxonomy): Eukaryota > Metazoa > Chordata > Amphibia > Anura > Dendrobatidae > Ranitomeya > Ranitomeya variabilis. Next base: position 320,648,251 of record NC_135236.1, read on the forward strand.
CCCATCGCCCCTATGACTGTCCCATTGACCTCTTGTCTTGTGCTGAGCCTCCCCGGGGTCGAGTCTATCCATTATCTCTCGCAGAGATGGAGACAATGTCTCAGTACATTCAAGAGAATCTGGCAAGAGGGTTCATCAGGAAGTCAGTGTCACCTGCTGGGGCTGGGTTCTTCTTCGTGCAGAAAAAGAATGAGGAACTGCGTCCATGCATAGATTACAGGGGTCTTAACGCCATCACCGTTAAGAATAAGTATCCTTTGCCCCTGATATCTGAGCTCTTCGATAGGCTTCGGGGAGCAGGGGTCTTTACTAAATTAGATCTGCGCGGTGCTTACAACCTGATTCGCATCCGTGAGGGGGACGAATGGAAGACGGCTTTTAACACCAGGGATGGGCACTATGAATATCTGGTGATGCCCTTCGGGCTCTGCAATGCTCCAGCCATTTTCCAAGATTTTGTGAACGACATCTTCCGGGATATGCTCTCTACCTCGGTCGTAGTCTACCTGGATGATTTTCTCATCTACTCTCCAGATATTGACTCCCACCGGAGAGATGTTTGCAAAGTCTTCGATCTCCTACGGGCAAACTCCCTCTATGCCAAGTTGGAGAAGTGTGTGTTTGAGTAGGAGTCCTTACCTTTCCTTGGCTATATCATCTCCGCCCAGGGATTGGCTATGGATCCTGTCAAACTACAGGCTGTGATGGACTGGCAGGAACCCCATTCTCTTAAAGCGGTGCAGCGCTTTATGGGGTTCATTAATTATTATCACCAGTTCATTCCGCACTTCTCAACTTTGGTAGCTCCCTTGGTTTCCCTCACCAAGAAGGGAGCAAATCCCAAATTGTGGTCTGAGGAGGTCTCCAAGGCCTTTAACTCTATTAAGTCACACTTCACTAGCGCTCCCATCCTACATCGCCCTGATGTTGATAAGCCATTTATCATGGAGGTTGATGCCTCATCTGTTGGTGCTGGAGCAGTCCTATTCCAAAAGGATGCTCAAGGTCGGAAGCATCCTTGCTTCTTCTTTTCTAAGACCTTCTCATCAGCAGAGAGGAATTATTCCATCGGGGACAGGGAGTTGCTAGCCATGAAGTTGGCTTTCTCGGAGTGGAGACATCTCTTGGAGGGAGCTCGTTTTCCCTTCCAAGTCTTCACAGATCATAAAAATTTGGTGTACCTGCAGACAGCCCAGCGGTTAAATTCTCGCCAGGCCAGATGGTCCTTGTTCTTCTCCCAGTTCTATTTCACCCTCCATTTTCTTTCTGGGGAGAAGAACATTCGTGCCGACGCTCTCTCTCGCTCCGTTGTGTCATCTGTGGAGGAGGAAGAGGAGCCTCGGCTTATTGTCCCCACTGAGAGCCTGAGAACTGTGGCCCCAGTTTTGCTAGAGTCTGTGCCTCTGGGCAAGACTTCTGTACCATCCAGTTTGCGACCGGAGGTTCTCTCTTGGGCACACTCGTCCAGGGTGGGTGGACATTTTGGTTCCAAAAGGACATCTGAGTTACTGGCGAGGACATACTGGTGGCCGCATATGGCTCGTGATGTTGCAGACTATGTTCGGGCGTGTGTCTCTTGCGCCAAGAACAATCCCCCTCGGCAACGGCCAGCTGGGTTGCTTTACCCTCTGCCGGTGGCAGACAGGCCCTGGGAGATGGTCGGGATGGACTTTGTGGTGGGCTTACCCAAGTCTCGTAACTGCACCATTATCTGGGTGATCACCGACCATTTTTCCAAAATGGTTCATTTAGTACCTCTTCCACGGCTACCTTCTGCACGGGCTCTGGCAGCCTTGTTCATCAAGCATATCTTTCGCTTACACGGTATGCCGGACAAGATTGTCAGTGACCGGGGTCCCCAGTTTGCGTCTCGATTCTGGAGGGAGCTTTGTCGTCTACTCAGTATTGAGTTAAATCTCTCCTCAGCTTATCATCCCGAGACGAATGGGTTGGTTGAAAGGGCCAATCAGACTCTGGTCACTTATTTACGACATTTTGTTTCTGCCAGGCAGGATGACTGGGCATCCTTGTTACCGTGGGCTGAGTTTGCTCTTAACAACGCTGTAGCCGACTCCACCGGTCAGACTCCTTTCCTCCTTAATTACGGCCAACATCCGCGGGTTCCTGTGCCCATGCCCATGTCCTCTGCTGATTCCAGGGTGGCAGACTGGGCAGTGGAGGCACAAGACATTTGGGACCGCACTCAGAATGCTATCCGGGCCTCCAAGGAGAGAATAAGGTCCTACGCCGATGCACATCAGCGCCCTGCCCCGACCTTTGCTCCAGGCGACTTAGTGTGGCTCTCCGCTTGTAACATCAGGCTGCGTGTTGAGTCCACTAAGTTTTCACCTCACTTCTTGGGTCCCTTCAAGGTCCTCGAACAGGTTAATCCTGTGGTTTACCGTCTAGCCCTTCCTCCACGCCTAGGTATCACCAACACCTTTCATGTGTCCCTCCTTAAGCCCGTATACATGTCCCGGTTTTCTGAGTCATCTGCCGGGACATCGGGTTCATCTACGGACGATTACGAGGTGAACGCTATTTTGGGGTTCAAGGTGGTTCGTGGCAAAAAATTTTATTTGGTGGACTGGAAGGGTTGCGGTCCTGAGGATAGGTCCTGGGAGCCTGCTGAGCACATTCGGGCTCCGCAGGTCATTGCTGCCTTCGAACGTAGCGAGGCCCAAGGAGAGGGGCCCTAGGAGGGGGGGTAATGTTAGGGGTCGAGTTCCCGCCTCTGCACAGGGGGAATCTCGGTCCATCTCCGCTGCGGTCTCCCATTCTTCTCCTGCCGCAGTGGAGCCTGCTCAGTGGAGACGTTGGTCCCAGCATCTCGCTCAGTCTGACTCTGTACAAAGAGTTACTGCTGCTTTCCCTGCTTCTGCCATTGAAGTCAGTGCTGGGCAGCGGCGAGCAGACGCTTCTGGGACTAAGTCCTGCTTTTCTCGTTCTGAGCATGCCCAGAGTAAGATCTCTCAGTGGAGATCGAGGGTCACATGATCAGATACTGCAGCTTAGGCCATTGGTCCTTCAGGAAGGTCCTGTAGGTGCTCACGCTCTGTGGCAGCCTCTCATTGGTCCTTCTAGGAAGGTCCTGTACGTGCTGCAACTATTTAAGGCTCGCATGGCCGCACGGCCATTCGCTAGTATTGTTCTAAGTTATGTACTTTGCGCCAGTGTGGTCATGTATGATTGTGTTCAGGGACCCGGCTGAAATAAGCCCCTAGAATGCTGGCACCTCCGGCGAGGAGTTTGTGTGTTTGTGTATTCAGGGAATTGGCTGAAATAAGCCCCTAGAACGCTGGCACCTCCGGCTAGGAGTTTTGTGTGCGTGCATGACCACTGACTGCTCTCGTTTGGGTAGTTAGCCTGTGCCACTGTGAAGTCTAACAGGGCGCAGTGCTTTGAGTTCACGGCTACTCTGTGAAGTAACAGAGTTGGCTCATACCACCATATAGTTCCGCCGTTTGCTAGCAGCAGGTTCGCCTGCATGGTGGACCCCGGGCTACGAACACATCTATTATAATAAAATCTCTATATTCATTCGGTGCGTTCCGCTAGCCCTAACAAATATCACTGTCCTATATTTCTGTATGCATTCTTGTATCCACCAGATGTCACTTTTTTGCATTTTTTTGACAATTTTCTACTTATTACTACTGATGTCAGGGCAGAGCAAGTATAATCTAACTATAGTAAACCTAAGATATAGGAACATAATTTCACAATACTGTACATCCACATTACTAGAATATTCATTTACAAGGTTATAAAAACATACATTAATTTTATTGAAAAGGTTTTTCCTATTTAATAGCCTTTTTGTACTATTATATTTCTATGCATATATTGCATGTAATTTTTAAAACTATAATTTACCATGGTTTTTACATTGATGTTAAAATTACTCAAAAGTGCAATCTATTCATTTATTTGTACAAAATGAAAACATTTATATATCATCAAGGTCAAGTTTGACCTTAAAGAAGGAAAGTTATTTACATTAAACTTGTGTGATGATACAATGGCATGAGCAAGTGATTATATTCAGCTTATTGGCAGGAACATTGTTTGAATTTTTCCATCTTGGCTATTTACACATGCAGGTGCTGAAGGAGGAATACCACAAAAGCTGAAAGAAGCATGGAAGTTTCATTTAAGGATACTATCGCTACAGCATAGCTGTTAGCTTGATTTTTCACACATGTGTTTTATATTTCCAATTACAAATATTATTTTATATAATTCTTCATAACAAATTAAAACAAAGGCAAATACTGAGTTACCATTAACAAGGCCTGAAGTGTAAGAACAATCCAACATTTTTTTTCTGATATATTGCAAAATGTAGGCAATAGATTAAAAATGTTGAAGTAAATGTGTATGCCTTGTGTTTAGCTGTTTTAGATAATTTGAAATAAGCAGGGCTGTCTACCATTTTCCCTCCAGTGATGTGATTTTCCAAATGCAGCCTCATGTACATTTCTACAGCCCATAGTTCTCATTATGCCCCTAGCTCTTCTTGACAAATGAGAGGATGCTCATCCCAAATGCACTTGCTGTGCTCTGGCTTCTATCTACCTATGGCAATAGATACTTCAGTGACATTGAGTTTGTGTCCTTAAAGGAGCCCTCCTATGAAGATTTTTTTAAATAAATGTATGTGCATGTAGTGTAGTGTGTGTGCTTATATAATCACCTGCAGCTACCTTCTCTGGGATCCAGCACTGTTCTGCTCCTATTCTCAGTGACATCACTACTCTTCAGACTCTTCAGGCCACACTGCTTTATGTGACCTGGATGTGGCTTTTACAGTAAGTCTACGGAGTGTCACAGCATGGCTTCACAGACTAAGAATGCAAAAGAGACTTCCAGCTCAGACTTAAGGCCCCGTCACACACAGCGACGCTGCAGTGATACAGACAACGATGCTGATCGCTGCAGTGTTGCTGTTTAGTCGCTGTGTGGTCGCTGGGGAGCTGTCACACAGACCGCTCTCCAGCGACCAACGAAGCCGAGGTCCCCTGGTAACCAGGGTAAACATTGGGTTGCTAAGCGCAGGGCCGCGCTTAGTAACCCGATGTTTACCCTGGTTACCAGTGTAAAATGTAAAATAACAAACACTACATACTTACATTCGCGTCCCCCGCCGTCCGCTTCCTGCACTGACTGAGCGCCGGCCCTAACAGCAGAGCGGTGACGTCACCGCTGTGCTGTGCTTTCACTTTCACTTTACGGCGCTCAGTCAGTGTGGGAAGCGGACGCCGGGGGATGCGAAGGTGAGTATGTACTGTTTGTTTTTTTAACATTTTACACTGGTAACCAGGGTAAACATCGGGTTACTAAGCGCGGCCCTGCGCTTAGTAACCCGATGTTTACCCTGGTTACCAGTGAAGACATCGCTGAATCCGTGTCACACACACCGATTCAGCGATGTCAGCGGGACCTCAACGACCAAAAAAAGGTCCAGGCCATTCCGACACGACCAGCGATCTCGCAGCAGGGGCCTGGTCGCTGGTACGTGTCAAACATAGCGAGATCGCTACTGAGGTCGCTGTTGCGTCACAAAACTTGTGACTCAGCAGCGATCTCACTATCTATCTCGCTATGTGAGACGGGGCCTTTAGAGCACAGATTGTGCCAGATAGTCTACAAAGTGATGACGTCACTGTGAAGAGAAGCAGAACAGATCCCGGAGAAGGCTGTAATGTTGACAAAAATCAAAGAAGAAATAGAGGGCATCACAAAATGAAATGGATACACCTGAGGCATGTTGAAAACCATAAATCAAGAGGGAAGAGAAAAAAAAACAAGCCATGAAAACAAGGATCACCTAAAATACACTAATAATTTATTTGGTGCTACAAGAAGCTGAAAACACATGAAACATTTAAAAGTCATAGAAAGACATAAGTATTGTACAGATAGCTCGCAATAGAGCCTCAATCAAGTGACAAGACATATATATATATATATATGTATATATTTATTTAAACCTGTATGGTCAGCATGCCAAGGAAAAAAAACTAAAGTTCTATGTCCTATGTAATAAGAAAGGTAATTTCTACTGTAAGTGTGCAATAATGCATGCAAAGAGGTTTTCCAAAGAATTAAAGAATGCGCCTAGATGGATCAAAAAGTGCTTTAGTGCAAGTGGGTGATGTGCAAATGGACGCAAGCAAAACAATTTATTGAAAGAAAGTGTGTGGGTATATATAGTGCAAATAATAATCAGAGGTATAGCTGCCTTTAAAATACAACGAGGCTTACTGACATTGCCCTTTTGGGTCCAAATATGAGGGCCCGATTGTGTGTACAACAGATGCCTAAATATTTCTCTCATATACACAGCTTCAATGTAGTGGTAAAACTGGTTCTCCTGCTCACAGTAGTGTCACTAATTTTAGCATGAACCTTAGTAAATAGTAACCACGCTAATAGATACCAACCGGAGGATGCAGCAAACAGAATCAATGCTTACTCATTCCTCATATTATACAGAAGAACATAACAATGGAAGGCATACATAATTCAAAATGGTCTGGTGCCCTGTTATTCCAGAATGCATGCAGCATCAGTAAAATGTATGCAAAGGATAACTACTATTATTGACCGATAAATCATGTGGTCAGTAGTGTTGAGCGATACCGTCCGATACTTGAAAGTATCAGTATCGGAAAGTATCGGCCGATACCGGCAAAGTATCGGATCCAATCCGATACCGATACCCGATACCAATACAAGTCAATGGGACTCAAGTATCGGACGGTATTCCTGATGGTTCTCAGGGTCTGAAGGAGAGGAAACTCTCCTTCAGGCCCTGGGATCCATATTAATGTGTAAAAGAGAGAATTAAAATAAAAAATATTGCTATACTCACCTCTCCGACGCAGCCTGCACCTTACCGAGGGAAGCGGCAGCGTTCTTTGTTTAAAATTTGCGCTTTTCTTTCCTTACGTGAAGTCCCGGCTTTGTGATTGGTTGCGTCGCAGTCACATGGGCGACGCAACCAATCACAGCAAGCCGTGACGTAATTTCAGGTCCTTAAGGATTTTAAAATTACGTCCCGGCTTTGTGATTGGTTGCGTCGCAGTCACATGGGCGACGCAACCAATCACAAGCCGTGATGTCACGGGAGGCTGGACACGCGCGTGCATTTTAAAATGCGCGCTTGTCCAACCTCCCGTGACGTCCCGGCTTGTGATTGGTTGCTTCGCGGTCAACCAATCACAAGCCGGGAGGCTGGACACGCGCGCATTTTAAAATGCGCGCTTGTCCAACCTCCCGTGACGTCCCGGCTTGTGATTGGTTGCTTCGCGGTCAACCAATCACAAGCCGGGAGGCTGGACACGCGTGCATTTTAAAATGCGCGCGTGTCCAGCCTCCCGGCTTGTGATTGGTTGATCGCGATGCAACCAATCACAAGCCGGGACGTCACGGGAGGCTGGACAAGCGCGCATTTTAAAATGCGCGCGTGTCCAGCCTCCCGTGACGTCACGGCTTGTGATTGGTTGCGTCGCCCATGTGACTGCGACACAACCAATCACAAAGCCGGGATGTAATTTTAAAATCCTTAAGGACCTGAAATTACGTCACGGCTTGCTGTGATTGGTTGCGTCGCCCATGTGACTGCGACGCAACCAATCACAAAGCCGGGACTTCACGTAAGGAAAGAAAAGCGCAAATTTTAAACAAAGAACGCTGCCGCTTCCCTCGGTAAGGTGCAGGCTGCGTCGGAGAGGTGAGTATAGCAATATTTTTTATTTTAATTCTCTCTTTTACACATTTTTACATTAATGTTTCGATACCGATACCCGATACCACAAAAGTATCGGATCTCGGTATCGGAATTCCGATACAGTAAATATCGGCCGATACCCGATACTTGCAGTATCGGAATGCTCAACACTAGTGGTCAGTGTAGCATTAAAGGAACAATCTCACCAAAGAGTAGGGGAGTCAATTAAACCACAGTACTCCCTGTTCAGTAACTGATGGAAGTCCTTGCCATAGTCTCCCGAAGCATTTCGTAATTCTAGACTCATCAGGGGAGCCACACTGAGACAAATGTATGAAAGGCTGCTAAGATCTAGGGGGATGCAAAAGGAATTAAAACGTGGGTAAGAGCAGGACAATTGCTCTGCAAACAAATGAGGATAGGAAAGTGACTTAAAATAAGAGAATTAAAAAATAATAATAATTTTTAACCAGGAGGCGGAGGTTGAAATGGAGGAAGAGGTGGAGGTCGATGTGGCGGTGGCGGTATATATGTAATAGATGGACGAGGAGGTTTACTTTTTAGGTGGTACTCTGAAAACAGGCTCTGTGGAGCACTCTGCATGTAGTCAGTGTAATAACCTGCTGGACAATCTTTCTGTATACAGGCCATGTAATACTTTTTGGCATGCAAAGAATGAGGAGAGCATTAAATAGGGCGTGTGTGGCTGTGTTGCTGTTGGTGGTGTAGCTGCTGCAAGGAGAGAGAGGACGTGGTCGATCTGTGCCTGCTACGCTTTCAAATGAAACAGGCGCATGGTGCACTTAGGCGACAGGACATTCTGCCCAAGTACTGCTGGAAGAATGGTGAGGCCAGAACAAGTAGAGGCGGTTTTAGATTGGATGGCTGAGAGTGCCTCCAGTTTCTTTGCTTTGTCTTCCATCCTGTTCCCTTCTGAAAGCACAGAGTTTGCACCTGCAACCCATGGGCATCTGTCTTTCACCTCACCCCCTTGTAAATAAGGCAAACAGTCTGAGCCTAAAGTCATACAAAGGTAACTTCTGTTTTTTAATGTCTCCGCTGGTTTTAGTTCCGTGGGCCATCCACCTGGCCCTGCCACACAAGTGGAAGAGATTGTGTGCACTGATGTCCAACCTTTTGTTCTGCTTGAGGATGAGTAGGTGGGAGTGGAAGTGAAAACAGTCAGCAAACCACCACAGCACATCTCAGCTGATGAGGATGAAACACAGGTACCAACTGTTGCATTTTTCTGCTGTGTGCAGATCGGCAAGGAGAGAAGTGGTGAGGAATGAGTGGAACATCATGGGGGAGTATTATTATTTCTTTTTATAACAGCATTGATTACAAAGTCTATTGGAAAACCTCAGAAAGTGATAGCATTTTAACCCCTTTCCAGCCTGTAACACAGCATATGCTTCATGAAAGTCGGTGCTAATCCGACCAGTGATGCATATGCTGTGTCACAGAATGATCACGTTCCTGCGGGTCTGGTGACCGGGGGTGAATGAAAGGTCACCAGACCCGCAGGTACAGGGGGACCTATACTTGACCCCATGGGCGGTGGCTTTGACCCCCTGTGGCTACGATCGCTCTGATTGGCTGTTGAAAGTGAAACAGTCAATCAGAGCAATCATAATATTTCACCAATAAAATTTGGTGAAATATTACAATCCAGCCATGGCCGATGCTGCAATATCATCGGCCATGGCTGGAGACCGCAATCTGCCCCACCACCGACTGATGGCGGTGATATGCCGCCACCGTCAGTCTTTCCTCCCCTTCGTCCTGCCCTCCGCTGACCTCTGTCCTGTCCTCTGCTCTCCGATCCCACCCCACGTACCTCCTGATTCCCAGTGTCCCTCCCAGTGTCCGTCCATCTTCCCCAATGGGAGCCACCATCTTCAAAAAGGGCAGACGCATGGGCAGTGCGACCACCGAGTCTGCCGGCAGGCAGATTAATTCATTCATTCCAGGTACATTTTGATCACTGTGATAGACCCTATCACAGTGATCAAATAAAAAAAATAGTAAATAACCTCTCCCTGTTTATCACCCACTTAGGTAGGCAAAATAATGAAATAAAGAAAATATATTTATTTTTATTTTTCCAATAGGGATAGGGTTAGAATTAGGGTTAGGGTAAGAATTAGTGCATGTAGAAAAGCTGCTGAGACATCATCACGTGTTTCTCAATGCAAGCAATGAATTGCCAGGTCTTTCACCGGGAAGGAACAACCACGGGAAGGGCAGCATCCAATGAAGGAAAACCACCTATACCATAACATGGTATCCATCCACAGACAGCTGTTTCGGGGTATTTGCCCCTCATCAGTGTGGAGTAGGAAACTGGCTATAAAGAATTAGTGTCAGGGTTGGAATTAGGGTTAGGGTTGGAATTAGGTTTAGAATTAGGCTATGTGCACATGGTGCGGATTTGGCTGTGGTTCACAGCAGTTTTCCATCAGGTTTACAGTACCATGTAAGCCTATGAAAAACCAAATCCGCTGTGCGCATGGTGCGGAAAATAATGCGAGGAAACGCTGCATTGCATTTTCCGCAGCATGTCAATTCTTTGTGCGGATTCCGCAGCATTTTACACCTGCTCCTGAATAGGAATCTGCAGGTGTAAAACCACAGGTGAAATCCACACAAAAATCACATGAAATCCGTGGTAAATCCGCACGTAAAACACAATGCATTTTACCTGTGGATTTTTCAAAAACAGTGCAGAAAAATCCGCACACTAATCTGCAACATGGGCACATAGCATTAGGGTTAGGGTTGGAATTAGAGTTAAGGTTGTGATAAGGGTTGGGGTTGGAATTAAAGTTAGGGTTGGAATTAGGGTTAAGATTAGGGTTAGGGGTGTGTTGGGGTTAGGGTGAGGCTTATGGTTAGGGTTATATTAAGGGTTGGGATTAGGGTTAGGGGTGTGTTGGGGTTAGGGTTGTGGTTAGGGGTGTTTTGGGGTTAGGTTTGTGATTGGGGTTACGGTTAGGGTTAGAATTAGAGTTAGGGAAGTGTTGGGATTAGTGTTGGAGTTAGAATTGAGGGGTTTCCACAGTTTAGGCACATCAGGGGTCTCCAAACGCGACATAGCGCCACCATTGATTCCAGCCAATCTTGCTTTCAAAAGTCAAATGGCGCTCCCTCCCTTCCGAGCCCCGACATGCGCCCAAACAGTGGTTTACCCATACATATGAGGGTCTAATTTCTCCTGTTACCCTTGGGAAAATGAAAAATTGGGGGCTAAAAAATTATTTTTGTGGAAAAAAAAAAGATTTTTTATTTTCACGGCTCTGTGTTATAAAATTCTGTGAAGCACTTGGACGTTCAAAGTGTCCATCACACATCAAGACAAGTTCCTTGGGGGTCTAGTTTCCAAAATGGGGTCACTTCTAGGGGGATTCTAGTGTTTAGACACATCAGGGGCTCTGCAAACGTAACATGACACCCGCTAATGATTGGAGCGAATTTTCCATTCAAAAAGTCAAATGGTGCTCCTTCCCTTCCGAGCCCTGCCGTGCACCAAAACAATGGTTTACCCCAAATATGAGGTATCGGTGTACTCAGGAGAAATTGCCGAACAAATTTTAGGATCCATTTTATCCTGTTGCCCATGTGAAAATGAAAAAATTGAGGCTAAAAGAATTTTTTTGTGAAAAAAAAGTACTTTTTCTTTTTTACGGATCAATTTGTGAAGCACCTGGGGGTTTAAAGTGCTCAATATGAATCTAGATGTTCCTTGGGGGGTCTAGTTTCCAAAGTGGGGTCACATGTAGGGGAGCTTCAATCTTTGAAGGGGCTCTTCAAATGCAACATGGTGTCTGCTAAAGATTGGAGACAATTTTTCATTCAAAAAGTCAAATGGCACTCCTTCCCTTCCGAGACCTGCCGTGCGCCCAAACAGTGATTTCTCCCCACCCATGAGGTTTCATCGTACTCAGGACAAATTGTACAACAATGTTTGGGGTCCAGTTTCTCATTTTACCTTTGGGAAAATAAAAAAATTGTTGCTAAAAGATCATTTTTGTTACTAAAAAGTTAAATGTTCAGTTTTTCCTTCCATGTTGCTTCTGCTCCTGTGAAACACCTGAAGGGGTTAATAAACTTCTTGAATGAGGTTTTGAGCACCTGAGGGGTGCAGTTTATAGAATGGTGTCACATTTGAGTATTTTCAGCCATATAGACCCCTCAAACTGACTTCAAATGTGATGTGATCCCTTAAAAAAATAGTTTTGTAAATTTTGCTATAGATTTGATTCCTGGCAGTAAATTTCCTAAGGGACGATTATTTAATTTGTCTGTACCCGAGCATGCCGCGATGCGTTCTTATGTCAAGGAGTCTTTGGAGAAGGGGCATATTCGTCCATCCTCTTCCCCTCTCGGTGCGGGATTCTTTTTTGTGGCCAAGAAAGACGGGTCTTTGAGACCTTGTATAGACTATCGGCTTCTGAATAAAATCACTGTTAAGTTTCAGTATCCATTGCCGCTATTGTCAGACTTGTTTGCTCGGATTAAGGGCGCCAAGTGGTTCACCAAGATAGATCTTCGTGGTGCGTACAACCTTGTGCGCATTAGGCAGGGAGATGAATGGAAAACTGCATTCAATACGCCCGAAGGTCATTTTGAATACTTGGTGATGCCCTTTGGGCTCTCTAATGCCCCTTCAGTGTTTCAGTCCTTTATGCATGATATCTTCCGGAAGTATCTGGATAAATTTTTGATTGTGTATCTTGATGATATTCTAGTTTTCTCGGATGATTGGGATTCTCATGTAAAGCAGGTCAGGATGGTGTTTCAGGTTTTGCGTGATAACGCTTTGTTTGTGAAGGGCTCAAAGTGTCTCTTTGGAGTGCAGAAGGTTTCCTTTTTGGGTTTTATTTTCTCCCCTTCTGCCGTGGAGATGGACCCAGTCAAGGTCCAAGCTATTCATGATTGGACTCAGCCCACGTCTGTTAAGAGTCTTCAGAAGTTCTTGGGGTTCGCTAATTTCTACCGTCGCTTTATCGCTAATTTTTCTAGCATTGTTAAACCTTTGACGGATATGACCAAGAAAGGTTCTGATGTGGCTAATTGGGCTCCTGCAGCCGTGGAGGCCTTCCAGGAGCTGAAGCGCCGGTTTACTTCCGCGCCTGTTTTGTGCCAGCTTGCTGTCTCCCTTCCCTTTCAGGTTGAAGTGGATGCTTCTGAGATCGGTGCTGGGGCTGTTTTGTCGCAGAGAGGCACTGGTTGTTCTGTGATGAGACCATGTGCCTTTTTCTCTAGGAAGTTTTTGCCTGCTGAGCGGAACTATGATGTTGGTAATCGGGAGTTGTTGGCCATGAAGTGGGCATTTGAGGAGTGGCGTCATTGGCTCGAGGGTGCTAAGCATCGTGTGGTGGTCTTGACTGATCACAAAAATCTGATGTATCTCGAGTCTGCTAAGCGCCTGAATCCTAGACAGGCTCGTTGGTCATTGTTTTTCTCTCGTTTTGACTTTGTGGTCTCATACCTGCCTGGTTCGAAGAATGTTAAGGCTGATGCTCTCTCTAGGAGCTTTGTGCCTGACTCTCCTGGAGTCTCGGAGCCAGCTGGTATTCTTAAAGAGGGAGTGATTGTGTCGGCCATATCTCCGGATTTGCGACGTGTGTTGCAGAGATTTCAGGCTGGTAGACCTGACTCGTGTCCACCCGACAGACTGTTTGTTCCTGATAAATGGACCAGCAGAGTCATTTCCGAGGTTCATTCCTCGGTGTTGGCAGGGCATCCGGGAATTTTTGGTACCCGAGATTTGGTGGCTAGGTCCTTTTGGTGGCCTTCCTTGTCACGGGATGTGCGGTCATTTGTGCAGTCCTGTGGGACTTGTGCTCGGGCTAAGCCTTGTTGTTCTCGTGCTAGCGGGTTGCTTTTGCCCTTGCCCGTCCCGAAGAGGCCTTGGACGCACATTTCCATGGATTTCATTTCTGATCTTCCGGTGTCTCGGAGAATGTCTGTCATCTGGGTGGTGTGTGATCGTTTTTCCAAGATGGTCCATTTGGTACCCTTGCCTAAGTTGCCTTCCTCTTCCGATCTGGTTCCTTTGTTTTTTCAGAATGTGGTTCGTTTACATGGCATTCCGGAGAATATCGTGTCCGACAGAGGATCCCAGTTTGTGTCCAGATTCTGGCGATCTTTTTGTGCTAAGATGGGCATTGATTTGTCGTTTTCATCTGCCTTCCATCCTCAGACTAATGGTCAAACGGAGCGAACTAATCAGACACTGGAGGCTTATTTGAGATGTTTTGTTTCTGCGGACCAGGATGATTGGGTGACCTTCTTGCCATTGGCGGAGTTTGCCCTTAATAATCGGGCTAGTTCCGCTACTTTGGTTTCGCCATTCTTCTGCAACTCTGGTTTTCATCCTCGTTTCTCCTCGGGTCATGTTGAGTCTTCTGACTGTCCTGGGGTGGATTCCGTGGTGGATAGGTTGCAGCAGATTTGGAATCATGTGGTGGACAACTTGAAGTTGTCACAGGAGAAGGCTCAGCGTTTTTCCAACCGCCGCCGCGGTGTGGGCCCCCGACTTCGTGTTGGGGATTTGGTTTGGTTGTCTTCTCGGTATGTCCCTCTGAAGGTTTCCTCTCCTAAGTTTAAGCCTCGCTTTATTGGTCCTTATAAAATTTTGGAAATTCTTAACCTGGTTTCTTTTCGTTTGGATCTTCCGGTGTCGTTTGCCATTCACAACGTGTTCCATAGGTCTTTGTTACGGCGGTACGTTGTGCCTGTGGTTCCTGCTGTTGAGCCTCCTGCTCCGGTGTTGGTTGAGGGCGAGTTGGAGTACGTGGTGGAGAAGATCTTGGATTCTCATCTCTCTAGACGGAGGCTCCAGTATTTGGTCAAATGGAAGGGCTATGGTCAGGAGGATAATTCCTGGGTGGCCCCTCTGATGTTCATGCGGCCGATTTGGTTCGTGCCTTCCACGCTGCTCATCCTGGTCGCCCTGGTGGTCTTGGTGAGGGTTCGGTGACCCCTCCTTAAAGGGGGGGTACTGTTGTGAACTATACTTTTTGGCTCCCTCTTGTGGTCACTAGTGATTTGGCACTTGGATTGTCTTTTACCAGGTTGGTGCTCACCTGCTTCGTTAGGCCTGGAGTGTTGCTATTTAAACTTCCTGGATTCTCAGTCCAGTGCCTGGCATCGATGTAATCAGTTCACTTCTGTTTGCTCCTGTCTTCAGGTCCTGGTTCTTTGCAAGATAAGCTAAGTCCTGCTTTCGTACTCTTGATCATTTGCATTGTTCATATTTTTTGTCCAGCTTGTACAATATGTGATTCCTGTTATTGCTGGAAGCTCTAGGGGGGCTGATATTCTCCCCCCATACCGTCAGTCGGTTTGGGGGTTCTTGGATATTCAGCGTGGATATTTTGCAGGGTTTTTTGCTTACCATATAAGTCTTCTTACTATATTCTGCTATTAGTCAGTGGGCCTCTCTTTGCTAAATCTAGTTCATTCTTACGTTTGTCTCTTCTTCTTACCTCACCGTTATTATTTGTTGGGGGCTTGTATTACTTTGGGGTCTTTTCTCTGGAGGCAAGAGAGGTCTTATTTTCCCTGATAGGGGTAGTTAGTTCTCCGGCTGGCGCGAGACGTCTAGGACCAACGTAGGCACGTTCCCCGGCTGCTGTTAGTGTTTGCGCTAGGATCAGGTATATGGTCAGCCTAGTTACCACTTCCCTATGAGCTGGTATTTATGTTTTGCAGACTTTGCTGTAATCTTTGAGGTCCCCTGCCATTGGGATCATAACAGTTATCCATACACCCTTGAGGGCAACAACTGGAGTTTCTCATTCAAATATTAAGAAAGTGAAGTTATGGTACTTCTACACTAATAAAGGCTATACACACAGTGCAATGCCAGGCAAATATTATAAGGCGTGTCATCCATACACCCTTGAAGGCAACAACTGGAGGGCCTCATTCAAATTTTAAGAAAGTGTAGTTGTGGTACTTCAACACTAATAAAGCTTTTACACACAATGCAAAGCCAGAAAGCAATTATAATAGTAATGATAATCTTTATTTTTTATATAGCGCTAACATATTCTGCAGCGCTTTACAGTTTGCACACATTATCATCGCTGTCCCCGATGGGGCTCACAATTTAAATTCCCTATCAGTATGTCTTTGGAATTGTGGGAGGAAACCGGAGTACCTTGAGGAAACTCATGCAAGCACTGGGAGAACATACAACTCCTTGGTGGGATTTGAACCCAGGACTCCAGCGCTGCAAGGCTGCAGTGCTAACCACTGAGCATCTGTTATAAGGAGGGTCATCCATACACCTTTGAAAGCAGTAACTGGAGGGCCTCATTAACATAAACAAAGTGTAGTTGTGGTACTACTGTTCTCATAAAGACTCTGCACACAGTGCAAAGCCAGAAACAAATTCTAAGGAGGGTCATCCATACAGCTTTGAAGGCACCAACTGGTATGCCTCAAAAAAATTAAGAAAGTGTAGTTGTACTACTTCTACACTAATAAAGACTCTGCACACAGTGCAAAGCTAGACATTTTTTTAATCCTTTAGTGACGGAGCCAAATTTTTGAAATCTGATCAATATCACTTTATGTGGTAATAACTCTGGAACGATTCAACATATCCCAGTGATTTTGAGATTGTTTTTTCATGACACATTATACTTTATGATAATGGTAAATTTAGGTCGATATGTTTTGTGTTTATTTATAAAAAATATCAGAAATTTGAGAAAAATGTAGAAAAATTAGCAATTTTCTAACGTTGAATGATTATCCCTTTAATCCAGATAGTCATACCATAGCAAAACATTAATAAATAACATTTACCACATGTCTGCTTTTCATCTGCACCATTTGTAAAGTGTTCTTTTATTTTGTTAGCATTTTAGGAGGTTTAAAAATGTAGCAGTAATTTTTCATTTTTTCAAGGAAATGTACAAAATTTAATTTTTTAGGGACCTATCCATGTTTGAAGTGACTTTAGGGGTCCTATATATTGGAAACCCCCAATAGTGATACCATTTTAAAAACAGCACCCCTTAACATATTGAAAACTGCTGTCAGGTAGTTTATTAACCCTTCAGGTGCTTTAACGAATTAATGCAAAGTGGCATAACAGAAATGAAAATGTCTATTTTTGCCACTTAAATGCCTCTAACTTCTGAACAGGTCCTGGAGGAAGACACATGTGGTGTCAGAACATGTCATCCATAAGGGATTGAATGTATGCAATATTGTAACTGAAGAAATCTGGAACTTTTTAATGGATAAATAAAAGGTATATTTTACTCTACCATTGGACTGATCGCTGGAGAAACAAAAAGTTTTTTCTTTATATATATATATATATATATATATATATATATATATATATATATATTTATTTATTTTTCCACAGCATGTAAATAGGATTAGAAATAGCTGGTATTTTTGTTTCACTATCGGAATGGTATCACTAATGCATGTTCCCTGCCCATAATAAAGTACTTACCACTTTACTTACTTTATGAAGTTTGTGAGCTGCTGGATCACTCCAGAATTTGTGAAGAGTCAGAGGTCACGTCTCATTGTAAGTCTATGAGAGCCAGAACAAAGCCAGGACAATGCTCTCATAGACTTGCATTCAGAGCTTGGGAATGTTGGCTCTGTTGTCAGTAGCTGCAGTCACAAGATGGCGGATTGGAAGCGAAGCAATGCCAAGAAGAACAGAAGATGGTGGCTGGTGAGTATACTAATAGGTGCAGGGAACATGCATTAGTAACACCACTCCGGCGGTGAAATTAAAAAAAACCCTCAAGTGTTGATTTAAATAGAAAAGCAAAGTATAAGACTGATGGAATTTTATGCTGCCAATTCTTATTAACACACAATTTAAGTAATCATAATAATCAATATTTAAGCAGTTCACTTAACCCTATAATGGCTGAAGTTTAAAGGCCACATTGCTGATGCTACAGCTGGACCCTCAGTTCTACTAAACGCTGGTTGAATCACTAGTGCTAGTTAGTTTGGTACAACTATGGGGGGTGTGTGTGTTTTGACTGTAAATGCATTTAGGCTATGTGATCCAACCTTCCATTTGTGAAGATCTACATTGATATTGATTGTTTTCAGATTTGTTAAGACAGTTATACACAGCAGTTAGAAGTGTCAACACATATATGAACTGCAGATGACAATCAATAAAGATACTTTGAAAAAAGAAATAAAAAAGAACAAAACAAAAAACATTTGATTCATTTAGACTGTTTATTCTTCTAGACATTGTTTGCTAAAATGGAAACCTCTCTGAACTAGTGATTATGGTATGACAGATGTGTTTGGACTAAAGCATATTTTGTAAGCTTTGAAGCAGATACAGTTTAAAATAAAGAAATGGTCAGATTTTAGTCTGCTACCCTTTTGAAAAAAATAAACATAAAATAAAGATCTTAAATATGAAGTAATCTCTGGTATATGAAATCTAGTTTTCAAATGGATTTTCACTTTAGAAGGAATTATGCCAGGTATATAAAGGGAATGCATATAATGTTTTTCATTTCCTGGCCAGTAATATATTTCTAAAAAGATTATAAACACGGAAATAATTTATGGGGTTAGGTAAAAATGCAATCCATTTCATCAAAGTAACATAAGAAAACACTGTAATTAGTTCAAATGAAATCTGTTTTCGCTTGTTTTAACTTAAATTATACAAAATCCCAGATAACACTGACCAACCCCATGCTCTTTAAGAAAAATATTCCAATAGCAACATATTACATTTTTTCTGCTAACCACATTTTTTGTGGATTTACTTTCAAAAGGCATCATGCTTGATGTCCACTTCTTTATTATTTACAACACTGCTGTTTAAAGAATTTATCAATATAACTTCTTTCATTTCTTTCTTGTTAAAAATCAATACTATATGGCCGCAGACTAAAACAATCATTAAATAAAGCTAAGCATTTTTTTCACATGACTTTAGGTTTTTATATTGTGTATTGCTTTGTCTTGCATAAGTAACAGACAGCAGTTTTTCCTGAATGATGCATCTTATTTTCTTATGATGTAAAGCTGAAATTTCTCTTAGAAAAAAAAGCCTCCAGATCATTGGGATATTCAGCATAAATTAGCATGTTTATGTTCTTCCCAAAGTGTCTCAATAATATTGAGGTCAGGGGATAATGATATTAGCACAACAATCTTCATTTTCTTCTGCAGAAACTGTAAAAGGATCTACTTGGTCTTGAGTTTAGGATAATTGCCAAGATAAGTGCAAATTTTCCTGATTTTGATATCTTGACCACTCCTTTTTGTGACACGGGTGCAGCATTTCTACCATGCAATCCATTATTGTTAAGTTATCATTATTATTAGTGCCAATATTGCTAGTATTATTTATTTTGCAGCTCCCTCAACCCCATAGTGACAGAGCCAATTTGGTACTTAATGGCCAAGCAAATTTTTACAATTCTGACCACTGTCATTTTATGAGGTTATAACTCTGAAATGCTTTAACGGATCCTGCTGATTCTGAGACAGTTTTTTAATAACTTATTGTACTTCATGTTAGTGGTAAAATTTCTTCGATATTACCTGTGTTTATTTATGAAAAAAATTGATATATGGCAAATAAATTTTAAATTTTGCAATTTTCAAACTTTTAATTTTTATGCCCTTAAATCAGAGGGATATGACACACAAAATAGTTAAGACTTAACATTTCCCACATGTCAACTTTACATCAGCACAATTTTGGAAAAAAAAAATTTTGTTAGGAAGTTATAAGGGTTAAAAATTGACCAGTGGTTTCTCATTTTTACAACAAAATATACAAAACCATTTTTTTAGGGACCATCTCATATTTAAAGTCACTTTGAAGGGTGTTCATGACAGAGAATACCAAAAGTGACACCATTCTAAAAACTATACCCCTCAAGGTGCTCAAAACCATATTCAAGAATTTTATTACCCCTTTACGTGCTTCACATGAAGTGAAGCAATGTGGAAGGAAAAAGTTAACATTTAACTTTTTTTTACAAACATTTAACTTCAGAACCATTTTTTATTTTCTCAAGTGTAAAAAGTGAAGATTAACCACGCAATTTGTTGTGCAATTTCTCCTGAATACTCCAATACCCCATATGTGGGGGTAAACCACTGTTTGGGCGCACAGCAGAGCTTGGAAGAGAAGGAGTGCCATTTGACTTTTTCAACGCAGAATTGTCTGGAATTGAGATCGGACGCCATGTTGTGTGGAAACCCCCACAATTGACACCATTTTGGAAACTAGACCCCTTAAGGAACTTATCTAGATGTGTGGTGTGCACTTTGAACCCCCAAGTGCTTCACAGAAGTTTATAACGTAGAGCGGTTAAAATAAAAAATCTAATTTTTTCCACAAAAATTATTTTTTCGCCCCCACATTTTTATTTTCACAATGATAACAGGAGAAATTAGACTGAAAAAGTTGTTGTGCAATTTGTCCTGAGTACGCTGATACCCCATATGTGGTGTGCACTTTGAACCCCCAAGTGCTTCACAGACGTTTATAACTTAGACCCGTGAAAATAAAAAATATTTCTTTTTCCTCAAAAATTATTTTTTAGCCGGCAATTTTTTACTTTCACAAGGATAACAGGAGAAATTGGACCCCAAAGGTTGTTGTCCAGTTTGTCCTGAGCACGCCAATACCCCATATGTGGGGGGACCACTGTTTGGGCACACAGCGGAGCTCAGAAGGGAAGTAGTGATGTTTTAAAATGCAGACTTTGATGGAATGGTCTGCGGGCGTCATGTTGGGTTTGCAGAGCCCCTGATGTACCTAAACAGTAAAAAAAAAACACAAGTGACCCCCAAAATAGACCCCCAAGCAGCTTATCTAGATGTGTGGTGAGCACTATTAACCTCAAAGTGCTTCACAGAAGTTTATAACGTAGAACCGTGAAAATAAAAAATCATATCTTTTCCACAAAAATGATCTTTTCACCTCAAATTTTTACTTTCACAAGGGGAATAGGAGAAATTGGACCATGAAGGTTGTTGTGCAATTTGTCATGAGTACGTTGATACCCCATATGTGGGGGAGGGCCACTGTTTGGGTGCATGTCAGAGCTTGGAAGGGAAGGATTGCCATTTTGGAATGCAGACTTTGATAGAATGGTCTACGGGCATCATGTTGCGTTTGCAGAGCCCTTGATGTGCCTAAACAGTAAAAAAATCCCACAAGTGACCACATTTTGGAAACTAGACCTTGGGGGTCTAGTTTCCAAAATGTGGTCACTTGTGGGATTTTTCTACTGTTTAGGCACATCAAAGGCTCTGCAAACGCAACATGATGCCCGTAGACCATTCTATCAAAGTCTGCATTCCAAAATGGCAATCCTTCCCTTCCAAGCTCTGACATGCACCCAAACAGTGGTCCTCCCCCACATATGGGGTATCAACGTACTCACGACAAATTGCACAACAACCTTCATGGTCCAATTTCTCCTATTCCCTGTTATGGTCTGGTGATTAAGGAGCGACATGCGACTAGCTCTGAGCAGGTGGTAACTATACCGACCGCAGTTCCTGATCTTAACACAGACACTAGCAGTAGCCGTGGGATGTTCCTGTCACTCCCTGGACACCTCGTCACAGCCGGAGATCTAGCTACCCCTAAAGGTAGAAGCAGGAAAGCTATCTTGCCTCAGAGAAAATCCCCAAAGGATAGGACAGCCCCCCACAAATAATGACTGTGAGAGGAGAAGGAAATGACATACGTAGTATGAAACAAGATTTAGCAAAGGAGGCCACTACTAGCTAGAAAGAATTAGTACAGGACAGAACACTGTGCGGTCAGTAATAAAAACTAGAAAAAGTCCACCGCAGAGAAATGCAAAAATCTCCACACCTGACTAAAGGTGTGGAGGGCAAACTCTGCTGCCCAGAGCTTCCAGCTTAACTGACTAGATACATACTGATAAGCTGGACAAATGAGCAAAACATAGAAAGTGCTAAACAATAAAGTCCACAACAAGTGAACTGCAAAAAGACAAGCAAGGACTTAGCTTTGCTGAAATGGTCAGAGTGACAGGGAAATCCTCAGAGAGCCATGACTCCAAGCTCAACAATTGACAACTGGCATTGAATTAGGGAAAAGGCCAGACTAATATAGCAGAGCCAGAAAGATGATCAGTGAAAACAGCTGCTGATGCTAAATCCAAGAAGCAGCCATACCACTCAAAACCACAGGAGGGAGCCCAAGAGCAGAACTCACAAAAATGCTACTTATAACCACCGGAGGGAGCCCAAGAGCGGAATTCACAACAATTCCCCTTGTGAAAGTAAAAATTTGAGGAACTTATCTAGATGTGTGGGGAGCACTAAGAACCCCCAAGTGCTTCACAGAATTTTATAATGTAGAAACATGAAAATAAAAAATAATATCTTTTCCACAAAAATGATCTTTTCGCCCCCCCCAACTTATTACTTTCACAAGGGTAACAGGAGAAATTGGACTATGAAAGTTGTTGTGCAATTTGTCCTGAAATTGAAGCCCCATATGTGGGGGGACCATTGTTTGGGTATATGGCAGAGCTCGGAAGGGAAGTAGTGATGTTTTGGAATGCAGACTTTGATGGATTGGTCTGCGGGAGTCATGTTGTGTTTGCAGAGCCCCTGATGTGCCTAAACAGTAGCAACCCCCCACAAGTGACCCCATTTTGGGAACTAGATCCCCTCAAGAAGCATATGTAGATGTGTGGTGAGCACTTTAAACGCTCAAGTGCTTCACAGAAGTTTATAACGCAGAGCTGTGAAAATAAAAAATCCTTTTTTACCACAAAAATGATTTTTTAGCCCCCAATTTTTAAAATTTTCCCAAGGGCAGCAGGAGAAACTGGACCCCAATAGTTGTTGTCCAATTTGTCCTGAGTACGCTGAAGCCCCATATGTGGGGGTAAACCACTATTTGGGTGCACGGCAGAGCTCAGAAGGGAGGGAGCACCATTAGACTTTTTCAACTCAAAATTGGCTGGAATCAATGGTGGAGCCATGTCGCGTTTGGAGACCCCCTGATTTACCTAAACAGTGGAAACCCCCTATTCTAACTCCAGCCCAAATCCCAACACACCCCTAACCCTAATCCAATCACTAACCATAATCCTAATCACAACCCTAACCCTTATCTCATCCCTAACCGTAACCCTAATCACAACCCTAACCCCAACACACCTCTAACCCTAATCCCAACCCTAACCATAACCCTAACCACAAACCTAACCCTCATCCCAACACACCCATAGCCCTAATCCTAACCCTAATCCCAAACCTAACCCTAATCCTATCCCTAACCATAACCCTAATCCCAAGCCTAACCCTAATCCCAAACCTAAGGCTTCTTTTACACTTACCGGGTTTTTTGCGGCCCGTTATTGTGGGCTGTATTGCCGCAATTTTCATGGTCTGCCGCAGAAACGGACAACAAAAAACTTGCAGATTGCCGTTTTTCGGGTTTGCAATACTATGGCAAAAGTATTGAAAAAAAAAGGCGGTCCGCAAAACCTGAAGTCACGGTGCACCGCAAAAACAATCTTCCATTGTTTTTGCGGCCCCATTGAATTACAATGGGGGCTGTGTCCTTTAGCCGTGAAAAATATCAAGCAGGCTCGATATTTTTTCACAGCCGTAAGTACGGCCCTCACGGCCATATGGCGTACGGTGCTCCGTAGAATTATTGCGGCCCGTTTTTGCGGCCCCATAGAAATCTATTGGTACTGCAAAAAAGGGACGCAAAACCACTGTAAGTGTAGAAGAAGCCTTACCCTAACCCTAACCCTAGTTATAGCCCCAACCCTAGCCCTAATCCTAACCCTAATTTTAGCCCCAACCCTAACCCTAATTTTAGCCCCAACCCTAACCCTAATTTTATCCCCAACCCTAACCCTAACCCTAATTTTAGACCCAACCTTAACCCTAACCCTAATTTTAGCCCAAACCCTAACCCTAACCCTAATGGGAAAATTGAAATAAATACATTTTCTTTGTTTTATTATTTTTACCTAACTAAGGGGGTGATAAAAGGGAGATTATTTACTATTTTTTTTATTTTGATCACTGTGATAGGGTTTTATCACAGTGACCAAAATGAACCAATAGGAAAATTCTTTGTATTGTTGCCGGGCAGATTTCGGCGGGCGCACTGCGGATGCTCCTGCCATTTTTTCCCTGATAAAGATGGCGGCGCCCACCGGAGGAAGCAGGAGAGCCGAGGAGCACCGGGAGACACTGGTAAGTATAGGGGGGATCGGGGATCCTATTTCTCTCTCTTCTGATGTGTGATCACATCAGAGGAGAGAGAAATTACATGGCATATCGGATTTTTTTTTTGCGGCCACCGCTACACTGTTAGTAGCGGCGGTCACAAAACCGGGTCTGTAAAAACCGACCCAAATTATGTTCTTTGGGGTCTCGGTTACCCCCCGGCAGCCAAGACCCCAAAATCTGCTGAGTATCAGCCGGCAGATCTCTGCATTTTTTTCCAGTAAAAGATGGCGGCGCCCATGGGGGAGGAAGCGGGAGGACCCACAGACACCAGGAGACACTGGTAAGTATCTGGGGGCGATCGGAGACCCTATTTCCCTTTCCCCTGATGTGCGATCACATCACAGGAGATAGAAATTAAATGGCAAATCGCACTTTTTCGCAACCCGAGGGTCAGTAAAAACCGACCCGAATCATGTAAATCATGAAAATCCGATTCTGGGGGGCGCTATACACTTTTTCCACAGCGCTGTTAATGCATATATTCAAACTCCAAGCTGTGTAAACTTGAATGTTTATTATATGAAGCAGATCATGAGATGAATATTTGTGTAATGAGAGAGGATGTGGCCTAAGGATACCAGCATCCTTTATCAAGGTGTGCAGATTTATTAGGCAGTTTGTTTTCCTCAGGCCATAATGATTTTTCACTGACAGAAAAGCTAAACGTCCATTTTAAAGAATGATGCAGCACTCTTGAAATTTCTAAAATAATGGGTCGCAATCACAGAGCCATCAAACATTTTATTGCAAATTGACAAGAGTTGCAGAAAAAATGTTGAGAAAAAAAAGTGAACAATAACTACCAAGGATTTGAGAAGAATCAAATGTGAATCAACCAGGAATCCATTATCCTCCAGTGCTATCATATTCCAGAACTTCAACCACCCTGGAGTGTCCAGAAGCAAAAAGTGTTCAGTGCTCAGAGACTTACTCAAGTTAAGAAGGCAGAAACCCGACAGCTATTGATCAAGACACATAAGTTGAAACATCAAGACTGGGCCAAAAAAATATCTGATGACAGATTTTTCAAAGGTTTTATGGAATAATGAGATGAGTTACTCTTGATGGACCAGAAGGATAGGCTCATGACTGGATCAGTACGAAACTGAGATTTTTACTTTGACTCAGATACCAGCAAAGTGGTGGTGGGGTTGTGCTATGGGCTGGTATTATCATATATCACCTGGTTGGACCTTTTCAGTTTGAAAATCATGTCTCAAACCTAATCCAAGTTTTTAGAAGGCATTTTCACCAAGCAGTGATGCAGGAGAAAACCTGTATCTTTCAAGAAAAATAAGATTTTGTACAGGAAAATGCTCCATCACATGCATCGAAGGACTCCACTACTTGGCAAGCCAGTAAAGGAATTAAATATGAATTAGAAAAATGAAACATTACTGATTATCTCTTCTAACAAAAAAAAGGTTAAAATGTTTCAAATATGATGCTGATGTAAAGTAGACATGTGGTAAATGTTATTTATCATCTATTTTGTGTGCTATAACTATTTCATTTCAGGGTATAAAAATTCAGAGTTGGAAAATTGCAAAATGTTCACATTTTTTGCCAAATGTTCAATATTTTCATAAATAAATGCAAATCATATCGACCAAAATTTATCTCTAACACGAAGTACAATGTGTCATTTTTTTTTCTCAGAATCACTGGGATATGTTGAAGTGTTCCAGAGTTATTACCGAGTAAAGTGACACTGGTCAGAATTGTAACATTTGGCCTGGTCTTGAAGGTAAAAACAGGCTCAGGGCTGAAGTGGTTAAAATAAACATGATATACTTTAAAATATGGCCTATGAAATTCCTTAAGGACAAAATTAATTACACATGATGGATTTGTAGCTGTAATATTTTAATATGGATTATTTAAGTCACATTTTTTGTCACATTGGACATTTACTCTGGTTTAGTATTATATGTTTACAAGCTACTCTAGTTTCATGAAATTTAAAATTTGCTGTTTTCAAGAAAACAATGCAATAAAAACACAGCAAAAGAAAAGTACATGTCCAACAACTGAACCTTGAGGAGGTGTTTCATATCTACTTGTTATCCAGGCCACAATCTAATTTGGTCTAAACATTGCAAGCACTATGGTTGTTCCTTTCTCATTTATTTTTTATGTTGTATTCCGCTATGATTCATTTGTATTTATTACAATGAAAAGTGATATGTTGTAAACAAGAAGAATATTACACATAAATAATATTTAATGATTTTTATATAATTAAATTGCAAATTCATTTATTCTATAATAAATGGTATTTCATTCCATGGCCATTACCTTTCCAATGTTCATTGGTAGAAATGTAAGCACAAATATAAGCAATATGTTTAGTCTTTTAGCATTATACACTTCAGATTTATGAAGCATGAACTGTGTTGGACTTTTAAAGCAATCATATGAGGTTTAGGACTGTGTCTATATCGGGTACAGATGCGCAAGTCCTTTAAAATTCGAATTTGCCAAATTTTAACTTGAAGCTCAATTTGCAACAGAACTATTTTCTGTAAACTGAAAAGTATTCCAAGGTTTACAACTGCACTGAAAAACATGTATAACACTATTATCTATTCCTCACACATTTTCATTCTTTTCGGCTGCACTGTCACACACGTGACCTTTATGTTGTGTTCACATATCGAACTGACATTGCATTTATTTCATAATTGTAGAAGAAGCAAAAAAATTTACTCATAACTTGTGAAAGCAGCTTTTCCATTTCTTTAGTGTTTTATGGACTTCTTTCCCCATTTCTTTTGCTAAGCTATGAGCTGTGACATCCTTTAACAATTCAGGTTCACCAGAAAACTGAGGCTAATTAATCCTTTGACCTAACACCTACAGCTCCAAAATTTTACACACACCCAAATAACATTATTAGGGAGGGATATATAAAAATTTAGCAGATATGCAATGGTTTACAGTATGTAAACCATGTCTCATATCCTGTCGGGTTAGGTAATGAATTAGCAAAAGCGGACAAATGAATTACCGGCTTTTCTGCTATCTAGCTCTGTATGAAATATAAATAAATATAAATATATATATATATACATATATATATATATATATATATATATATATATATATATATATATATATATATATATATGTCAAAGACATACAGTCATGGCCAAAAGTATTCACACCCCTGCAATTCTGTCAGATAATACTCAATTTCTTCCTGAAAATGATTGCAAACACAAATTCTTTGGTATTATTATCTTCATTTAATTTGTCTTAAATGAAAAAAACACAAAAAGAATTGTTCTAAAGCCAAATTGGATATAATTCCACACCAAACATAAAAAAGGGGGTGGACAAAAGTATTGGCACTGTTCGAAAAATCATGTGATGCTTCTCTAATTTGTGTAATTAACAGCACCTGTAACCTACCTGTGGCACTTAACAGGTGTTGGCAATAACTAAATCACACTTGCAGCCAGTTGACATGGATTAAAGTTGACTCAACCTCTGTCCTGTGTCCTTGTGTGCACCACATTGAGCATGGAGAAAAGAAAGAAGACCAAAGAACTGTCTGAGGACTTGAGAAACCAAATTGTGAGGAAGCATGAGCAATCTCAAGGCTACAAGTCCATCTCCAAAGACCTGAATGTTCCTGTGTCTACCGTGCGCAGTGTCATCAAGAAGTTTAAAGCCCATGGCACTGTGGCTAGCCTCCCTAGATGTGGACGGAAAAGAAAAATTGACAAGAGATTTCAACGCAAGATTGTGCGGATGTTGCATAAAGAACCTCGACTAACATCCAAACAAGTTGAAGCTGCCCTGCAGTCCAAGGGTACAACAGTGTCAACCCTTACTATCCGTTGGGGTCTGAATGAAAAGGGACTGTATGTTAGGAAACCCAGGAAGACCCCACTTCTTACCCCGAGACATAAAAAAGCCAGGCTGGTGTTTGCCAAAACTTACCTGAAAAAGCCTAAAATGTTTTGGAAGAATGTTCTCTGTTCAGATGAGACAAAAGTAGAGCTTTTTGTGCAAAGGCATCAACATAGAGTTTACTGGAGAAAAAAAGAGGTATTCAAAGAAAAGATCATGGTCCCTAAAGTCAAATATGTCAGAGGTTCCCTGATGTTTTGGGGTTGCTTTGCTGCCTCTGGCACTAGACTGCTTGACCGTGTGCATGGCATTATGAAGTCTGAAAACTACCAACAAATTTTGCAGCATAATGTAGGGCCCAGTGTGAGAAAGCTGGGTCTCCCTCAGAGGTCATGGGTCTTCCAGCAGGACAATGACCCAAAACACACTTCAAAAAGCACTAGAACATGGTTTGATAGAAAGCACTGGAGACTTCTAAGGTGGCCAACAATGAGTCCAGAACTGAATCCCATCGAACACCTGTGGAGAGATCTAAAAATGGCAGTTTGGAGAAGGCACCCTTCAAATATCAGGGACCTTGAGCAGTTTGCCAAAGAAGAATGGTCTAAAATTCCAGCAGAGCATTGTAAGAAACTCATTGATGGTTACCGGAAGTGGTTGGTCGCAGTTATTTTGGCTAAAGGTTGTGCAACCGGGTATTAGGCTGAGAGTGCCAATACTTTTGTCAGGCCCATTTTTGGAGTTTTGTGTGAAATGATCAATGTTTTGCTTTTTGCTTCATTCTCTTTTGTGTTTTTTCATTTAAGACAAATTAAATGAAGATAATAATTCCAAAGAATTTGTGTTTGCAATCATTTTCAAGAAGAAACTGAGTATTATCTGACAGAATTGCAGGGGTGTGAATACTTTTGGCCATGACTGTATATATATATCTATAATATAACGCTGAGAGCGTCACTCTGTCCGAAGCCTTTATAGACCGCGCAAGCGCAAGCGCCGGCGCAGTCTGGACCCCACAGAGTGATGCTCCCAGGAAATTGCGGTATGCGTAAGCACTGAACGCACACCGTGATCTCCAACGGAGAAGCAGAGACGAGCCAGGAGGGTGAGTATGCTATATTCACCTGTCCCGTTCCACCGATGTGCGCTGCTCCATCCTCCACATCCTCTGCCTGTGACATTCAGTTCAGAGGGCGCGATGACGTGCTTAATGCGCGCCGCCCTCTGACTGAACAGTCACAGCCAGAGGATGTGGAGGATGGAGCAGCACGCATCGGTGGAACGGGGGACAGGTGAATATAGCAAGTGCCGGGGGCCTGAGCTAACGGCGACTCCGGCACCTGATTCCACAGCGCGCTGGTGTCCCCGCCTGCTCAGGCCCGCAGCACTCGGCGCCCAGCAGAGCCACGCACAGCCGTCCGCATTCACCACAGCCACGCACAGCCGCCTGCACTCACCACAGCCACGCACAGCCGCGCACAGCCATCCGCATTCATCACAGCCTCGCACAGCCGCCCGCACTCACCACAGCCACACACAGCCGCCCGCACTCAGCACAGCCACGCACAGCCGCCCGCACTCAGCACAGCCACGCACAGCCGCGCACAGCCATCCGCATTCATCACAGCCTCGCACAGCCGCCCGCACTCAGCACAGCCACACACAGCCGCCCGCACTCAGCACAGCCACGCACAGCCGCCCGCATTCACCACAGCCACGCACAGCTGCCTTGCACTCAGCACCGCCACGCACAGCCGCCGGCAATCAGAACCGCCATGCACAGCCGCCCGCACTCAGCACCGCCACGCACAGCCACCCACACTCAGTACCGCCACGCACAGCCGCCCATACTCAGCACCGCCACGCACAGCCGCCCGCACTCAGCACCGCCACGCACAGCCGCCCGCACTCAGCACCGCCACGCACAGCCGCCCGCACTCAGCACAGCCACGCAGAGCCGCCCGCACTCAGCACCGCCACGCACAGCCGCCCGCACTCAGCACAGCCACGCACAGCCGCCCGCACTCAGCACAGCCACCCGCATTCAGCACAGCCGCCCACACTCAGCACAGCCGCTCGCACTCAGCACAGCCTCCCACACTCAGCACAGCCGCCCGCACTCAGCACAGCCGCCTGCACTCAGCACAGCCGCCCGCACTCAGCACAGCCGCCTGCACTCAGCATAGCCGCCCGCACTCAGCACAGCTGCACTCGGGCAGTAGAGCCAGAGAGAGAAAGATGGGAGCAACATATGGCAGAATGGAAACAGGAACAGGCAGAATGGGTGCAGCACATTAAAACAGAATGGGGGCACAGGATGGGAGCAGCACATGTTAGAATGGGGGCACAGGATGGGAGCAGCACACGACAGAATGGGGGCGCAGGATGGGAGCAGCACATGACAGAATGATTGTGCACCATGGGAGCAGCACATGACAGAATGGGGGCACACACATGACAGGATGGGGGTGCAGGATGGGAGCACATGACAGGATGGGGTGCAGGATGGGAGCACATGACAGGATGGGAACAGCACATGACAGAATGGGGATGCAGGATGGAGCAGCATATGATAGGATGGGGCGCAGGATGGAGCAGCACATGACAAGATGGGGCGCAGGATGGAGCAGCACATGACAGGATGGGAGAGCAAGATGGGAGCAGCAAATACCAGGATGGAGACTATATACCAATATAAATGCTCGCCACCCGGGCGTAGAATGGGTTCAATAGCTAGTATATATATATATACTTACTATGTGTAGACATTTATTTTATCTGTTCTATTCTAACCTGTCAGTGTGATTTTACTGTACACTGCACTGAATTGCCGGCTTTTCTAAAGGACACCGGTGCATATTTCTCGTAAGTCACACTGATGGTTCATGTGGTGTGTGGGTTTTTCTCGCACCCATAGACTTTCATTGGCAATTCTCAGCTGATAAATACAGTGCAAATCGCAGCATGCTGCAATTTCTCTCCCACGTATACTGTAATGCAGCCAAGAAAACAACGGATAGGAGCTGCCCCATAGATTAACATTGGTCCGAGTGCTATGCAATTTTTTATTGCATGGCACTCATCTGTATTACGGTCTAGTATGACGTTGGCCTAATACTTGCGGCACATGTGTCACATGCGTGTACCACATCAGTACTACACGGACGGGCACCACGGAATAACAGTTACAGTAAGCTCTGTTTCTGGTGCCGGGTGCTGAACATGGCTCCCATAACCCTCCCGTGATCTTCCAGTGATCAGGGGAGAATGATGAGAGTTACATTTAAGTGATAAAAGACACAGCAGGTGGAGGCTGATGGGACAATTACTCCCATGAGCCTACCACTGCTGCTTCTAATAACAGTGACAGCAGGAGTTGCTGGGGGTATTTATCAGACACCACCTGCACTATAAATAAGTAAATGAAAAAAACAGCGTGGGTTCCCCTCTATTTTCTATAACCAGCCAGTCAAAACTCCCAGCTGGGGTCTGCAACCCTCAACTGTCAGCTTCAGCACTGCTGGTTGTCAAGAATAGAGGGCTCCCCATGCTGTTTTTTTAAATTATTTTATTAAATATTTTTAAAAAATGGCATGGGTTCCCCCCCCATTTCTGACAACCAGCCTTGCTATAGCTCACAGCTGGGGGCTTGTATTCTCAGGCTGATAAGAGGCCATGGATATTGAGACCCTGTCGTATGGCAGAGCAAGAAGGGACAACAGGCCAAGGGATGATTCAACAGATTTATTATCAAGAACGCTGGAACAACACATGCAGGTAGATCTACAGGGTCCACCAATAGTCCAATGGAACAGGTTCGGGGCACCTCCCGATAATCCTTGTGCCAGCTAACAAAGCAATAGTCCACACGAGTCCAAGGGATCCCAAAACAATCCCACGAACAACGAGATATGTCCTCAGCTCAAGTCTCGCCCCGTTCGCTTCCGCAGTCACAGATGGACGTGGGGTCTTGCCTCGGCTAAGAATCCCCACTCCTCCTTCAAGGGTCAACTCACATTTGATCTCAAAAATAAGAATGGATTGTCTGAGCTCCTGGGATCAGCCCATGAAGGGGGTAGGGGTCACACCTTCTATTCAATGGTTGGGTCCACCAGAAGATTCTAGACTGGTCTGCTCTGCTTAGTCTATCCAGTATGTGCATTTGACTAGCCACCTGCTGTGAGGAAGAATGGCTATTCCTTCACTAGTGGTGTTGAAAAAGCTTAATTACATTATAGCTTAGGGCTGCAAGTATTGGGGGAAGGAGACAGGTTAAGTTACATACATCCCATGACATTGCAAAGTGTACAGTGAATACAACCAAAGAGAAGTCGCACCACATCATGACATATTATACAAAATACAGGACAGGGAAAAAAGTACATATCATGGCAGTCCCTCAGCCTAAAAATAGCAGCCTGCAACTGCCCAGAAAAGGCACATCTATCTGGCGCTTTGCCTGGCTCTTCCCACTTGCCCTATGGTGGTGGAAAGTGGGGTTCATATTTGAGGGGTTGATGTCACCTTTGTATTGTCAGGTGACGTCAAGCCCACGGCTTAGTAATGGAGAAGCGTCTGGATCGCCCCCCTAGAGTAGGGCAATGGGGTACTCGGCACCGGGTCCTTTGGTTCGGGGGATGTCACGGTGGCCTGACCCAGTCCGTGGCCCTTTGGAGGGGCATCCAATAAAGGGAAATAGTTTTTATGATTTTGGGAAAGGTCTTTAAAGGGGTAGTTTGTGATGCCACCTGTGGTATTCGGTCAGGATGACCGACGCTGCTTAGGGGTCCACTGGGGTGATGTGATGGCAGCTAGATTGTATACCTTCCCACAGGTGAAGTGTGTCCCCAGGGCTTCCCAGAAGTGTAGATGGTGATGGTGGTTGATGTGAGGCACAGTGAATAACGAGGACACAGGGTTGCAGTCTCTTTACCTTTTACTGGAGGCTTTAGCATCCACAGTCCAGGGTACAGACCACAGGGTAGGCAGAGTCCGGCCGGTCTGAAGGCAAATCCAGAGTCCCCTTATCCAGGTAGAAATGAGTAGCCTTCCTTCTAGCACCTGTGTGTTGTAGTACCTCCCTGCTGAGCTTCTTGGTAAGGTCCTCACAACTCTTGTAGATGTTCTAGATGTTATTTCTTCCTCTCTGTCCCCCAGATGGTATGGATAGGACAAACCCATTTGACTGATGGCCTGAGGCTTGTTTATAGGGACCCTAGAGATGCCCCGACCCCCACAAGTCGCCACTGTGTCTTCTTAGGTGTTAAGGTTGGGCAGCCAACTTGAAATTGACTGTTCTGCCGGTCTCTGAAGTAAAGTGTAGAGACTATTACTCCCTCGATGTTCCGGCCACTGGCTATGCGCCTCAAAAGGAGGCAGTCTATTTCAGGGCAGAACTCCTGGTGTTTTCTCCTTGTGCTATGACTTCGTTTATCACTCGGTACAATACACTTCTCTTTGTGGCCATTCTTAGGATGCTGCCGCACTTGGGGCAGGCGCAGCTCCGTGTCTCTCTGTTCTAGCTAGAACTCTGACAGGATCCCAGCCCTGCCAGGGGCCCTCTGTCTGCAGCTCCGATGTTCCTCCTTTTCCCCTGTCTGCCTGACAGGTGTTTGTGGGATAGCTGCGGAGACACCATCACGTGTTTCTCAATGCAAGCAGTGAATAGCCAGGCCTTTCCCCGGGAAGGAACAACCACGGGAAGGGCAGCATCCAATACAGGAAAACCACCTATGCCAAGCATGGTATTCATCCACAGACAGCTGTTTCGGGGTGTTTTCCCCTCATCGGTGTGGAGTAGGAATCTGGCTATTAGGAGCAGTGCCTAGTAAAAGGCTGTAAAGGCACAGATGATTGGCCTCGGGGAGACCAAAACATCCAACACCGCTGAGACAACATCACGTGTTTCTCAACGCAGTGATCAAGAACACTGCCCCCATCCCTTATGGGAAATATGCAAATGCATGTGGGATAGCTGCGGAGACACCATCACGTGTTTCTCAATGCAAGCAGTGAATAGCCAGGCCTTTCCCCGGGAAGGAACAACCACGGGAAGGGCAGCATCCAATACAGGAAAACCACCTATGCCAAGCATGGTATCCATCCACAGACAGATGTTTCGGGGTGCTTGCCCCTCATCAGTGTGGAGTAGGAATCTGGCTATCAGGAGCAGTGCCTAGTAAAAGGCTGTAAAGGCACAGATGATTGGCCTCGGGGAGACCAAAACATCCAACACCGCGGAGACACCATCACGTGTTTCTCAACGCAGTGATCCAGAACACTGCCCCATCCCTTATGGGAAATATGCAAATGCATGTGCGATAGCTGCAGAGACACCATCGCGTGTTTCTCAACGCAAGCAGTGAATAGCCAGGCCTTTCCCTGGGAAGGAACAACCACAGGAAGGGCAGCATCCAATACAGGAAAACCACCTATGCCAAGCATGGTATCCATCCACAGACAGCTGTTTCGGGGTGTTTTCCCCTCATCGGTGTGGAGTAGGAATCTGGCTATTAGGAGTAGTGCCTAGTAAAAGGCTGTAAAGGCACAGATGATTGGCCTCGGGGAGACCAAAACATCCAACACCGTGGAGACACCTGTTATGATCCTAGTGGCTGAGGATCACAAAACGGACTAGCTAAGTTTATGAACATAGACACGAGCTCTAGGGAGGTGGAAACTGGACTGACCGCAAACCTGATCCTAACCAAAACACTAAAGGTAGCCGGTGAACGTGCCTAAAATCCTGGACGTCTCGACGCAGCCTGAGAAACTATCTACTCCTGGAGGGAAAGTAAGACCTCACTTGCCTCAAGAGAAATCACCCCAAAGATATAGGAAGCCCCCAACAAATAATAACGGTGAGGTAAGGGGAAAACACAAACGTAGAAATGAAAACAGATTCAGCAAATGAGGCCCGCTAATACTAGATAGCAGAAGACAGATAGGGAACTGTGCGGTCAGTAAAAAACCCTATGCAAAATATCCACGCTGAGAATACAAGAACCCCCACACCAACTAACGGTGTGAGGGGAGAAACTCAGCCCCCTAGAGCTACCAGCAAGCAAGGAAATCACATATTAGCAAGCTGGGCAAGAAACAAAAATAAATCAAGAAACATATGACCACTGATGGTCAAAAAATGAACCAAGCAAAACTTAGCTTCTCTTGAAGAGACTGATAACGAAGGGCTGCAGGAGAGCTCCAAAATAGCACTGAAGACATTGACAGCAGGCAACAACTGAGAGTCCAGGTGAACTAAATAGGAAACAGCTAACAGATAACGAGACAGCTGATCAGCCTCAGACCTGCAGAATGACACAAAGAACCACCAGAGGGAGCCCAAAGACAGCACTCACACTGTACCAGTTGTGACCACAAGAGGGAGCCCAAAACAGAGTTCGCAACAGTACCCCCCCTTGAGGAGGGGTCACCGAACCCTCATCAAAAACCCCAGGGCGATCAGGATGAGCCACATGGAAGGCATGAACCAAATCGGCCGCATGAACATCAGAGGCGACAACCCAGGAATTATCCTCCTGACCATAGCCCTTCCACTTAACCAAATACTGAAGCCTCCGTCTAGAAATACGAGAATGCAAGATCTTCTCCACCACGTACTCCAATTCGCCCTCAACCAGCACCGGAGCAGAGGGTTCAACAGAAGGAACCACAGGCACCACATACCTCCGCAACAAAGACCTATGGAACACGTTATGAATGGCAAACGACGCTGGGAGGTCCAAATGAAATGACACCGGGTTAAGGATTTCCAAAATCTTATAAGGACCGATGAAGCGAGGCTTGAATTTTGGAGAGGAAACCTTCATAGGAACATACCGAGAAGACAGCCATACCAAATCCCCAACAAGAAGTCGGGGACCCTGTTGTGGATTCTGTTTGTGGGCTCCCTCTGGTGGTTACTGCTGGTACTGGGTGACTTTGGTGAGTTGCGGCCTTTGGTTTCCACCTGTCCATCAGTGGCTGGGTGTTTCCTATTTTACCTGGCCTTTCTGTCATTTCCCTTGCCGGCTATCAATGTATTCAGATGTGCTCTGTTTGGTTCCTGCCTACCTGCTCCCAGATCTTTCAGGATAAGCTAAGTGCTGATTTTCAGTTGTTTGGTTTTTTGTCCAGCTTTCTTATTATGTCTCTATGCTAGCTGGTAGCTCTAGTGGACTGAGGTTCTCCCCATGTGCCATGAGTTGGCACATGGGTTCTTGTAATCTCAGGATGGTTTTTTTTGATTAGGGTTTTTTGCTGGCCGCTCAGTCCCCTTTTGTATCGTTCTGCTTTCTAGTTTACAGCGGGCCTCAATTTGCTAAAGCTATATATATCATCTCTATGTGTGTGCCTTCCTCTCATTTCACCGTCAATACATGTGGGGGGCAACTATATCTTTTGGGGTTCATTCCGCTGGAGGCAAGTGAGGTCTTTATTTTCTCTGCAGTGCTAGTTAGCTCTTAGGCTGGTGCGTGGCGTCTAGAACCAACGTAGGCACTCTCCCTGGCTATCTCTAGTTGCGTATGTCAGGCGTAGGGCAGCGGTCAGCCCAGGTTCCATCACCCTAGAGCTCGTCCGTAATATATTTGTACTTTGCTTGTCCTGTGCTATCCCTAGCCATTGGGATTCATGACAGGACCCACACCGCGACGGCGGTTGGCAAAGCACTGAGCCTTCTCCTGTGACAACTTCAAATTGTCCACCACATAGTTCCAAATCTGTTGCAACCTATCCACCACAGAATCCACCCCAGGACAGTCGGAAGGCTCAACCTGACCCGAGGAAAAACGAGGATGAAAACCAGAATTGCAGAGAAAAGGCGAAACCAAAGTAGCAGAACTAGCCCGATTATTAAGGGCAAACTCGGCCAATGGCAAAAAAGTCACCCAATCATCCTGATCAGCAGAAACAAAACATCTTAAATAAGTTTCCAAGATTTGATTAGTTCGCTCGGTTTGGCCATTCGTCTGAGGATGGAAGGCCAACGAAAAAGACAAATCAATGCCCATCTTAGCACAAAAGGTCCGCCAAAATCTGGACACAAACTGGGATCCTCTGTCAGACACAATATTTTCAGGGATGCCGTGCAAGCGAACCACATTCTGAAAAAATAGAGGAACCAAATCGGAGGAGGAAGGCAACTTAGGCAAGGGCACCAAATGGACCATTTTGGAAAAACGATCACATACCACCCAGATGACCGACATTCTCTGAGAGACTGGAAGATCCGAAATAAAATCCATGGAAATGTGCGTCCAAGGCCTCTTTGGGACAGGCAAAGGCAAAAGCAAACCGCTGGCACGAGAACAGCAATGCTTAGCCCGAGCACAAATCCCACAGGACTGCACAAAGGAACGCACATCCCGCGACAAGGAAGGCCACCAGAAGGACCTAGCCACCAAATCTCTGGTACCAAAAATTCCAGGATGGCCTGCCAACACCGAAGAATGAACCTCGGAAATAACTCTGCTGGTCCATCTATCTGGGACAAACAGTCTCTCTGGTGGGCAACGGTCAGGTCTATCCACCTGAAATTTCTGCAGCACTCGTCGCAAATCTGGGGAAATGGCAGACAAAATCACTCCCTCTCTGAGGATACCAGCCGGCTCTGAAACTCCCAGAGAGTCAGGCACAAAACTCCTAGAAAGAGCATCAGCCTTCACGTTCTTCGAACCAGGCAGGTACGAGACCACGAAATCGAAACGGGAGAAAAACAACGACCAACGAGCCTGTCTAGGATTCAGCCGCTTGGCAGACTCAAGATAAATCAGATTTTTGTGATCAGTTAAGACCACTACACGATGCTTAGCTCCCTCGAGCCAATGTCACCACTCCTCAAATGCCCACTTCATAGCCAACAACTCCCGATTACCAACATCATAATTCCGCTCGGCAGGTGAAAACTTTCTTGAAAAGAAAGCACAAGGCTTCATCACAGAGCACTCAGAGCTTCTCTGTGACAAAACAGCCCCTGCTCCAATCTCAGAAGCATCAACCTCGACCTGAAAAGGAAGAGAGACATCAGGCTGACACAAAACTGGAGCCGAAGAAAACCGGCGCTTCAGCTCCCGAAAGGCTTCCACGGCCGCAGGAGACCAATTAGTCACCTCAGAACCCTTCTTGGTCAAATCCGTCAAGGGTTTAACCACACCAGAAAAATTAGCAATGAAGCGATGGTAAAAATTAGCAAAACCCAAGAACTTCTGAAGACTCTTAACAGATGTAGGCTGAGTCCAGTCATGAATAGCCTGGACCTTGACTGGGTCCATCTCAATAGTAGAAGAAGAAAAAATAATACCCAAAAAGGAAACCTTCTGTACTCCGAAGAGACATTTTGAGCCCTTCACAAATAAGGCATTACGCAGGACCTGAAATACCATCCTGACCTGCTTCACATGGGACTCCCAGTCCTCAGAAAAGACCAAAATGTCATCCAGATACACAATCATAAATTTATCCAGATATCCTCGGAAGATGTCATGCATGAAGGACTGGAACACAGAAGGAGCATTAGAGAGTCCAAAAGGCATCACCAAGTACTCAAAATGGCCTTCGGGCATATTAAATGCTGTTTTCCATTCATCCCCCTGCTTAATGCGCACAAGGTTATACGCACCACGAAGATCTATCTTGGTGAACCAACTGGACTCCTTAATCCGAGCAAACAGATCAGACAACAATGGCAAAGGATACTGAAATTTGACCGTGATTTTATTTAGAAGACGATAATCTATACAAGGTCTCAGAGAACCATCCTTCTTGGCCACAAAAAAGAATCCTGCACCAAGAGGGGAGGAGGATGGGCGAATATGTCCCTTCTCTAAA
This sequence comes from Ranitomeya variabilis, assembly GCF_051348905.1. NCBI lineage: Eukaryota > Metazoa > Chordata > Amphibia > Anura > Dendrobatidae > Ranitomeya > Ranitomeya variabilis. The sequence goes on from NC_135236.1 coordinate 320,686,964, forward strand.
GACTCCTTTATATAGCTCCGCATTGCGGCATGTTCTGGTACAGACAAATTAAAAAGTCGTCCCTTAGGGAACTTACTACCAGGAATCAAATTTATAGCACAATCTCAATCCCTGTGAGGAGGCAGGGCACCGGATCTGGGCTCATCAAATACATCCTGGTAGTCCGACAAAAACTCAGGGACCTCAGAAGGAGTGGAAGAAGCAATTGATACCAAAGGAGCATCGCCATGAATCCCCTGGCAACCCCAACTTGACACAGACATAGCTTTCCAATCCAGAACTGGATTATGGGCCTGCAGCCATGGCAGACCCAACACGACAACATCATGCAAATTATGCAGCACAAGAAAGCGAATCACCTCCGGATGCACAGGAGTCATGCACATGGTCACTTGAGTCCAATATTGAGGCCTATTCTCAGCCAATGGTGTAGCAGCAATTCCCCTCAGTGGAATAGGGAATTCCAAAAGCTCCAGGACAAAACCACAGCGCCTGGCAAATGACAAATCCATCAGATTCAGGGCAGCACCTGAATCCACAAAAGCCATAACCGAGTAGGATAACAAAGAACAAATTAAAGTAACAGACAAAATGAATTTAGGCTGTATAGTACCAATGGTGACAGGTTTAGCGATTAGAGCCGCTTAGAGCATGCTGAGATAACATGAGTTGAATCACCACAGTAAAAGCACAACCCATTTTGACGTCTATGATTTTGCCGCTCAATTCTGGTCAGAACTCGGTCACATTGCATAGACTCAGGTCTCTGTTCAGAAAACACCGCCAGATGGTGCGCAGATTTGCGCTCCCGCAAACGCCGATCAATCTGAATGGCCAAAGCCATTGAGTCATTCAGACTTGCAGGCGTGGGGAACCCCACCATAACATTCTTAATGGCTTCAGAAAGACCTTCTCTGAAATTTGCAGCCAGGGCACACTCATTACATTGAGTAAGCACCGACCATTTCCGAAATTTTTGACAATACACCTCAGCTTCATTTTCGCCCTGAGAAAGAGCCAGCAAGGCCTTTTCTGCCGGGTTCTCAAGATTAGGTTCCTCATAAAGCAGTCCAAGCGCCAGAAAAAACGCATCCACATTAAGCAATGCAGGATCTCCTAGCATCAGAGAGAAAGCCCAATCCTGAGGGTCGCCACGTAACAAGGAGATAACAATTTTAACTTGCTGAGCGGAATCACCAGAGGAACGAGGTCTCAAAGATAGAAATAATTTACAATTATTCTTAAAATTCAGAAACCTAGATCTATCTCCAGAAAACAACTCAGGAATAGGTATTTTTGGCTCTGACATAGGGCTATGAACAACAAAATCCTGAATGCTTTTCACCCTTGCAGCAAGATGATCCACACTAGAAGTCAGACTCTGAATATCCATGTCTGCAGCTGAACACAAAACCACCCAGAGATTAAGGGGATGAGAGAAGCTGGACAGACTGCAGCAAAGATAGAGAGGGAAAAAAAAAATTGTACTCAGGGCTTCTCTTATCCCACTTCTGCGATGCATTAAACACTTTTTGGGGCCTGCTGTACTGTTATGATCCTAGTGGCTGAGGATCACAAAACGGACTAGCTAAGTTTATGAACATAGACACGAGCTCTAGGGAGGTGGAAACTGGACTGACCGCAAACCTGATCCTAACCAAAACACTAAAGGTAGCCGGTGAACGTGCCTAAAATCCTGGACGTCTCGACGCAGCCTGAGAAACTATCTACTCCTGGAGGGAAAGTAAGACCTCACTTGCCTCAAGAGAAATCACCCCAAAGATATAGGAAGCCCCCAACAAATAATAACGGTGAGGTAAGGGGAAAACACAAACGTAGAAATGAAAACAGATTCAGCAAATGAGGCCTGCTAATACTAGATAGCAGAAGACAGATAGGGAACTGTGCGGTCAGTAAAAAACCCTATGCAAAATATCCACGCTGAGAATACAAGAACCCCCACACCAACTAACGGTGTGAGGGGAGAAACTCAGCCCCCTAGAGCTACCAGCAAGCAAGGAAATCACATATTAGCAAGCTGGGCAAGAAACAAAAATAAATCAAGAAACATATGACCACTGATGGTCAAAAAATGAACCAAGCAAAACTTAGCTTCTCTTGAAGAGACTGATAACGAAGGGCTGCAGGAGAGCTCCAAAATAGCACTGAAGACATTGACAGCAGGCAACAACTGAGAGTCCAGGTGAACTAAATAGGAAACAGCTAACAGATAACGAGACAGCTGATCAGCCTCAGACCTGCAGAATGACACAAAGAACCACCAGAGGGAGCCCAAAGACAGCACTCACACTGTACCAGTTGTGACCACAAGAGGGAGCCCAAAACAGAGTTCGCAACAGTACCCCCCCTTGAGGAGGGGTCACCGAACCCTCATCAAAAACCCCAGGGCGATCAGGATGAGCCACATGGAAGGCATGAACCAAATCGGCCGCATGAACATCAGAGGCGACAACCCAGGAATTATCCTCCTGACCATAGCCCTTCCACTTAACCAAATACTGAAGCCTCCGTCTAGAAATACGAGAATGCAAGATCTTCTCCACCACGTACTCCAATTCGCCCTCAACCAGCACCGGAGCAGAGGGTTCAACAGAAGGAACCACAGGCACCACATACCTCCGCAACAAAGACCTATGGAACACGTTATGAATGGCAAACGACGCTGGGAGGTCCAAATGAAATGACACCGGGTTAAGGATTTCCAAAATCTTATAAGGACCGATGAAGCGAGGCTTGAATTTTGGAGAGGAAACCTTCATAGGAACATACCGAGAAGACAGCCATACCAAATCCCCAACAAGAAGTCGGGGACCCTGTTGTGGATTCTGTTTGTGGGCTCCCTCTGGTGGTTACTGCTGGTACTGGGTGACTTTGGTGGGTTGCGGCCTTTGGTTTCCACCTGTCCATCAGTGGCTGGGTGTTTCCTATTTTACCTGGCCTTTCTGTCATTTCCCTTGCCGGCTATCAATGTATTCAGATGTGCTCTGTTTGGTTCCTGCCTACCTGCTCCCAGATCTTTCAGGATAAGCTAAGTGCTGATTTTCAGTTGTTTGGTTTTTTGTCCAGCTTTCTTATTATGTCTCTATGCTAGCTGGTAGCTCTAGTGGACTGAGGTTCTCCCCATGTGCCATGAGTTGGCACATGGGTTCTTGTAATCTCAGGATGGTTTTTTTTGATTAGGGTTTTTTGCTGGCCGCTCAGTCCCCTTTTGTATCGTTCTGCTTTCTAGTTTACAGCGGGCCTCAATTTGCTAAAGCTATATATATCATCTCTATGTGTGTGCCTTCCTCTCATTTCACCGTCAATACATGTGGGGGGCAACTATATCTTTTGGGGTTCATTCCGCTGGAGGCAAGTGAGGTCTTTATTTTCTCTGCAGTGCTAGTTAGCTCTTAGGCTGGTGCGTGGCGTCTAGAACCAACGTAGGCACGCTCCCTGGCTATCTCTAGTTGCGTATGTCAGGCGTAGGGCAGCGGTCAGCCCAGGTTCCATCACCCTAGAGCTCGTCCGTAATATATTTGTACTTTGCTTGTCCTGTGCTATCCCTAGCCATTGGGATTCATGACAGGACCCACACCGCGACGGCGGTTGGCAAAGCGCTGAGCCTTCTCCTGTGACAACTTCAAATTGTCCACCACATAGTTCCAAATCTGTTGCAACCTATCCACCACAGAATCCACCCCAGGACAGTCGGAAGGCTCAACCTGACCCGAGGAAAAACGAGGATGAAAACCAGAATTGCAGAGAAAAGGCGAAACCAAAGTAGCAGAACTAGCCCGATTATTAAGGGCAAACTCGGCCAATGGCAAAAAAGTCACCCAATCATCCTGATCAGCAGAAACAAAACATCTTAAATAAGTTTCCAAGGTTTGATTAGTTCGCTCGGTTTGGCCATTCGTCTGAGGATGGAAGGCCAACGAAAAAGACAAATCAATGCCCATCTTAGCACAAAAGGTCCGCCAAAATCTGGACACAAACTGGGATCCTCTGTCAGACACAATATTTTCAGGGATGCCGTGCAAGCGAACCACATTCTGAAAAAATAGAGGAACCAAATCGGAGGAGGAAGGCAACTTAGGCAAGGGCACCAAATGGACCATTTTGGAAAAACGATCACACACCACCCAGATGACCGACATTCTCTGAGAGACTGGAAGATCCGAAATAAAATCCATGGAAATGTGCGTCCAAGGCCTCTTTGGGACAGGCAAAGGCAAAAGCAAACCGCTGGCACGAGAACAGCAATGCTTAGCCCGAGCACAAATCCCACAGGACTGCACAAAGGAACGCACATCCCGCGACAAGGAAGGCCACCAGAAGGACCTAGCCACCAAATCTCTGGTACCAAAAATTCCAGGATGGCCTGCCAACACCGAAGAATGAACCTCGGAAATAACTCTGCTGGTCCATCTATCTGGGACAAACAGTCTCTCTGGTGGGCAACGGTCAGGTCTATCCACCTGAAATTTCTGCAGCACTCGTCGCAAATCTGGGGAAATGGCAGACAAAATCACTCCCTCTCTGAGGATACCAGCCGGCTCTGAAACTCCCAGAGAGTCAGGCACAAAACTCCTAGAAAGAGCATCAGCCTTCACGTTCTTCGAACCAGGCAGGTACGAGACCACGAAATCGAAACGGGAGAAAAACAACGACCAACGAGCCTGTCTAGGATTCAGCCGCTTGGCAGACTCAAGATAAATCAGATTTTTGTGATCAGTTAAGACCACTACACGATGCTTAGCTCCCTCGAGCCAATGTCACCACTCCTCAAATGCCCACTTCATAGCCAACAACTCCCGATTACCAACATCATAATTCCGCTCGGCAGGTGAAAACTTTCTTGAAAAGAGACAGGTTTTTTGGGTTATCAGGAGTTGTATGCCAAAATCATCAGTATTAAAACAATAAAAGACCTGACAAATTTCAGTTGGTGGATAATGAATCTATAGTATATGAAGGTTTAATTGTAATCATTACATTATGGTAAATAATGAAATTTAACACTATATGCTAATTTTTTGAGAAGGACCTGTAGATGCTTTTCCATTACTAAGTCATGGGCTTGATGTCACCTGACACCTCAGGGGCTCTGCCAATGTGACATGGCACCCTCAAACCATTCCAACAAAATCTGAACTCCAATATGGCGCCTCTTCCCTTCTGAGCTTTGCACTGTGCCTCAAAAGTGGTATTCCCCTATATAATGAGGGCAAAATGATTATTTTTTTGGGAAAAATATTAATTTCTATTTTCATGGCTCTACGTTATAAACTTCTGTGAAGCACTTCGGGATCTAAAGTGCTCAACACACATCTAGATAATGGGGGATTTCCACTGTTTAGGCACATCAAGTTCTCTCTACTCACGACACGGCATCCTAGCTCAATTCCAGCCAATTTTGCATTGAAAAAGTCAAACAGCGCTCCTTCCCTCCCAAGTTCTGCCATGTGCCCAAACAGTGGTTTACCTGCACATATGAGGTATCAGTGTACTCTGGATAAGTTGCACAACAACTTTTAGGGTCCAATTTCTCTTGTTATCCTTGGTAAAAATTAAAAAATTTGGATCTGAAATTAATTTTTAGTGAAAAAAAATTACCGTATATACTCGAGTATAAGCCGACCCAAGTATAAGCCGAGACCCCTAACTTTGCCACAAAAAACTGTGAAAACGTAATGAGTCGAGTATAAGCCTAAGGTGGAAAACGCAGCAGCTACCGGAAAATTTCAAAAATAAAAATAGGTACCAATAAAAGTAAAATTAACTGAGATATCAGTAGGTTAAGTGTTTTTGAGTATCCATATTGAATCAGGAGCCCCATATAATGCTCCATACAGTTCATGATGGGCCCCATAAGATGCTCCATACAAAATACGCCCCATATAATGCTCCATAAAATGTATGATGGGCCCCATAAGATGCTCCATATTAAATATGCCCCATATAATTCTGCACAAAGGTGAATAATGGCCACATAAGATGCTCCATAGACACATTTGCCCCATACAGTGCTGCATAAAGGTTTATAAGGGCCCCATATGATGCTCCATAGAGACATTTTCCCCATATAATGCTGCACAAATGTTGATTATGGCCCCATAAGACGCTCCATAGAGATATTTACCCCATATATAATGCTGCACAAATGTTGATTATGGTCCCACAAGATGCTCCATAGAGATACTTACCCCATATAATGCTGCACAAATGGTGATTATGGCCACACAAGATGCTCCATAGAGATATTTACCCCATATAATACTGCACAAATGGTGATTATGGCCTCTATAAGATGCTCCGTAGAGATATTTGCCCCATACGCTGTTGCTGCAATTAAAAAAAAATGACATACTCACCTCTCGTCGCTCAGGCCCCTGGCACTTGCAATATTCATCTCTCCTCGTACCACTGCCGGGCTTCGTCTTCAGCTTCCTCTGCACTGACGTTCAGGCAGAGGGCACACACTAACCACGTCATCGCGCCCTCTGACCTGAGCATCACAGCAGAGGATGCGGAAGACAGAGCCCGGAGGTGGAACGGCTACCAAACATCAAGGTATACCCATATCAGAGCAGTCCTAACTAATGTATGTAATCCCTATCTGATGTATTTAAAACCTGGACATATGTACAATACCTGTATGAGCAGGATTCAGAAAAGGAATGTCCATGTGGACATGCTGGACAGAACGGCTCCTGTGCGCACAGCTCAAAAAAGAGGGGTGGAGGCCTCACCAGTCTTGTGGACTGTGATTTTTTTTGCAACAGAGTGTTTTTGGTTTTACTGTGCTTTTTTGTGTTTTAACTTAGCTGACTGATGCAGGAAGAGAATGAACTTTATTCCCCCTAGCACCGTTTGGGTTTCAATCATAGAGCAGCACTGATGCGGGTTCATTCTCTGCCCTGGGTATACAGAGCAGCGGCTGTAGCCACACCCCGGCCCTGACTGACACTAGCTCTGACTGACACTAGCTCTGCATTGGGGCCTGCTGTCAGTCAGGGCCTGGGGTGCAGTTGCAGCCGCCAAGCTGTATTCTCGGAGAGGTGACTGAACCCGCCCCAACACCGCCTCTGTGATTGTATGCTTCCAGGGGGTGAATAAAGTTTATTTTCTTCCTGCATTGTTTCTCTAAGTGTCAGGTACTGGGCAGGTTAATAATGCTATTAACATGAAGATTAGCCCCATATCTACAGGTTAGTAACTTTTTTTTCTGGCGACAGGTTTCCTTTAAATTGGAAAAAGATGATGTCTTGTCACTTGCAACTCATTTAACTGTCGTTTTAGAAACAGAAATGTGCAGTTGGTAAGGAAAGCCAACAAATGCAGAGGGTTAATCTGCCATGCTTAGACTTTATTAAGTGCCATAAAATCATATCCATGTTTCCCAATCACATTGTTAAAAAATGTATTGTTGCCTGCCCTTTTAACACTACCTGAAGGCACTGTAAAAAGGTTGTTCTAATAGATCACAGCTCTTCCCTAGTAAAGCAAAGTTAAGATGCAGTCAAACAAGAATGGAAGAAAATAAAATAGTAGGTAAGCATCACTTTAAGACAAGTTTAACACATCCATGAAAAGTGGACCATGTATGGATCAAAAAATCCGGCCTGACTGCCTCGTCTCCTGAACTGAGCAAAGGATCCATGTTTCATGGATGTGTCAATCCTGTCCTAAATCTTCACGTACTGTACATTTCATTTTAGCTCACAGCTGGATATCTGCTTTAATGAATACAATTCAGTAAATATAAAAAATAAACCTTTCAGTCAGACATTATGAATAAAAGATGTACTTTATTAGTACAAAGGGCTCAAATCTGACTGGGATAAAGCTTGTTTGTTTATCTTGTGTTCATTTAGGTTTCCTCTAGGTATTCTTTCATTCTTTGTCCTACACTAATAAACACAACATTGTTTGATGTGACTCTAAAGCAAATTACCT